>NW_023270816.1:2448867-2666600 GCF_011800145.1 Mirounga leonina
GGCCGCGCCCCCGCCGCGCCCCCGCCGCCCCGGGCCGCGCCGCTCCCCGCCCCTCCCGCCGCCGCGCGCTCGCTTCCGCGCACGTGACGCCGGCGGCGCGTCGCGCTCTGACGAGCTCCGCGGAGCCACAGGCCCCCGGGCGGCTGTCGCCCCCGCTGCGGCTGCCGCGGCGGTTGTGTGGCGCCGGGCGGGCTCGGGGCGCGGGCCGGGCTGCGATGGAACCGTGAGTGCCGGGCGGGCGAGGCGGGCCGCGGTTCTCCCCCGGCTCCCGGGCCCAGCCCCCGGGAACCCCGCCGCCGGGCCCGCCGCCCACGTGGAGCTCGGGACCCCGGGGAGGGAGCGCGGGCCGGGGGCCCCGCGGGGTGGCTCGCGCGAGCAGTGGAGGCAGGGTCGGGTTCCGGGAGCGGTCCGGCCAGAGTGCACCGCAGGAGGGCCCTTCGAGGCCAGCTCTGGCCCTGCTCGCTCCGGAGAACCGGTGACACCGCCCCCTCCCCGTCCTAAATGAGTGTCCGTCCGGGAGGGACAGCTCACCGCCCTTCCTGGGGCAGCCCTGGGCCCAGGCTCTCAGCTGGAAGGGCGTTGGCCCCCTGCCCCGGGCAGGGATCCTGTTCATCACCTCGCTGTTTAGGGCACCCAGAGCACCCCGCTCAGCTCTTTGTGATCCAGCCCAGCCGAGGGTAAAGAGAGGTGCTTTCCAGTGGCTGTTTGATGATGTTGGCACGTTGGGAACCTGCCACAGCCCTTTCAGATCTCCGGGACACCGAGTTTTATGAGTTTTAATTTGCTGACGTTGGGCCTTATTTCCTCTGTGAAGTTCAGGGGTTTTAAGTGGAAAAACCCGTCCAGGGCCACATAGACGCCATCCCTGAAGCTTGCCTTTGACGCAGCGGAGTCACCCGGGTGCCTCCCAGGGGACAGCTGGGAAAAGAAAGAGAGAAAATAAAAAATAAAAAAAAGAAGTTGCGCTTGAGTTGCAAAAAGTCAGAAGTCACAGAGAAGGAACGCCAGAGGCTCTTCGCCGCATGTCCGCGGCGGGAGGTTGGGAGGGCAGGTTCCCACAGTCGAGGGCAACCTTCAGACAGGACTGTGTGAGTCTCTGTATGTTTGGGGTTGTAGGGCTGGAAGGGTTTGCGGTGGAGCGCTGCCGATTTCTCTGACTGTGGCCATAGAGAAGATGGGAGGGTGTTGCCAGAACGCAGACACACGTACTGGAGGGAAAGCTTTTCCCTCCTGCTGCCTCAGAAGTTTCTGACTTTGGCTGTCCATTTAAGTAGAGGAAGCCAGGGTAGTGTAAAATGTGGATGTTGTCAAGGTCTTTCTCTTAATTGAACCCCAGGCAGAGGGGGGTGGGCGGGACCGCCTCTGCACCACTCTGGGGCACCTTTCATTCGTGGCGTCTGTCAATAGCACGCTTGGAATGCGCCTGAAGATGCCTTCTGGCATTGCGCCAAGTTGTGACCCCGTAGCAGAGTGACCACGAGCATGTTTTAGGTTCTCTCACACAGTGAATCTCCTTGGGTCCCCACAGCACAGCAGCCCTGGGTGGTGCGTGGTGGTGGTATCCCTTTTACTTGGACAAGAGAGGCGGAGAGCTGGAGGTGGTGCGGGTCTCCTGGGGAAGTCGGGTGCCGTCTGTTACATGCGGGGAGCTAGAGCAGGTGGGGGCCGCTGGCTGAAGGAGGACCTGTAGAGGCACGTGTGAATGAAGGATTTCAGGGGAGTATTCAAGTGTGTCCTGCGGTGGAGGGGTAGGGGACAGTGGGCAGCATGATGCTCTCCTAGTCGCCATGCCCGACTCTGGTGAGCAAGGGGCCCGGCTGGTGGGATGTTGGGATCTGGAGGTCAGCCGGCCACCACTGTCTGGCATTCAAGATGACGTGACAGACGTGGAAGTCAGAAAAAGGCTTTGGCACACATAAAAATCTTACGAGGAAACAAGCCTGAAGATCTGAAGCGTGTCCTGGATCCAGGCTCCTGGTAGGGTCAAAGTGCTCTTGTTGCCAGATGCCACAGAGAGCCCCGCGGTGAGAAACCTGGGAAGGGACAGGAGCAGGAGAAGCCACAGAAAGAATGCAGTGGGGGAGGGGTGGGGAAGAGCGGAAGAGAAAAGAGCAGCCGGGAGGAGCTCGGCTTAGCGGGTGGGGGCTAAGTTCGGGGTCAGTGGCACTGCCACCTCCCTGCCTGACCTCCCTGACCTCTCTGCTCACATGCGGCTCAGCCTACTCTTTTTCAAAGGGCAGGAGAGATTGCTATCCAAAGCAGTCAGGATGAAGAGTTCCTGGTTCTTAGAGCTGTAAGCTGAAGTTTCCTGCAAACCCCGCTCCTTTTCTGATAATGTCAGGCGAGGGCCAGGTGCTGGGGGTTCAGGAGGAGAGGACAGTGTAGCGCAGAGCAGAGCGGGTCTCGGACACTTGCTACCCTGATGTCCTGTTGGCGCTGCAGCGCTGCACATCGTTGAGATTTCTCAGGTTCCTTTGTTGCTTTGCTCTCGCATTTCCCTGCAGACTGGAATGAGGTTGGTGTTTTGTGTGTGTGTTGCTTGATATTTGCAACCAGTTTTGAAAGAGTATATTTTACGTGTGTCTCTTTCATTCTGGGTGCATTTAAGTGTCGAAGTGAATTAAGTAGACTCCTCTTCTGCCTGCAGTGAAGGGTGGCACAGACAAATCAGCACAAACCTTGTGGTTTCTGTGTCCCAGGCCTTCCGAGTGTCCCATTGCTTGCGGGGACACCAGGCCTGGGTCAGTATCCTATTCTTGTAACGACAGAGTTTTTTTAGGATTGTGTCTCTTAGGAATCTTTTTTTTTTCTTTGCCCTGAACCAAAATGATCTCTGGAGCTAATAAACAATAAGTATTTACTCTGTACCAGATACTGCTGTGAGTACCTTTATGTGGGCGATTTCATGGGATCCTCACAGCTGATCTCCCCGTGAAGAAGTTTCTCTTAGCATTCCCGTTATGACAGATGACAACACCAAGGCTCAGGGAAGTCACGTGAGTTTCTCAAGGTCACAGTGCATCGCAGAACTGAGCCTGAAGCCCGAGTGGTTGGCTCCAGAGCCCATGTCGTGGCATGAGCACGCCCACCTCACAACAGCAGCAATGACCAAGCACTTACAGGGGCTTTGGTGTAATAGCTCGTTCAATCACCACAGCAACCCTGGGCGGTGGGCCACCTCGGTGGTGGGAATTGCAGAGCTCAGGGAGTGGCGGTCGTGAGAAGGACAGTGGCGCACCCCAGGCCATCCTGCTGCAGCCCCGCAGTCTGTCCTCAGGTTCTTCACCACCAGATGCACTGCCTGGAGCTGGGCCAGGGTGCTGCCCTTGGCTGGCACCTTGCCTGTGCCGACCAGTGTGTGGCCTGCTTCCTTGTTGTCTTTGCCTCGGGAAGGGTGTTCGGTGGCCTAACTACCACGCTCCTGGGTGTGAGTCACTGGGCTTCCAGCCTGGCAAGGATACACATGAATTCCCTGTTCCTTGAGGAGTGTAGAGGGGCATATTGTTCACTAAAATACATACTGAGGTTTTGGGGCCTTGGATGTTTGCATAATGGCTTTTTTGAATAGGTAATGATAAGTGATTTGTAATATAGTCAAGTTTCAAATTTGAATATATTCAGATATAGTCAGTATATTTCACTGATTGAAATTTCAGAGTTCTTATTCTGTTCTTCCCGCTAGTTTCTTCTTCTCAAAGCCCATTCAGTGGTAGGTTTAAAAAGGAAAGATTTTGGTGAGGGGGCCAAAGAGTGAGAGTGAGAGAGTGGTGGGCCTTCTTTCTGCCTCTGTTCTTGGGGGTTCAGATCCCACCTCCACCTCCTGCCAGCTGGGACCTCAGCAGCAAAGGCTGCCCCTGGCCTCTATTTTCCCGTATGTAAAAGGGCTGATAATACCTGCCTTGCAGGACAGCCCCTCGCCTGGTCCCGAGTAGGTGCTTAGGGAATGACAACTGCCCTTTTCTTCAGTTGGTTGAGCTCTGAGCTGGAGGAGGGGAGATATTACATAGTGGATCCTCAGATATTGGTAGGATTAAAACAGATTTTTTTTAAAGAGAAAGTGGGGGGGGTGGAAACGCACAACTATTATTACTGTAACAAATCTGAGCTCTTCCTGTATGCTTGCTACACTGTCCTGGGCTCGTCATGCTTTCATTTATGCCCCCCAGCGGCCCTGGGGGCATTCCGCTTGTTTCTGATTTACAGTGTCTACTGGGGCCCGGAGAGTCACCTCGCTTGCCCGTAGTTGCCTGCCTCGTGAGTAGGGGGAGCCAGGATCTGAAGCCAGGCTGACAGGCACCAGGCCAGCGCTTTGGACCACGGGAGAAGAGATTATTTTTATACGGATTATGAAAGAAAAACAAAGTCTTTCCTTAAAACATGCGAATGCACTGAGAGATTACAAGTCCCTTCCCACTGCCCCGATGCTAATTTTTTAGTTCTAGAGGGGGAGATCTGGGAGTGAGTTGAACGAGTAGCAAAATCTGTGATAACAGAAATATTTATAATAAGAGGTCTTGCCTACCTACTGTATCGTGACTTGATGAGGCCAGATAAAATAGGTATTCACAGAAGCACTTGGGCCTGCTGGCTGCTGTTCCCCCCTGCCTTCCGGCGGGGGCTGGCTGTCACTAAGGGTTGTAAGAGGCCCAGGTTCCGTCCCATCTCACCCGCATCGCTGAAGGCGCCCAGAGGTGTTTTCTCACATTCTCTGCTCAACCAAGTCTGTCCATTTCAGGGTCATTGTGCTCCAGGCCCATGAAGGGGCTCACTGAGAGTGTGCCTCCCCCACGGCTTGTCTCTAGTGCTGTTTTATTAACTCTTATGGGGCCTGCGTGGGAGGGGAGGTGTCTGGTGGGAAAATAATGTTGGCTCTAGCAGTGCTGGAGGCTCGGTGGCCCTAATGGGGACACTGGCCTTCCAGCTGGCCGAGCAGGGGCCTGACTGAGGCTGTGCGCCGAGGGGAAGGCACTTGCTTGGAGCTGCTCTGGCCAGTTCCCAGACCCAGAGGGCAAAGGTCAGGGCCATAAAAAAACACGAAAAGACAACAGTGGGAGAAAAAGTTCAAGGTTGTGATTCAGTGGTCTGTACTTTGTCCTAGCAAGGAAAATAGTAGAATATGAAGAAACGAAAGTAAAACCAGGGAAGCATGCATAGAAATGGAAGGAATCAATAGTTATTGGACTAAGGATCTAGAGTTAATGGCCTGCCATTAGTAAGGCTCAGTGCTGGACACCGAGAGACCAGAGGGGAGCTCCAGGTCACTGGAGGCGTGGAAGTCTGTGAACGGTTGTCACCCACGTTGAAATCCGGAAACGGACATGTGCCTCTGCCCTGCATTTGAGGAGACATCTTCCTTCTCAGAGTGGTTGGGGGCAGCCTCAGGGGAGGCAGGACCTCGGCTGGGCAGGGAAAGATGGGTGCCTGGGGGCCGGAGGGCAGGGAAGGCCTCAGTGACCAATCATCGGTGGAACGAGGAAGGCCAGCGTCTTAGTGACAAGGATGCTTGGTGGCTGTTGCACATTCTGACAGGACAGTTGCAGGTGCCTTGAACTGGGAGGTTTCTATAGCTGTGTGACTTAGTGTCTTGAGTTTCATTTTTAATGGTGGTTTTTCTTTTTTCGGTATGCGTATTGAAGGGGAAGCTTTTGGTTTTAAAAGAATACCCATGAAAAGGGGCTTAAACAACAGGTGTGTCGAGGAGTTGAAGTAGGCTTGTCCAGGGTTAATTCAGTGGCTCCATGTCCCTGGTGGCCTGAATGGTTTCCATCTTTGGTTCTCAGTCCTGGCCTGTTGCAGTGTCCACCCTCTTACGTGTGATGTGGCCATAGCCAGTCGGCACTTACCTGCACGGTTATGCCCTGAAGACAGAAGAGGCTTTTCTCACCCATCCCTTCATTAGGCAGGGAAACCTTTCCTCGAAGTGCCTGGCTGGTCTCCCTCAGGTTCTGCGTTCTGGTGGGGACGGGGGCTGGGACAGTGAGGCTGGTCTCCCTGGCAGGAGAGCAGGGGAGGAGGGGCAGACAGCCGGGGCGCCTCTGCCCTGCCCCAAAGAAAATCCCTTCATCTCCCATGGTTCCTGTTCCTTCTTTAGAACGAAGTGGGGATTATGGTGGGAGAGTTGTGTTCAAAGAAACACCCATAAATTTGTTGTGCCAGCAACAGTTGGGGGTGAAGTGTTTGGCTATCACTCAAGGTGACAGGGAAGCCACTGGAGAGTTCTGGACTGAGAGCGAACACACCTGGCTTTCAGAGCAGCTGGGTGGAGAGCTTCTGCCAAGGCCAGAAGCAGGGGGAGCAGGGGAGGCCCGCTGCAGTCCAGTGAAACATGGCAGGGCCTGACTGGAGAGCTGAGAAAGGCCGAGACTCCATATATTTTGAAGGCTTTGTGGATGCATTCGATGTGGGGAGTGAGGAGAAGACAGAGGTCAAAGAGGACTGCCGAGTTGGAGTCACCACTTCCTGGGACGGGGAACACTGCAGGATGGAGTCAGCGGAAGATCTGGAGTCTGGTTCCGGAGTCTGGACTTGGATACCCAAGTTGGGGGGTCAAGTGGGTGTTTCCTGTCAGACTGGGGCTCAGCTGGGCTGAGCCTAGAACGTGGAATTGTTCGCACCTGCATCGTCTCTGAAGCCTGAAACAGGAGGAGGTCAGCGGGGAGTGAGAGGGCAAAGGGCAGTGCCGTGCAGATGTGTCCCGGACAATGCTGATGTCTGGCTGAGCGAGCTCTACAGGGTGGTTCTCCTGCTCTTTTGTTGTGGGGCTTGATGGCTGCCCAGGCTTCATGGGACTTGGAAGCCGTTCCTCGGGAAATGGTTATGAATATGCACAAGACGGGCAGGCGTGGCTTGTAGTGATTTGGATTATGGCTGCAGTTTGGGGGACTGGCTTTCCAATAGAGGTGTTTTTAGTTTCTCTAGGAAATGTGTCTGTGGTATTTTAAATCACCCGCAAAATTGAGGTTAATTAGAAGGGACCTAAAGAGTCCAAGCCTACGCTAAGGGATGGTCTGTTCCACTGCATTTGGAAAGTCTTCCAAGGGCCCTGAGACTTCAAGGAGGCTTCATTTTCCAGTCTGCGTATTGAATGCCTGCATGTGAGAAGAGACGCGGGCCTGGAGAGGCAGACTGGCGTATGGTCCACTCAAGAAGAGAGAAAGGAGGGACAGCCGTCCTGAGCTGGTGGGGTTTTGCTCCAGGCCTTCCTGCTCTCATTTTCCAGGGAGGAGATCCTACCAGCTGCTGTGCTTGACTTGGCCACGGTGTTTGGGGAAATGCTCCCTCGTAGCTTGTTGCCAGTTTGAGGGAAGTACATAAACACTTGTGAGATAATGAAGGAAAGTTGAGTAGGTGTTTTTGCATGTCTGGCATCCACACAGGTAGATGGCTACTTTGTCTTCAGGCGCTCAGCCATGTGGCTGTAATAGGTTAAAGACGTGAGAGACAGCGAAGGGAGGGAAGGCTTCCTGGAGGAGGTGGGGCGTGCAGGTGAGCCCTGCTGAGTTCGATTTCAATTCTTTGGTGGTGAGAAGAGAGAGCATTTCCCATCAGGAGAGCAGCATATGCAAGGGCTGGTCCAGAGTCTGGCTTGACCATGTTGGGAAACAGAATTTAAGCCCCGGATGCGGATGCTTGGGTTTGAATGCTGCCTCAGCCTGAGCTCGCTCATCTGGGAAATGTGCATGGTGGTAGTACCCACCTCGGAAGGCAGCCGTGATGACCAGGGGAGGTGGTAATGCACGTGGGGTACATGCAGCACGGTAGGAATCCCAGGCAGGGATTTGGGGGGACCTTGGGAGCCATGAGGAGAAGTGGAACCTTGACGGAGTGGCCGTGGGGAGCCAGAGGCTCCCTGTGTGGGGCAGCGTCTGGGAGGCCGGCTCTGCGCTGGCGGTGGCCGGGCCCGGGCTGTGAGGCCCGCACTGGGAAGGAAAAGTTAGGAAGCAAGACACGCCTCCTCCTGGCTGGCTGCAGGTGCAGGGCGAATGAGAGGCGAGCATCCTCAGAGGGGACCCCGAGGCTTCAGGATGTGGGGCTGGAGAAAGGGTAGAGGCAGGAAATGGGCAGTGGAAGCAGCTTTTTCATTTGTTATTTTGTGCTTTAATGGGTTGAGTTTTAAACTTATTGACCATAAAAGTGGTGTGGAGTCCTAAGTGAAAATGTCCTGGGAGACACTATCTCAGAACAGGATCAGGGGCAGGCAGGGGCTTGGGGACGGTTCCTGGAGGCGGGAAGGGGCATGAAGGAGGAAGCAGGGGTCACCTGGGGTCAGAGAGTACACAGTGCGGGTCCCAGAAGGGGATGGGAGACAGTAGAGGTTGACATGCAGGATGGGTTAAGGCTGCTCGATCAGACGCCTCTTGGTCATGGGCTCCATGCCTTTTCTGCATCATAGTCTTGCCTCTGAGCGTTTACAGAACATTCCTTCTGTTGGTGGCCTGATCATAGGGCGTAAAGGCTGTCTCCTCACAGAGACTTGGCTGGGCCGCTGGTTAGTTTAGTTTGATTGTTAGAAACACATTGGTGTTTCGGGTGGGAGGAGAGGTGGGAGGTAGGCAGAGAAATGACTGGGTGCCTGGTTTGGGCTGGAAGTGGCTGTGGGGCAGCTGGGGCCGGGAGATGTGAGCGAGACCAGCTGGGGCTGCCTCGACTCTCCGCTGCCGCTGTCTTCATGTTGGCGTCTCACGGTTGCGGCTTTGACTGAACAACAGTGGAGAGCTGTGATTGGTCTCAAATAGGAAGATGTTCCTGAGGTTTTGGAAGTCTCTCGAGTTTTGGTGAACTGCTTCAGAGTTTTAAGATGTGAAGTTGAGAGTGGAAGGAGCCCTGGGGAGGAGGCACCGTCGCGCAGAACTGAGCTATCTTGGTGCTGGCCCTGGCCCACAGCACCCTGTGGCTGGAGGCGGTCTCTGGGCCCCAGATCCCCCAGCTGAGGATGCCTGGAAAGGTTTACTGCTGGTCAGGAAGCTGAAGACTGAAGTGTGGCTCCTTCCCCAGCCGGTCCCCAGCAAGCTGAGGTCATGGACGTGGTTGTGCCCAGTGGCATTTTCTCGGGCAGGGGACTGCTTTTGCTTTCTCTGTGTCTTTTTTCCATTGAATTGGATGAGGCCTGATTTCCGAACCAGGAGAATCTGTAATAAATTGGATATAAGTGGCAGTTTTAAGGAAGGGAAGCACTAGATCTGTATTGAGCCCCAGAGTGGGGAATAGGCACAGCGCCCCCAGGCGGGCGGGTGCTGCAGGAACTCGACCTTGTGCTCTCGGGGCCTGGGGGTCTCTTTCCTCCCGTTCCCTCTCTTCTGCTAAGTAACTGCTTTCCTAACAAGTTACTGGTAATGTATTTTAATGATAGAGTGTTTTAAAAATCAGAATTTAAATATAATTATTCTTACTCTGTTTTTCTCTGCTTCCAAGTAACCTCTTCTGGGCTCTTGCCTGTGCTGGGAGCCCTCCGTGCCCCTCAGAGCCCCCGCATGGGCTGGGGTGGGTAGGTCGCCCTGAGAGCAGCAGACTCCGGTGCCATAAATGACTCCGGGTAATTTTTAAAATAACTTTAGATTTATAAGGAGAGCGGCAGAGAGTACAGAGTGTCTGTACACCCCTCACCCAGCTTCCCCTCATGTTGGCATCTCAGCACTGTGGCACGTTTATCAAAACTAAGAGAGCAGCATTGGTGCAGTCCTGTGAACTACAGACTTCAGTTGTCTTTCCCAGCATCTAATCCATTTAGCGTTGTGTAGGGGCTTTTCAAAGTGAGAATGCCCCGTGCTTTCCCTTCTGCAGACTGTGCAGAGGAACTGCATTCTTAGCCTCGACACCTGTGGACAGCAGAGCGGTGACAAAGAAGACCTTGTTCTGATGTCGGCCCCACCTCCCCAGGGCTTTTCCCAGAAATGCAGTCGTGGAGGTGGGTCCCCTCAGCTCTTCCTGCTGCCCCAGCCTCCCTCCTGGGGACCAGCAGTTACCGCCAAGGGGCAGAGCTGTGACACCTTGGGCAAGTGTTCTGCAGTCTTGGACCTCAGTGTCCCTGTGTGTAAGTCGAAGGGGTTGGACTTCCTCCCTGAGGTCCTTTCTGGCTCTACTATTTTAAGGCTTTCAGGCCTCTTAAAATCTTTAGGGTCCAGGGGTGCCTGGGTGGCTCAGTCAGTTAAGCATCTGACTCTTGACTTTGGCTCAGGTCATGATCTCAGGGTTGTGAGATCGAGCTCCGTGTCAGGCTCCACTCTCAGCTAGGAGTCTGTTTGAGATTCTCTCCCTCCGCCCCGTCTCCCCACTGTCCCCCACCCCCGCACTTTCTCTCTCTCTCTCAAACAAATAAATCTTTAAAAAAAAAAAAAAAAAACACACACCAAAAAAACCCTTTACGGTCCCAAATTGGAGTTGGGGTCAGCCTACTTAATTCATTGGCTCTCATTTCTCATGCATAGTAGGGTCGTTTGTGGGTTGGCCTTTGGACCTGCGTCCCCAAGAAAAAGGCAGAGGCACTCATTCCTTTATTTCTTCACTGGTGTCGTCATTCCGTGAAACGTGGTGACACTGACCTCCGAGTTCACTCGCCCAAAGGCCTGGCGGGTCCTCTTGGAGAGAGCCGGCTTGGTAATCGGCAAAGCCACGTCTCAGTGAAGGTGGCTTATGGGCCCCAACCTTTGCCCCAAGATACCACCCAGGTGATTTCCTGCTCAGGAACTGGAATCTTGAGCGATGTGGAGGAGAGGTTGCGTGTGTGCACTCAGCACCATAAAAGCAAATAACCTTTCCCTCCGTTTCAGTTCTAAGTCTGCTTTTCCATGGCCTGGGGTGTGTGTCCTGTTCCTGAGGCATGAGAAGTGCCTCCTTCTGTCTCAGCTCCCAAGACCAGGGAATGCTAGGGGAATAAAAATAATGTAAAAAGCGAAGCAAAACAGCTTCCCCCCTCCCACTCTCGTCTCTTTGGATTTATGGGTTTCCACTTTAGGTTATAGGGCAGGGGTCCGCCATTTGGGGGCCAAACCTGGCCCGCCACCTCTTTGTGGTAGAGTTAAATCGGAACCCAGCCACGCACACGCGAGCACATGACGTCTGGGCGCATGTAGAGGCGGCCGTGTGGACTGGAGACAGAGACTGTGTGGCTGGCCAAGCCTCAGACATTCATCGTCTGGTCCTTCATGGATTTTTCTTTTGTTTACTGACACCTGAGGTAGGGAGTTCTGGAAGAGAACTGATCCCTCCGCCACTGCCGTTTTCTTCTGAGCAGAGGAGAAAGTAGGCATGATAGGCAGGGACCCTCCTGCCGGGGTTGGGGGGGCTGTTGGGATGGGTCCGCGCAGTTGCTCTCCACACTGGTGTAAGTCACAGGCGAGTGCGGGCAGCTTGCTCAGTTGCATCAGAACCAGACCCCACAGCGAAAGTCAGGCTGAGCTTCACCAGGAGGGCTGATGCAGGCGAGAGCCCGGGCCGGGGGAGAAACCAAGTTGTGGGCCACCTGGAGGGCCAGCTGGTGGCACCCACAGTTCCCAGTCTGGGCTTGATTGTGCCAGCGCACAGCTCAGGCCGTGTGTTGGCATGAGTGGGTTGGGGTCCTCTGTGCCCTCGGGCTCTGCTGTGGCCGCTGAAGGTGGGCGCGTGTGGAGGGCGTTCAGCCACCGCGTGTGTGGCGTGAAACATGCTCTCAGTGGGCACCGAAGCCACAGCGCGCTCCTGTGCCATGAGGAGTGGGGTCTGGCTGGCCAGTCGCCCACCCTGCAGTGGTCCCTGAGGTGACTTAGGCACTGTTGTCAGGCAGGTCACCTGGGTTTAGAGTAGGTCCGCTTCTGAGGGGGGGAGGGGGCGGCCTGATGCAGCCTGGGGGTGTTGCTGGTTCGGGGAGGGGCCTCCTGTGGACTCAGCACCCCCCACCTAACCCCCCGCCCCCGGCTTCTCTGCAGGCTGGCGCCCATGCGGCTCTACACGCTCTCCAAGCGCCACTTTGTTCTCGTGTTTGTCGTCTTCTTCGTCTGTTTTGGCCTGACTGTCTTCGTTGGGATCAGAGGTAAGGTGCAGTTCTTGGTCATTTTATCATTTACAGTCACCCTGGTGCATGCTTTTCAGCCTGGCCAAGCTATACCCACTTTCTGTCACCTGCTAAGGGCCCCTTGGCGGAGGGTGAAGTGCCACTTCATTCTGAACCCACTGGGCAAGGGGTAACCCGGGTCTCTCCCCTCGTAGCAGCCAGGGCTTGAGTTCAGCTTGGCAGCACCTGGTGGCCTTGACTGCGTACCTTTTATTGGACTGTCAAACATTTCTGTCAAGGCTCCTGTGCTCAGGACCCAGCCTGGGCGCTGGGGAGTTCAGAACATGCTGATAGATGGGGGCCACAGGCCAGGTGTGCACATTCTTGCAGGGGCCTGAGACAGCTATGAGCACGGGGCTGGGGTGACCAAGGGGAGCCGGGAGCGCGACTGTAGTGACACCCTGAACTCTTGGCAGGAGGGAGCCTGCAGATTGGCTTTGGCCCTGTGTTAGGGCCTCAGTGCCCCAGGGTTCCATAGCATTCAGTGTGAGGGAAGAGCCACACCGTAATGATCTTCGCTTCAGAAATGCCTTTGAAATCACCCAGTCCAACCCCATTTCACACAGTTGGAAAACAGAATGAGAGAAGTCGGCCCGTTTTCATAAGGTTCCCAGCAACCCGGTCTCTTCGGCCCTATCCAGGGGATAGGAGACCAGGACCTGCCTAGGTTGTTTCTTCTTTCCCTCTTAAATGTCGTGTCTGGTGAGCACGATTTCTGGGAGGTGTTTGTTTAATTACATTTCATATTAAAGCGTGAACGGCATTAGGCTCAGCCTGTCCCAGAGGCAGTTGCGCCCCCAAACGCTAGTTCCTGAACCTCAATGTGACTGGGGCTGGTGACTGGCCCGAGGAAGCTGGGGGTGAGGGTGGTTGCTTAGGTGGCTGTTTGCCCGCCGATGATGAACATCATGGTGACAGTAGCAGCTGTTAGCCAGTCTCCTTTTTTCCTTCCCGTGAGGTCACCAAGGAATAAGTCACATTAATCCCGGCACAGTACAAAGCAGTCATCTTACTCAATTTTCATAGCTGTCCTTTGAAGATTGTTAGGAGAGGCACTGATAGGCTTATGATTGGAGTCTCACGGGACCTCAGCCAATTCTTGTTTCCCTGAGCTACTGTCTGTTGCAATATCCGTGATTATATTCAGCCTTTTCCACTCTTGCAAAAATGAAGTGATGCACCCAGGCTGAGATCAGAGAAATGATGTCAGGATTCCCACATCCCTTTCCTTCTTCCCAGTGGGTACTGGTATTAGGGTTCTCCAGAGAAACAGACCAATAGGATATATGTAGATACCAAAAGAAGATTTTTTGTGCCTTCCGGGCCTGCTCGGGCCTGATCAGACAGGAACCACTTCCATTTGACGGTAGAGTGCTGCCGTGCGTGCCCAACTCACGATGGGCAGCTCAGGTCTCATGGTAACTTGGGGGCCCATGGGTAAGTGTTTAGTCTCTACTCAGGCCCAATAGCAAGCCAAGAGCTGTGTCTTGCAAGGAGAGTATGTGTGGAGGAGGGCAAGGCTTTGCTCCAAAGTCCCAAGGGCCTGCACTAAGGTTCATCCATAGGGCCCTACCAGAAGCTCCAAATGGCATCCCTATCTTCTCCTGACATTTCAGACACCTTTATATCTGCCGGCTCATATGGCCCCAGCAGTAGGCAGCCTGCACGGCAGCCTGGACCTGCTGGGAAGCCTTCTCTTGTTCTGGGCCCCACTCAAAACTTGCACCTTTTTGGGTCACTAGGTAAATAGGCCAAAGTATCACACCCAAGCAAGGAACATGTTGCCTCTAAAATGCAAAGAGGCGAGGCCCACTAGGCATTGTACCTCTGTTTTGGTTGTAGGGGGAGCCAAATCCAACAGTTTGTCTTTTGCCTTAGAAGGGATAGCTCTCCATGGCGCACACCACGGGACCCCCAGAAATTTCACTGAGGTAGAAGGCCCCTGAATTTTAACCAGATTTATTTCCCATCCTCTGACATGCAAGTGTCTTACCAATGAGTTTAGGGTAGTTGCTCCTTACTCACTAGGTCTAGGCAGCATAATGTCATCAATGCGATGGACCAGCACGATAGCTTGTGGAAGGGAAAGATGACCAAGATCTGTGCAAACTCTGATGTGTGCTGGGGAGTGACATACCTTTGGGGTAGGGCAGTGAAGTGAAGGTGTATTGCTGGCCTGGCTTCTGGTGGGCCTTATTCCCAGGGATGAAGAAGACTGCTTCATCCTGTATTTGCTGGTACAGCAGCTGCATCTCAGGTACCAGAGGATGTGTGAATTTGCTCAAGCTGGTACAGCAGCTGCAGCCAGGATCACCCCCTGGTTAAGCTGATGGCGGTCCACTGTCCTCTCCAAGAGCCACCTACCCTCTGCCCAGGCCAGATAGGCGAGTTGAATGGGGGTGTGGTGGGAATCTTTCACGTCCTCGATGGGAACACTAATGTCTGCGGTCTAGGAATGTGACACTGGTTTTGATTGTATTTTTGTAGGTAGAGGCTGTTCTGGTTACTTCTATTTGGCCTTTCCCGCCATAATAGCCCTCACTCCACAAGTCAGGGAACCAGTCTGGGGATTCTGCCAGTTGCTGAGTATCTCTGTTGCAATTATGCATTCTGGAACTGGGGACTTAGCCATAGGGGTGGGTTCAGGACCGCCTGGGCCCATTGTGACATGTGCCTGAGCTAAAACCCCATTGATTACCTGACCCCCATAAGTCCCTACTCTGGTGTTTGGGGTTTCATGAAATTGGAGTCATTTCAGGGCCAGTCACCAGGGGACCCCAACATGTATTTCCTTTTCCCCAATGTGCAGTTATCTTGGTAAAAAGGCTGTAGGTTCCTTTGGGAGAATGGTTAGCAGTCTATATTTTTGGCAGTGTACTGGGGTGGTTTCTTTTTTTTTTTTTTTTTTAATTTTTTTCCCCCCCAGATTTTATTTATTTGTGAGAGAGAGAATGAGAGACAGAGAGCATGAGAGGGAGGAGGGTCAGAGGGAGAAGCAGACTCCCTGCTGAGCAGGGAGCCTGATGTGGGACTCGATCCCGGGACTCCAGGATCATGACCTGAGCCGAAGGCAGTCGCTTAACCAACTGAGCCACCCAGGCGCCCCTGGGGTGCTTTCTTGAGGGAACCCAGTCTTCTTTCCTTCATTCAAGGGGTTTGGGTCTGTAAAGTGGCCCAAATCTGGAAACTATTGATGGACTGTGACTCTCTGTTTTTATGATTCAGGTTAGACTCTTGTTCACTTGACTTAGACTTTTCTGCTTACACAGATTAAGTCAAACTTTAGCAGGCTTCCTGTGGATTTCACTTCTAGGAACGCCATAATCAACTAGCCAGTCCTATAGGTCTGTGTGAATCAGACTCTTCTGAGTGCTGCTTTGACTGTCCTGTCCATTACAGGAGTCATACCCACCTTGCTTTGGATAGGTGAGCACCGCTGCTTGGCCCCCCCACTCCTGGGGTCCAGTTACTCCCATTGTGCTGAGTTTCCCCAGTTCACTGACCATGGTTCCTACTGTAAGATCTGGTCCACAGAGCAGGGCAGTCATAGAGCTCGTTAAGGATGCTGGGGCCTCCCTCACAAATTTATTCCTCGTAGCAGTGGTGAAAGCTCTGTGTCCTGGAATCTCCCAGCAGGTCTTCAATGACAAATCGACCCCAATGTTCCAGCCTCCCTAAGCCTCCGAATCCCTTCCTTTCCATTAAACCAAGGCAGGTGTGGCATTTTTGATTTGCTCACTGGGGACCATCTTTTGGTCCACATTTTAACCAACCATCCAAACTGTTAGAGCCCTTCCTAACTCCTTGAGCTCCAGCATGCAAAGCAGAATCTCTCCTTAGTGGGCCTGCATCCATAAATTCAGACCAATCCAACTTTATGTTCCTTCCACCATTTTCCCACACCCTTCGTATTCATTCCCACATATGTTACCCGGATTTCTCTCTATATAAACCAGAAAACTCCCGTAGTTCTTTTGGAGTGTAGTGCATCTCCTCATGGGTCATACCTTGTACCTCATCTTTAGGAGCCTGCTGGAACTTGAGTCTAGTTATCGTTCTAGAATCAGAGAGGCGAGGTTGCTGAGCAGAATCGGCATTGTCTTGCATGGCCGTCAGGGGAGTCTGTCTCCTTCTACTGGGAATGGGGAGAACTCTTCCAGTGGCAAAGAAGATGCATAGGAATTTAACAGCTCCGTGCCCCCATCTTCATTAGGATCTTCCTGCACGTCCCCAGGCCAGGATCGCTTGAGCAGTGAGGCAGCCTGTGAGGCTGGTGTTCAACTTGTGTTGTAATTCAGCCAGTTGCAGGATGAGATTCTGGGCTTGACTTGCAGCTCGCAGCGCTGTGGCTACAGGAGGTCAGACTCTCCATCAGGGCACACAGAAGCCATCAGATCACTTACACAGCACTGGAGCTGGGAATTCAAACCCCGGAGCTCACCTTGTCCGGGGACATTAGGAACAACCAGTCAACCTCATTCTGTTTGTTTTCCAAAAATATTCTAAAATATCACAAATAGAGTCACTTAGCTCCTTCTTAGAAGTGGTTGAATCTAGGAGTATCCAGTGGAGATGGTTTGCATATTTTCATGAACCAGTGCTGCCTTATAGAGTCACTACCATCTTTACACCTGATCAGGTTAGGGAACCAGTTCCAGAAACCCCAGAACCAATAGGAAAAAACTCTTCTTCCAGGCACCTGGGTGTGGCTCAATCGGTGAAGCGTCTGCCTTCGGCTCAGGTCATGATCTCTGGGTCTTGGGATCGAGTCCCACAGAGGGCTCCTTGCTCAGTGGGGAGCCTGCTTCTCTCTGTCTCTTTCTCTCTCCCCTTCTGCCCCTCCCCACTGCTCATTCTCTCTCCCTCTCTCTCTCAAATAAATAAAATCTTAAAAAAAAGAAAAAACTCTTCCTCTATAACCACTCTCAGTACCAAATTCTATATTAGGGTTCTCCAAAGAAACTGAACCAATAGGAGGCATATATATGGGGGGGGGGGGAGAGTGGGAGAGAGGGGCAGGGGTGGAGGGGGAGAGAGAGATTTATTATAAGGAACTGGCTCATAGGATTATGGAGGCGGAGAAACTCCAAGATCTGTAATCAACAAGCTAGAGGCACAGGAGAGCCAGATAAGGTCCAGTCTGTGTCTGGAAACAGCTGAATATTGATGGGCCAGCTTGAAGACCGAGAGCAAGCCCAGGCAGAGAGCAGATTCTCCCTTACTCAGCCTTTTGCTCTATTCAGGCCTTCAACCATTTGGATGAGACCACCCCGCCCCGCCACATTGGCAGGGAAGTCTACTGTCCTCCATACACTGATTCAAATGTGAATCTCATCCAGAAACACCCTCACAGACACAGTCAGAATCACCTTTAGCCGGATATCTGGGTACACACGGCCCAGTCAAGTTGACAAAAATCACCGTCCTCAGTCCTCTGGTAATAACATTATTAGGATTTCAGAATTAGGAGAGCCTTAGAGACCACTGACTCAGTTGCCCTCATTTTGCAAATGTGAAAGCAGACTCAGAAAGCCAAGTTAGCTAAGACTGGAGTGTAGACTTTTCTGACTCCCAGTTCTTAATTCTGAGAAAGCAGACTGCCTTATTTCCTGGAACAGGGGTTTGCTCAGATTGTGAATCTTTTAGGATAAACCTCACTGGGGTTGCAAGCCTCCTTCCCCCACAGGGACAGCCTCCTCAGCATTCATGAACACATTCCAGACACATGTCACTGCATTTGTTATGAACTTGTTACATAGTCCTGTGCGTACTTGTGTGTCTCCTCCTCTAAATGGAGGATACTTGGTCACTGAGGCAGCCCAGAAAACTAGCATCACAGCTGAGAGTGATTTTAGATGAATTAAATTAAAATCTGCTTCACGCTGCTTTCCTTTGAGGCCAAAGCTCTGAAAAATTACCTTGTAAGATTCCGTGAAGCTTATATATCTGCTCTTTCAGGAATATACATTGAGTGTACATTCATATATTTTATGCTTTTTTATATCCTGAGCTTAATAAATATTTTTGGAAGACTGGATTAATTGGATGAACAGATAAATGTGTCTTAATTTTTTAGCAGAAATCTTTATACTTCACAAAATACATAGACGATGTCTTTCCTGGATCCGAGCACTACAGAGCGAGCACTCATTGAAAGCAAAGGAGAGGTTTTGGCGTAGATGGATCCTGGGGGAATCATATGTGGTGTGTGGTGGTCATATCGTGTCCCCTGCGTTGGGAAGTCATGACGGGCAGCAGTGTGGATGTTGTATGTCTGTGTGTTTATACGTCCCCTAAGGACAGAGCAGGACAATAAGACCACCTCTACATAATGTGTGTCTTTCTTGGCATTTGAAAAACAATCAATAAATTAATTAGCGATATAGAAATAACCTGCTTTTCTCATTCTCTATTACACTTTTAGGGCCCAAAGTAATCCAGACGTCTGCAGCTAATTTTTCACTAAATAACAGTAAAAAGGTAAGACTGGGTGGAGGGGGCAGCTGTCGGGGTCACTCCGAGGGTCCTTGGGGCGCGCCTCCCTTGCCGTGCAGCTTGCTTCTTAGGCAGCACGCACGTCTCACACCACTGTCAGCTGCTGGCCTCTGGGCTCTGGTTTGCTAGAAGGACCTTCTCTGCTGTGGCAATAGCTCAGTGCTGGAGAGGACGGTGCTGTCAGCCTGGGAGCAGCAGTTGCTTTCCAAATGCCGGTCGACTCACCCCGATCCCTCACGCCCGCAAGTCTTCCTAGACTCTGAGGTCTGACAGTGCTCCCGTGGGCATCTGGCTGTTTCTTACTATATTTACACAAGTTAACACAGGTCTCTTTCTTTTCTTTTTTAAATGTGGTTGATTCTTCATCTTTAGAGAAAAACAAAGGTCTTTCCAATTGGAGAATTTCAGTAATCTTTAATAAATGCTAATTGTGAGAGCCCAAACAACTAAACCCCTTTCTTTTTCTGCATACCAGACATATCTTTACCTGTAAACTGAATGCAGTTGTCCCACGTTCTCATGGCACCATATAACGTTTAAATCTGATTGACCCCAAACACCTCCCTGCCTGCCTTCTCTTAGCTCTCTGGTAGGTTTTAACCCTTACAGTTTTCAAAAAAGCAAAAGGAGGAAAATGTCCAAAAACTTACCTTTTAATTCCTCTTACTCTTGCTAGTTGGGAAGGGCCCTCTGGTTAGCCCACTGACATTTGAGTTTCTTGATTTTCTTTCTCTCTTGCCCTGAGGACCTGATTCAAAGAGGTGCTACCATCGGGATTTCCCGAACGTAGTGTGGTCTTTTAAAATTTCTCTCAGGGGTGCCTGGGTGGCTCAGTCGGTTAAGTGTCTGACTTTGGCTCAGGTCGTGATTCCAGGGTCCTGGGATCGAGCCCCTCATCGGGCTCCCTGCTCAGTGGGGAGCCTGCTTTTCCCTCTCCCTCTGCCTGCCACTCCCCCCTCCTTGTGTTCTCTCTCTCTCTTTGTGTCAAATAAATAAATAAAATCTTAAAAAAAAATAAAATAAAATTTCTCTCAGGATGTAAGTCCTTTTTTTTGACACTAAAAATAGCAGCCGTCCCACCAAACTGACTTGCTCCCAAAAGATCAGACTCACTTCTGAAAGATGATAGACCGTCCTCTGGTAGGTTTCAGTGCCTCCTGGCTTCGGGCAAGCCTTCAGTCACAGAGCATTTCTGTCAGTTCTAAAACACAGATACTACATATTTATGTTCAAAGACTTCATTCAAATAATGCATTTCTTTGGCACCGTCGGTGGGCTCCTTAAGCAATGTTCTCTGTCTCCCACGGCTGCTAGGAGCCAGTATTAACGGTTTTCAGCACCCACCACAGAAGCATCATTGGCGATGGGGTCCCGCCTAATTTTTCTCTCCAGGGGCAGTAAGACTTTCCTGAAGCTGTAAACAATAGACCTCAAACAGTGACTGGTACGGCATATTGGAACTGAGGAAATGATTCTTGTGAATATCAAGCTCTATTCTTGGTGTCCTTTATTATCTTATGGTACATCTTATCCTATGTACTGTTAATTTTTTGTTTTTCTCCAGGATGGTTTTTTCTTGCTATTTAAGTAGGTATATGGTCCCAAGGCTGCAGATGCTGGACATTGCCTGCTTACAGGTTTTCATGAGACAGAGGGGGTTGCAATAGGAAGCTAGTCTTGTCTTTTTCTGGAAGGCAAAATTTTACTTATATTGTCTAAAGGAAAACCACACATTTCTGTTTCGAGCTTACACAAACCTTTTTTTTTTTTACTAAATGTAAATTTTGTACGTCAAGATGAGGTATTTGGTAGACTTAATGAAAAGGTCATACGGATTACTTAATTCTTTTTTCTTTTTGCCTTAGCTGAAGCCAATTCAAATCCTTTCAAATCCATTGTCTACATATAATCAGCAACTGTGGCTGACGTGCGTTGTAGAGTTGGATCAGTCAAAAGGTATGAAGCCTGACATTTCGGAACGGTGTTTCTTTGTACAAAGCACCCTATTTTAAAGATCGAGAGAGCTTTAAAATCTTTGAACAAGTGCTCAAAGATGGATCACAGGGATGTTCATTAGTCTTTATAACAGCAACAGATTGGAAGCCCCTTCCATGTCTGCCAGCGTCTTCCAGAGAAAGTTATGATGCAGTGCTCAGCGAGCGCCGGTCAGCTTAGCTCAGCGGCTCCACAGGGTAGCCACGGCTGCGGCGCCTTTTCCCTGGGGTTCTGGGAGAGCCTTCAGTTCTGATGCCCTGAGGTGAAGGTTCTGTCCCCCAGGGACACTTGGCAGTTGTCACCCCGGGGCGGAGGAGTGCTCCTGGTACCTAGAGGGTGCTGAGCATCCTGCAGTGCACGGGACAGTCCCACAGCAGAGGGTGATCTGGCCTCAAAATATCGGTGCTGCTGAGGCTGAGAACCCTGCCCCGGCGCGTCCGGTCCCTAACGCTGCAGCTCTGCGAGTCTGGAGCGGCACTAGTTACGCGTCGTCCGGGGAGAACCGAGAAAATGGTCACCCACATTGTTTTTCATGTTCTGTGATGCAGATGAGGCGCTTTGGCTGTGAAAGAATTTGAAAAGATAACCCCAGAACCACAGTAAATTAAGTGGAAAAAAAAATGTATACTACCAAAAAATTAACCCCCTTTTGTAACATTAAAAAAAAAAAAACAAATAAATTTGGTGTCACTGTGTATTTGTATGCCTAGAAAATGGTCTGGAAGGATGGACATAACATGTTAATTATGGTTATCTCTAGATGGTGGGATTGTAAGTGTTTAATGACATCTTTGTATTTTTTTGTTCTCTGATTTTTTTTAACAGTGGGCATAAAAACAGAAAAATAATAAAATATGTAATCAGAAAAATAAGAAATCTGATTTTGTTTTAGTATAAAGTTAAGTTAGAAATTTATGTGGGAAATTAAAAAACAAAATTTCATTAGCCTTGAAATGCTTGCCCTTTTATGAACCCAAACTGGGGGACCTGTAATGTAGGTTTTTACATAGGCCCCTGGGTAACGGGTTGGACGTAGAACCTGATGGAAAGGCTTTGCTTTGCAGACAAGTGTGAGGTTTTTCACATGTGCTGAGGCTGAGCTGGTTGCAGGACCCTTCTGGGGACTCACCGTGGCCAGTGTGATGTGCCTGAGGAGGCCTCTGACACTGCATCTCTTTCTTTTGTAGAAACATCTATTCAGACAAGCTTCCTCATGACTGTTAAGGTTGACGGTGTAGCTCAAGATGGAACCACCATGTTCGTTCATAACAAGGTTCACAATCGGACGAGGACCCTCACCTGTGCGGGGGTGAGTGCGTTCGAATGTCAGCGATTATTCATCTTGCTGCCCTGTTACATGCCTGCTTTCCTGAGTAAAAGAATCGAACCATAGCCGTGATGGTGCAGAACACTCACCTAACTCTCTACACTGATACCTTATAAATTCTTACAAACGTACACACATTCACACACACACACACACACACACAGAGGATGCCTGTTTTCACTGTGTACTGCCTGGGGTGTCTACAGATGGCTGTTCATGGGCTTCTTGTCGCCTGTGAAGGTCTGCGCTGCTCCCTGGTCATTCCGAATTGTCTGGTTTCCAGCCCTGCTCCACCTGCGGGCCTGAGGCCCCAGCCTTGTAGGGAGAGCGGCCTACTTGTTAGAGCGTCTGCTTCAGGGTGCAGTGTGTGGTTATGCGATGGGAAACCTGGTGGCCCAAAGTGAGAAAGGAACCCTCACTCTTGTTTTTTTGGCACCATATTCTGTCAGAATCCCGAGAGTCAGAACTGGGATCGCTCTGTATATAGCAGGGAGGCCCCCTGGGATGAAGCCGGTCGTGGGGGGTATGGAGAACACAGGGAACATCAGAAAGGAGAATGCGTGGATTGGGGGGTTAGGAAAGTGGTTCCCCTGACAGGCCTCATGCCAGGCTTCCCGTACATTCAGGTCTCCCTCAGTCCCCAGCGCAGGCCCACGGAGCCCTGTTCCCAGAGCCCCGTTGTACACAAGAAGAAACTGAGGCTCAGAGAGATCAGAGCACTTGCCCGAGGGACACACACAGTGAGCAGGGCTTGGGATCTCAGCCCATGCTTTCGGGTTCTAGAGCTCGTGCCCTTAGCAGCCACATACTGCTTGCTACAGGACAGGGAAGCAGCAGGCCTGTGTGTCCTGGCAGGAAAGGATTCAGGTGGGAGGGTTCCTGTTTCATGCTGGCCCCCGTCTGTGGTCCGTTCCCTGCTGGCATCTGCCTGAGGATCCCAAGGTGGCCACTCCCTGACCCGAGCAGCGGCTCCGCCCACGGGGTCCACTTTGTGGGCAGGTGTTGCTCAGAAAGCCGCACAAGTGACCAGACTCTCGCTCTGCTCCATTGTCACCCGTGGGAGGAGGCCTGGGCCAGCCTCTCAAATGTGTTGTCCTCAAAGTGGGGTAACGCCCTCCCTGACCGTCCTTGTAAAGTGGCGAGGATCAAGTCGGATACCGGATGGGAGAGTGGGCAGTGCCCAGTGGGGGGCCGAGCACCCCCCATGTCTGTGTACAGTAGATGCTGGGCCAGTTCTGCTGCGTAAACGGCAGGGAGGACAGATGCCGGATCTGGAAGGCCCGCACGGGCGGGCTTCGCCTCCACCCCCAAGCCAACTGGGGTCCCGTCCCGCTCCCGCTCCAGCTCCAGCTCCAGCTTTGCTCCTTCTCGCACCGGGCAGGTGATGATGAACAGGCGGTTGGTGACTTTATTTTACGGCTAATGTGACTGATCTTTCTGGTTTGCAAGGACCAAGGAGTTTCCCAGGATGGGGGACTTTCTGTTTTAAACGGGGTAAGTCTCGGGCCAGCGAGGACGACTTGGTCACCTTGTCTGAGGCCTGTACTTGGAACAGCGCCAGGCTGCCCGCAGGGCTGCTTGTCTACTTCCTGGCAGTGCCCCCCACACTGTGCCCCTCGAGAGTGGCCCTCGGTGCCTCGCCGTGGTGTCTCCCCTCTCCCACAGTTTCTACTGTTCTCTCTCTGTGCAGGCCCCTCCCCAGCCCTCCCAGGAACACTGCCCTGACTTAAAAAAAAAAGATGGGCTTTTTGTGTTCTGGAGCTATTGACCACCCTTTATACTATCTTTGTCTTGCCGCGAAGAGAAAACACTGTCCACCTCAGGTAGCAAGTGGTCCATGACGGGCGGGTAAGAATGCTGTGCTTTCCCCAAGGATTTGCAGAGGCACATTGTGATCGGTGCGCAAACCATGGCTTGAATGGAGAACCGCCAAACCATCAGGTGGTCTCACTGTAGTTTTTATAAACTTGAAGATACCTGCAGGCTCATATATAACTGCTTTGTTCATTCAAGCATCCTCTGAAAGTCCAGACTCGTAAGAAGCGGTCATCTGTGCAGCACAGATCCATTCGCTGAGTACTAAGTACTGCTCAGTACTTAGCTGCCCCTGTCCCCACGTGCCTCCTGTGACCTGACTGTTGGGAACAAATTTGGTTTTGCGGAGACCAGGGATGACACACACACTCACCCCTTCTGACTTCTTCCCTGGCCCTTAGGTCAGCACCCCCTGCCTGCCGATTGTTAAGGCTTCCCATGAACACCCAGATCTGTTTTCCTACATGACCTCAGACATTCACAGCTTGGGGAGCCTTTGATCCACAGTGGGGGTGACTGCCCTGTTCATAGCCACGGCTCACACGGGCGCCACCCAGAGACTGTCAGACCGCAAGAGGACTTCTGAGGGGTGCAGGCTGCGCCCAGGTCACTGGCTGCCCAGCCACTGAGTACACATCCGCATCCACCGCCCCAGCCTCACTGAAGTAGGGGGGACCTGGTTCCTAACTGTATAGGAGATGGGGGCTCTGGGCAGGCAGTGAGCACACACACCCGTGTAATCACGCTAGCCATTGTTCCTGTAGCCTTTGCCTTGGGTGCGGGCCTGACCTCCCCACAGAGAGCACAGGGACTCCGTGTAGGGAAGGACAGGTGTTGGGGTGAGGGGGCAGGCACTCTGTATATCACGCAGCGGCTGTGGAAGTGAGCAGGGAGGAGAGTGAGGCTCGGGGGTCTGATTTGTTGTGTCTTAACCTACGCTCCCCCTGCCCCCTTGTATTTGTGTGAATGTCAGGTTTGTGTTGCGTTAACTTTTTTATGCAGGTGACATTATTTTGAATCGTCCAAAGTAGAAAGATTCTAATGATTGCAAATCATCTATTATTTGTTTCCAAAAATATCCATTTGGTTCTTTCTAAGAATTGTTTTTGGCTGGCATCTGAATTTTTCTGGGCTCTGGCAAGTTCCTTGGAGATGGTTCGTTCGGCTCATCTGTTGTTGGCGTGTGTTACTTCATGGGTCAGTTGGTGGGGGAGCCAGTCTTGCTTGCTTTAAAGACACAGCTCTTCCTTGCATCTTTGCAGAGGTGTGCAGAAATTATTGTGGCCCACCTGGGCTACTTGAACTACACGCAGTATACGGTGATTGTGGGATTTGAATACCTGAAGCTGCCCATCAAGGAAATGAACTTCACGGTAAGTAAGCCAGCAGACCTCAGTGTCTCCATGGCTCATTTGTTTAGCACCCATTCTTCTGTCAAATGACTGAAATAAATCTCAGCATAGAAATCTTGTTATTTTGGACAGTGGAAGACATGTACAGTTTCTAAAAACTATAGGGCACCATAATTTCTCAAGTATATGGAAGCGGGTATAGCTAAATGAAACAGCATGAAATTGGAAACCCCCTGTGGTGTTCTGAGATTGGGAACAGAGAGAATAGAGAGCAGCCTTCCCGTGGGAAGGTCAGCAGGAGTTACCGGGTGAACCCTCCTGGTAGAAGAAGAGCAAGGCGGGACCCCGTTCGCCATGGCTGGGAGCCGCCCTCGGGCCCCACCTCTGGCAGGGCGTGGGCTCTGCCCCCCCGGGGCCTGCCCAGTGCAGCTCACACGGTGAGACTTTGCTGTCCTGTGTGCCACTGAAATCAGCCTCTTTGTTCCTTCCACTCGCTTGTGCACCAGTGTAACCAACGGAGTGACCAGGAGTACGGGTTTGAGCTGGTTTAGATCCTGGCGCCATCATCTGCAGTTGAACATTGTTGGCCTGTGTCCTTATCTGTAAACTAGCTGCCTCATAAAGCCCTGTCGAGCGAGGGAAGGTGGTAACGGGCTCCTTTTGAAACGTGGCGCTTTACTGAGCTAGAACTCCCATCCCTTAGGAGAAGCCTGATAGCAGTCGATCCCCATTCCTCCCTCCCCCGACCCCCAGGGGGCTGAGAAGCCACTCACCTTCTTTCTGTCTCTGTGGATTTGCCTGTTCTGGGCATTTCATGTGAATAGATTGATCGCATATGTGGTCTTTTGGGACGGACGTCTTTCCTTACTTAGGGTGGTATTTTCGAAGTTCGCCTGTGGTTTTGAGGGTATCAGCACCGCGTGCTTTGCTGAATGTTGCACTGTGTGGGTAGATTCCATTTGGTGTATCTGCTCATCGGTTGACGGGCGTTTGGGCTCTTTCCGTTTGGGGCTTTCATGAATACTGCTGCTGTGAACATTCACGTGCAGGTCTTACTTGGACCGATGGGTGCCGTCTCCTGAGAGGTTTTGTTGTGTAGGCCCTCTCCTGCGTGCTGGACATGCACTGCCTCACCCGGCCCACCTCTGCGGTGGCGCCTGTGCTCCCCATTTTCCTGGGGGGCCTGTGGAGGTCGGCTGGGCGTGGGATCATGCACGATGCCTACTCAGTGGAGGCACTCAGCAAATGGCACCTGTTGTTAACATTCGTATTACTTTTTTTTCATGTTGTCTCCAAACTACCCAAAATGAGTTTTGCTCTTTATCTACATGATAGCTCTCCAGATATTTAAAAATGTTGCCTCAGCCCCTCGGAGATTCTTCCTTTCCTTCACACGGCCCTGGGGGTGGCTTCTGGACCTGGCAGGCTCCAGGTCTCCTTCCTGGGGCTGTCCCAGTCAGCCTGGCCGGGGTGGAGGGGGGGGGGGGGGCGGCTTGTGAAGTAGAAGGAGCAGGTAGCCCTCGAGGTGTGGCTGGAGCCTGACAGCTGGCTCCTCTGGCAGCCTCATCACCTGTCGGTTCATGTTCTGCCAACTGCTAAACACCCCTCGGACTTTTTCCTCCGTAACTGCGGTTCAGTCTGTTCTCATTCCGACCCATAGTGAGTCTTTCTCATTCTCTGCCTCTGTGGTTGCTCTGTAACAGTTCTCCGAACCCCGCTCAGGCATTGCACTGTGCCCTTGAGTTTCTTTTCAGTGGTTTTGGCTTCTGGGTCCAGCCTCTCCTCACCCTTTGGGTTCGAATCTGGATTCTGTTCTTTGTGGTATGAAAGATTTCCTAGAGCTTTTTCCTCAGAACATCTGGCCAGCGTCCTGCCTGTGTCCTCGAGTTCATGATGCAGAGGTTGAACCCTGATAGGGTCTGAGACAGATGCCCTAAGCTCAGGCACACTGATTCCACGCTGTGCTAACCATCTGTGCTTTAGACTTTGCTATTTTAGAATTACCCCGAATCAAGAACGCAGAGAGCAAAGAGCACCGTGTTTCTCAGACAGAGGACCTCTCCTTTCCATCTTTGTCGGGGTTTCATCCCCTGAAAGCCTTTATCAGCATTCTCCACAGCGTTCCCCGCAGGCTCAGTCCACCCCAACCCTATTACATGGGTCCCTAATACATGGGTTCGTTTTTGATTGGGGTTCTCCCCTCCATTTTTTCTGTTTTATTTCCCCTTGGACTTACTCCTATATAATTTGGTACATATGTCAGATAAACTTGGTACATGTCATTCTACTGTTGCTCAAGAAGGCAGGTGATGTGGTCTCACTGGAGGGCTCAGCAAGGAAATTGCCGTCAGAACGGCTCATCTGGAATGATGCTGTTAGGCAGAGCTGCATTCTGGGTAGTGCTCTTCAGCATCCAGAATGCTGATACATGAGACCCCTGCAATCTGTGGGGATATTACCTAAGATTTTCCTCCATTTTTGTTCATTTCTGTATTCCCAGTACCCAACAGTGCGCCTGGCAACAGTTAGGCTTATAATAAATATATATGGGTTGAATTGAAGAATAACACCATAGCATTTCACAGATTAAGAAATTCAAATGGCCAACAGACTTGTGAAATGTTGTTTATCCTTGCTATAAACCAAAGAATCAGAGACTTCAAAAAGGAATGCTTTTTTTTTTTTTTTTTTTAACCTGGCAAATGGTAAAACACCTACAAGAAAAATCACACCTAGGATTAGTGAAATGCAAGTTCACAAGTTCTTTCATACAGGTTAATGAGGGGTGTAAATGAGTTTCAGTGTTGGGGGCAGTTTGGCGGTGTATCAAAGCCTTCTTTTTGACGTAGTAATTCTACTTCTGTGCATTTATTCTAATGAAACAATTAGAAAAGTACAGGAAGATTTATATTTTTCATAGCAGAAAGTTAGGAGCAATCTGTATTTCAGTAGAGTTCTGGTTAAATAAATTAGTTTTTCTGTAGCTGTTAAAATAATGAACTGGTCACAGAATAGATAGCATAATCTGCTATTGATTTTAAAAAAGGAAAAAAAGTTAATGAATTGAAAGTGCTGATGGACACTTTCTATTATAGAAAACTCTGGAAGGCTATCTCTGGGTGGTAGGCTTAATGGTTTATTTTTTTCTTCTGTTTCTTTATAATGAGCTTTTTATTACCTTTATAATCAGAAGAGAAAATTATTTTTTTTTTAAAAGGCTCCTAAGACAACTGATATTTGAGAGGGGAAGCCAACATACCCTCTGGCAGTTCACTCTGAGGAGCTTAGTTATGGAAGAGCTACCTCAGAAAATCACGGTTTAGTGTTGTGTCCAAAACTTGTACAGAGATGCGTTAAGAAACCAGAGAACCTTACGCAAAGTGTGTCTGTATCTTTTATAAAATTGCTGTTGAAAAGTATCCATTATGTTGTGAACTCTGATCTAAACCTCCAGACAGAATTCCTTTTGACCGTTTGTTATGAACTCCTTTTACGAGACATAGACTGAAAGCTCTACGGCTCACCACATTTCCCTTTCGGCATGAGCTGCTAGAAATTTCAGGAGTAAGTTTTATGCCAAACCGTGGTAGTTACTAATACCCTGGTATAGGTTTAATTATTTGCCCTCTTTCTTTACAATTTTACCTTTTAAAAAGCTTTTAAAAGTTGTTCCCATTTGGGGCGCCTGGGTGGTTCAGTCGTTAAGCGTCTGCCTTCGGCTCAGGTCATGGTCCCAGGGTCCTGGGATCGAGCCCCGCATCAGGCTCCCTGCTCAGCCAGGAGCCTGCTTCTCCCTCTTCCACTCCCCCTGCTTGTGTTTCCTCTCTAGCTGTCTCTCTCTCTGTGTCAAATAAATAAATCTAAAAAAAAAAAAAAAAAAGTTGTTCCCATCTAATCTGTCTTTTTATCACAAGCTGACTTCGTTTCCGTTTTGGAAGTAAAGAAAATAGAACCAGTACAATACATACAAAAAGTATGTCAGTGATACCGTTGTCCACGCAGCGGAATGGCTGAGGTGAAGGAGTCAGGAAGACGCCGAAGCCGGCCAGGGTGCGGGGCAGCCCGAGCCCTTGTACTCTGCCAGCGGCGGCGGAAACGCTACGCGGAGATGCATACGCATCGGCCCTGCTGGTTCCTCCTGGCTCCGCCCCGCGCCCATCAGCACAGGATGGCTCCCAGTGGCACGGTCGTGCCTGCTCTGGGGTGTCGTGTGGCAGGAAGGAGGAGCGGTGGCAGCTTTCACAGGCATGGTGTTGAAGGCGATAAGCCAAATACAAAATAGCACATGGTGTGCGATTCTGTTTATGTAAGTGGTAGGAACGGGCAAAATGAACCTGCGCCATTAAATCAGGATTAGTGTTCCTTGGGTAATTAGTGACTCGAAGGGGGCATCTGGCCGGGGGGCTTCTGGGGCGCGGTGATGGTGTTCCTCAGTCAGAACACTGTTCACACCGGTGTGTTCCATTTGTGATGGTTCATTGAGTCGCACACATGCAGCTTTTTGTAGGTATGGTACCTTCCAGTAAAAACTTAACAGGATATGTGGTGCACTTGAAAACTCAGAGCTCATCACGTGGCTGCCTGTTTAACCACATATATTTCTTCAGACAGTCCTTGCTGCTTTGATGGAATTTGACGTGGGAGGGTTTCTATTGTTGTTTGGCGTTTCCTTGGAGATCTTTGGCATCTGGGGACTTGAGTGTGCTGGTCGCTGTGGCTTTCACCTGCCCCTGGGCGTCCCCATCGGTTTCACTAGCCAGTTCTTCCTCGTTGATGGAAATCGAGTTCAGGATGAAAATTACCCTGGTTGCTTCTCCAACCTACCAGGAGAGAGAATCATCACAAGGGCAGCCCCCAAATGTTCGGACGCTCTGTTTTCGGCAGAATACGTCTGCCCTTCTGCAGATACCTAGATGGTTGATGGTCGTTTTCTTGTGTCGCCTGCTGTGTGGGCTTTATCTTCTGTCTGGCATTGTTGTTGATGCCGTGTACCCTTACGTTGAGAAGCTTCATGTCTTTCCTTTTGTTCTCACGCGCATACTCTGCGAACATCTGGTTCACTGATTTCTACTTTATGTACATACCTATTTGAAGTGGAGCAGCACTCCTTCTATCTCTGCCTCCTCTCTCAGCTCTTGTTCTTCTCCGTGCATCTTGCCCACATCCCACTGCCGTGTTCAAGTCAAGACCACCCTCCGGTCTTGCAGGTACATAGGAGAATACTGCTTATCTCCTGTGTCCTTAGAAAAGGGCTGAGCTGGGCATTTTCCCCTCTAATTAAGTGCCCTTTAGGTCGATTCTGGAGTGACACTGCCATCAGCTGTTCACATTTCATTTCCTCTTTTTTCTTCCTAAGCCACAACTTTTCCCTGGGGGATGAGATTAAAACAATAGCTCATGCTCTTGAGTCCTTCAGGTTTCTGTCTGGTAGACACCCTCCGGTTTCCATGTGAATTGAGAGGACTGGCTGCCGGCAGCACTTCGAGAAGCACTGACCAGATTCTTGGGTCATACTTGCCCTGTTGTTCTCATAGGACAAATTATAAAAGCATATGTTAGGCTTTTTCCCTCCAAATATTTCTATATAATAGCTTTTATATCGGTTTTCAAGTGTTGGAAACCCAGGCTGTGAATCTGAGCCTGGAACCAGTTCCAGGGGGTTGCTTAGTGCTGCCCTAGGTTGCTGGGAGTACCACCCACCTGATCAGTGAGTACCCCGATGTGCTCAACAAATGTTGAACGGTGAATGGAGAACTGGACCAAAACTCTGTAGATTGTGATTAGGGAGAAATGGCCTAGGGCCTAAAATGGATGCTTGTTGCAAAGTCAGCGTGCAGTATGGCAGGGTGAGCCCCAGTCTCTGGAAGAACAGAGGTGGCTTTGTGAAGGCCAGAGGGCCTCGCTGCACATGCCAGCGAATGGATTGATGACTCTTAAGATTTCGAAGTAAATGTCTAAAGCCTGAATGTTTTCTGGGAGTTTACTCCATTTCCTTTCACTTATTTTACTTTCTAGTTTCAAACGTACACATTCGCGCTTAAAAGTAAACGCAAAAGCAAACTCCCCTAATTCCATGCGGTGAGGTCCGCGCAGTGGCTGCCGTCCCAATCGATCCTGGTGCCGGCACAGACACTGGCCGGCTGTTTGACGGTCCCCGCGGGCCCTTCTCCTAGTCCTGGCGTCACTGCATCCATCGTCTGCAGCCGAGGGGCCAGGGCCCTGTTCTCGGAACTTCCCACATTCTTCTTGGGCTCCCTCAAGGGAGAAGAAAGACTTTCCAAGCCATTGGCACAAGCGAATACCAGACTGGGTTGGGAGGCTGGCCCGGTCCCAGGAGAACACAGAGGTGATTCCTCTCAGCTGCTGCTGGTGCAGGCAGCCTCCCGCAGAGAAACGCCAGGTGGACATGGTTTCCCTGGATCGGGAAGGACAGGGGGAAGGCACAGCAGGAGCTAAGGGACTGTTCGGAGGGTCCGCTGTGCACCAGCCGCCAGCCCAGGGCTCCGGCCACCGCGGTGAGGGCCAGAATCGAGCGCTTTGTTCCACACCACCCTCCTCCTCCTCTTTCTGTGAACTTTTAGATTAGACCTGAAGGCATGTTTTACGTTTAGCTACCTTTATTGGATAAAGCATTGTTTTCTAGGGTTAATTTTTAAAGTGAGCGAGGTGTTTTATATTGTTCCGACAGAGTCCCCCCTCCTTTAGGGGTTCCTTAGTTATTTTCCTTCTCAGTCTCTTGAGGGTCAGATACTTTCATCACTGTAACTTTAAACGTATTTTGTGAATTTTTTTCCTGATGCTAACACTTTTTCTTTCTTGACTGTGCCTTACAATGTTTTTTCAAACTAAGATACGTATTACTTTTTTCTATTTGACTATCATGTTGATGTTGATACCCCACATCAGTGCTCATAACTGCTACTGTGATGATTTTGTAAATGATACTATTTAACATTTAAACACCATAGCAATGATCATAATAGTTGCATTATGTTTCAGATTTATAATAGCGGTTGCTATTTATTGAACTTGTGCTGTTTGTCAGGCACTGTGCTAAACTTTTTGTAAGCATCATCTTAGTTAAATGTTCTGATAATTCTATAAAGTAGATAATAGTATCCCCATTTTATGGAAGAGAAATCTGAGGGTTAGTGAGATTAAGCTAGTTTCCCAGCTAGAAAATGGAAAGGCTGAGATTTGAACCTGAGTCTTTGACTTCAAAATTCATATGCCCTCAATCACTATGATTTCTCTTTTCTCATTAACATTTGATTGTTAATTGTTGTTTTTCGTTTGATGGCTCTATTGAAGTATAATTGACATACAATGAAGTGCACATATTTAAAATATAAAATTTGATCCATTCTGACATGTACACACCTGGGAAACACTCACCATAATCAAGACAATATGCATACCCCTCAGTCCCTAAAAGTTCCCTCATGCCCCTTCCTCCTGTTACCTTCTCATCCCCCCGGCCACCACTGATCTGCTTTCATTACAGATTCATTTGTATTTATGTAAAATTTTATATAAACACGGGGTGCGGGCGCCTGGGTGGCTCAGTCGTTAAGCGTCTGCCTTCGGCTCAGGTCATGATCCCAGAGTCCTGGGATCGAATCCCACATCGGGCTCCCTGCTCGGCGGGAAGCCTGCTTCTCCCTCTCCCACTCCCCCTGCTTGTGTTCCTGCTCTTGCTATCTCTCTCTGTCAAATAAATAAATAAAATCTTAAAAAATAAATAAATAAATAAACACGGGGTGCCTGGGTGGCTCAGTTGGTGAAGTGTCCAACTCTTGATTTCGACTTAGGTTGTGATCTCAGGGTCATGAGGTCGAGCCCTGCATCGGGCTCCATGCTCAGTGGGGAGTCTGCTTGAGATTCTCTCTCCCTCTTTCCCCCTGCCCTCCCACCCCCTGCTTGTACTCTCTCTCTCTAAAATAAAGAAATAAGTAAATCTTTTAAAAATATTTATATAAACATCATCTTACAATATGTTTGAATTCTTTCACTCAGTATAATTATTTTGAGATTAACTGATGCTGTTGGGTGCATCATTTGTTCATTCCTTTTGTTCTGGTGTGCCGATACAGCATAGATTATTTATCCATTCACCTGTTGAGGGACATTGAGATGGTCTCCAGTTTAGGGCTGTTTGTTGTACAGCTGCTGTGAACACCTGTATATAAATCTTTGTGTGGACATGTGCTTTCATGTCTCTTGGGTAAATACCCAGGATTGGAGTGGCTGGGTCATGCGGCAGGGGTGTGTTTGGCTGTTTGAGAAACTGACAAACTGTTTCCAAAGCGGTTGTATTGCTTTACGTTCCCTCAGCAGCGTATGAGAGAGCTCCAGTTGCCTCACATCCTCGTCAGCACCGGTATGGTTGTGTTTTCAATTTTGGCCATTCTAGTCGGTGTGTAGTGGTGGTGTTTCTTGTGTGGTGACTTTCATCTGCAGTACTTTGAAAATGTCCTCTGGCTGGCATTTTTCTGGCAAGAAATCTGCTGTCCTTCCTTATCTTTGTCCCCTGAATAGATGCTTCTCCCCTCCCACCCCCTCTACCCTGACTTGTTAGGCTTTTCTCTTTTACTTATTTAAACAATTTGATTCTGGTGTTCCTTGATGTACTTTACTTCCTTTCTCTTACTTAGGGTTCATTGAGTTCTTCAATTTGTGAGTTCACAGTCTTCATTAAGTTTGGAAAAATTTCCGTCATTATGTCTTCAAATATTTTTTTTAATCCTCTTGCCCTGCCCCCCGCCTGCCCCCCCCCCGCCCCTACACATCTCTTAGGCCACTTGAAGTTGTCTCAGCTTACGCTCTGTTCAGTTTTGTGCTGGTTCATTTAAAATCATGTCTGTTGGCACGTCTCCATGTTCTCTCATCTCTGTCACATCTCTTCCACTGTTGTTGCTCCTCCAGATTCTGACCTCACGTGTTCAGACTTTCCTCTAGCTTCTTGCTGCCCTTATCTGCTAATTCCGTGTCATCTGGGATTCCTGGAGCAGTTTTGATTGATTCTTTTTTTTCCTCGTTACAGTTCAGATTTTCTTGTTTTTTTCGTTAGGTATTTTTCTTTTTTCTTATCTTTCTTTTTTGAATATAGTTGACACACACAGCATTACATGTCCGGTATTTTTTATTTAATGCCAGGCATTATTGATGTTAGATTTTGTATTCTTATAGATGTCTTTGAGCTTTGTTCTAGGATGTTGTGAAGTTACTTGGAAATGGCTTGACTTTTTTAGGCCTTGCTTTTAAACTTCTCTAGGTGGGACCAAACCAGCATGAAGTCTAAAGCTACTTCCTTCTCACCACTGGGGTATGCTACCCAGTGACCCTTTGTGCATCATGCCCTGATCAGTGTTCAGGTGGAGACATGAGGGGGACCACCTTTGGCAGGTGTCCAGAGCTCTGTCTTCCAGCTCTCCTCTCAGTACTCTGTACTTTGAATCACAGCCAGTGGATTGTCTCCCTGGACTTCCAGCATTGTGTCCATGATTCTCTGCTTGGGCTCCCTCCCCACCATGGCTCGGGGCAGCTAGAGGGTGCATCTCTCTCTTACCAGCCAGAGATGACTGTCTTTCATTGCCTCCTGTGCAGTGTCTTAAACTGTGTGTATGTGTCGTGTGTGTATGTGTGTGTGTACCTGTGTGTGTGGGTGGGTGTGGGTATTTTAAATGTTTCAGGTAAGTTAGGTAAATCTCATGTCTATAACTCTATTCTGAAGTAGATTTTTCAAAATTGCTCAAATGATTTTAAATGCATTAAAACAGTGGGGCTCACTGGCCCAGTGCAGTGCAGTGTTCTGGGGTCTGGTGAGAAATCTGGCTTGTGACCGAGATTGGAAGGGCTGCCTTCTGCCTGCCATCGGTATGTGGTGCATGCATCCTCCACTCCGTTAGGTGTATACTTGATAGGAGTGAATCTACTCAGCATGAGAGCTGACACCTGTCATTCCATTGTACTTTTTGGTGTCGGATTCATATTTATGTGTTTCACTTAATCTTTTTTTAGAATATCCTACCTACTCACATTTTTGCATCTTTTAAAAATCTCTTTCTTTTAATGGAAAACATGGCTTTTTCTAATAAAGGGATTGACAGTATTGATTTTTCTTTTTTAGAGATAGAGAGTGTGTGTGAGGGTAGGGGCGGGCAGAGGGAGAGGGAGAGAGGGAATCTTAAGCAGGCTCCACAGTCAGCGCAGAGCCCGATGTGGGGCTCGATCTCGCAACCCTGAGATCATGACCTGAGCCAAAACCAATAGTCAGATACTTAACTGACTGGGCCACTCAGGCACCCCGACAGCATTGATTTTTTGATATGAAATTTATAAGCCAAATGCTCTTCTTGTGATTACAGAATTATTTGTCAGATTTATCATTAATATGACCATTTAAAACAATTTCCAACTCTTATAATTAAGATTTTCAAAGTCTGTGTTCTTTAATATAAAAATAAAATGTACTAAGTGTTAAAATTTTTTAGAACATGTAAGAAGGCATAGAAGAGAGAACATTTAAAATTATAGTATTGTATCTAGAGATAACTATTATTACTAATCTGGTGTACTTCCTTTTAGATGGATTTTTTTTTTCAAATTATTTTCCTGCTTTACATTTTAGTGGAAGACTTATGACCCTGCATTTTCCCAATTGGAAATTTGGTTCCGATTCGTCTTTGTGGTGCTTACCTTCATTGTCACTGTAAGTCCCATTTGCTTGACAGACCACGTCAGAATCCTAACAAGGGCAGAGTTAATTTATGAATTATGATTATCACAGTGTGAACTGTGGAGGCGAACCGTAAGAGCCTCTTAACTATAGAGAACAAACAGGGTTACTGGAGGGAAGGCAGGAGGGCGGATGGCTGAATGGGGGATGGGGATTAAGGAGGGCATGTACTGGGATGAGCACTGGGTGTTGTATGTAAGGGACAAATCACTAACTTCTACTCTCGAAACCAATATTACACTATATGTTAACTAGCCTGAATTAAATTTAAAAAAAAAAAAATGTGAACCATGCAGGAGATTTATCTGAACTCAGATGCTCCATCCAACGGGCCGACCTGATATTACCAAATACTCCAAATGTCAGCTAGGTGCTACCGTGCAAAAAGAGAGCTTGGCATCAGTTTGTAAGGACCTCTGTGTGGTGTCAGGGTGGTGACAGACCCCTTTCAAGTAAATGCTCATCAGGGTGCAATGCAGTGCCATTTCACCCGCCTTGTTTGAACGACCTTCTTTTTACGCAGGCAGATAACGGCACATGCTTGGGTTTTTACGTTTGGAAAATTGTACCAGACCTTTTGGTCTCTGGGCTTTTTCAGGAGGAAGGCCGCAGATGAGTGGGTTTGGCAGTACAAGCTTTTGGCTCCTTTGGGCTCTGAGTTCAGTGCCTGCAAGCACCCTGTGACTTTGGGGCAAATACTTACCCTTGAAGCAGACGCGATCCCCACAGAGGCCCAGTCGGTGAAGATGGGAATTTAAAACTGGAGGAAGGACATCAATCCATACACACATACATACTGGAGGAAGAGAGGGCGTGTGTTGGTACTCCGTGCCATCTGAAGGGTGGTGGCCCACCCCTCAGCTGCTTGCCCCTTGCTGACACGGAGGGTGTGCCATTCAGGAGATTATCCCCTCTTTGCAGTGGGGGAATTGCCACCCAAGCAAGGATCACTGCACAGTCCAACTGTACACAGAAGGACATAGGCTCGTGGGGACAGACGTGTGAGGAAGGTGCCAGTTGGTGGTGACATGGGACCTGAGTGTGGATGGGGGGAGAGGACACAGCCGCTGGTGGACGGTGGAACCTGCAGAGAGCTGGGGATTGCGGTCCCAGCCATGCCCAGGGCTTCCCCTAACGAACCTACTAAAGCTGAGTGGAGAGCGGCAGTTGGTGTTTGGTCAGCAGAAACCCTTGCTGTCTCTTGAAGCGTCTCTGCTATCTGAGGGTCTGCTGCCACACTCTGGGGCCCAAAGGGCGGGCACCCATGGCATGATGTTCTTAAACAAGAGAAATGAGCCTGAGCCTCACAGGCTGGGAGAAATGGCCCATCCGCCCAGGAAGTCCAAATTCCCTCGGAAATCATTGGCTTATGTTAGATTACAGAAAAAAAAACAAAACAAAAAACTCCAGGTCTTTTTATACAACTTGTGTAATGTTTTAAAGTACTTTAAAGAAACTCCCATGGCTCAACACAGCTTCTTCAGGGAGGTGTTTGAAAATAAACACGTCCTCTGACCATGGTTACCGGCCTCATTTCCTTTTGTTCAGGGAGCCCTGGTGCCCTCCTTACAAGCTGGTGCCATCTGCAGATGTCGCCTGGCTGGGAGCGTGTGGCCCATCCCCAGGGAGGTCCTCTGTGTGGGTGTGTGGGGCCGACCTGATAGAAGTAGCCTGTCCCGGGGGAGCTGGGAGGGGTGGGGGCAGGGGGTTATGGCCGGTGTATTCCCTGCCCCCTCCTGCCCCTGGGAGAACAGCTTGTGACCCTCTTACCCGCAGCTCCTTGCCGGTGATTCACATCTTATCTCAGGGCAGCAAGGGGTTAACTCAGATTTGGCTGACCATCAGTCTGGGAAGACTGACCATCAGTCTGGGAAGACTTAACAACGTGCTGCTGAGCAAGGCGGAAGCAAACACAGTAACTTGCGTTGCTGATTCGGTTTGCAGTGCCTGTTTGCACATTCCCTCCGGAAGTTTTCCATGCGAGACTGGGGGATGGAGCAGAAGTGGATGTCCATTCTTTTGCCTCTGCTGCTGCTTTACAATGGTAGGTGCCCATTTTTGTTTTGGAGCTTTCCCCCTTTAAAGCATAAAGCTGCAGAGTCTCCAGAAGAGCCCGGGCGCTGGAGGAACAGGTGGCCGCCCCAGAGCGCGGGAAACGTGCTGCACCAGGCCGGGCAGATGCCTGGCAGCTCTCACAGACAAGTGACTGCTCGGGTAGTTAGAACCGGGAAGGGCCGCAGACACGGCCGTCTGTTCTCGTCCCCTGCTTCAGAAGGCGTTTGCTTGCAGAGCCGCCGCGGGACTCGCAGGCCTGCGGGAGCCGCGGGTGGTGCGAGCAGACGGCGCTCTGTAGTGATCGCTGCAGCGATCTGTTCACTGGCTTTTCGGTGTTTTGAAAGACAAAACAGCCTTTAGTTCACTACCTCCCTTTGGCTCTGACTGAGGAGAAGGTGATGGTGAGTCCTGCCCTCACCGAGAGGACGGATGCCCTGTGCTGGGTGGGGAGAGCCTGCGTCCATCAGGCCCTTCTGTCTGTTGCCTTCCAGATCCGTTCTTCCCGCTCTCCTTTCTGGTCAACAGCTGGGTTCCGGGCATGCTGGACGATCTCTTTCAGTCCGTGTTCCTATGTGCCTTGCTGCTCTTCTGGCTCTGTGTGTATCACGGGGTACGCGTCCAGGTGAGCATCCACCCAGCCCCGCCAGAGGGGGTCCGAGACCCCGTCCTTCTGGCCCACACTCTGGTGACAGTCCTTACGATCAACGTCTCCTTGAGAATCTGTCTTCAGCCTCCGTCAGCGGAAGAGTGCATGCTATGTAGAAATGATCGGAGTGTCTGTGATCTAGTGTGGTCTACTAGGGGTTAATGGTTTGCTAGAATTACTAACTTATTTCTTACTTTTTCTTTGATTTTTAGGGAGAAAGGAAGTGTTTGACTTTCTATTTGCCTAAATTCTTCATTGTTGGACTATTGTGGTTGGCTTCTGTCACACTGGGAATATGGCAGACGTGAGTAATTTTGTTATGTGTGAAACCTCAGGCATGGAAAGCATTTGACAAAGGTGGACAGATCCAAAGTCTCACTGTATTTTGTGAACCCATCCAGAAAGGAATCTGTCACCAGGGTTTCAAGACTTGATAGTGTGACTTGAACTGAGGATTCATTTCAGCCTGACTGGCATGTAGGTAACACAGTTCTAGTCTCAGCTGGAAAGATTTCTCCTTCAAGGTGGCAAAGACGTTGTCGTCTGTAGGAACGGTACTCAGGGGGCCTGGCTCGCTCCTCCCCACCAGAAGCTTTAGTTTCTCCCTGGGCTTGCACCCGTGAACTCCCCATCCCTGCATCCCCATCCCTACACTGGCTCCCAAGGCTTATGGTGACATAGTGGTTTTGTCCTTCTGTAAAATGGGACCAACGCACAAGCCTAATGTGGTCACAGCCCGATGCACCTGAGTGGGATTTTCTGCAGAAAGGAGTTCCATTCCAGGGTTATGGTTTTGGCCCTTGGCACGTCTGACTCCATGGCCCAGTAATGACAGAATTCAGCCCGCCTCGTCTCCCTGCCCTGTCCCTGCCTCCTCAGCTATCCAGCTTCACTTTAAAACGAGTTGCGTGGAAGTCGGCATGGACTTTTATAGCTTTCTTTGTGTACTCGTCTCTCCCCAGTGCCCATCCATGCCATTGGAAAGGTGCCTGAAAACAGTTCTTGACGTTGCAGGAGAGAGAGGGACTTTTTGTAATGAAAAATACTGTGACTTCACAGTGTAGACAACTGCAGGCAAACAGTTCAGTAGCACTAGATGCATTTACAATGTGAAATTTAGGATTACTTTTTAAAAATCTTACTGTTGGTTAATTTGCTTATGTTAATAAGATTTATTTATTTATTTATCATCTCTACACCTGATGTGGGGCTTGAACTCACAACCCCGAGATGAAGTGTCATCTTCATCTGACTGAGCCAGCCAGGCACTGCCCTCTGTTAAAAAGTTTTTGTAAAAAGCCAAATGAAGGGCACCTGGGTGGCTCAGCCGTTAAGCGTCTGCCTTTGGCTCAGGTCATGACCCCAGGGTCCTGGGATCGAGTCCCGCATCGGGCTCCCTGCTCCACGGGAAGCCTGCTTCTCCTCCCACTCCCCCTGCTTGTGTTCCTGCTCTTGCTATCTCTCTCTCTGGCAAATAAGTAAATAAAATCTTTAAAAAAATAAAATAAAATAAATAAAAGCCAAATGAAAGTATACAATGAAAAGTAAGCTAGTTATTGATCTATGATTTTTTATAATATTGTATTTTCAGAGTTAATGAATTACACGATCCAATGTACCAGTACCGAGTTGACACAGGAAATTTTCAGGTAAGGATTATTAATGATGCCTGAGGGTTTTCTTTAAATGCAGTTTTTTAAAAATACTCAATTTGGTAACTTAAAATGTGCTGCTGACATGAGCTTGCTAACTGGCTATTTAGGGCAGCCTATAGAAGGTTCACGGGTGTAAAATTTGGAAAAATGTGTGAGTAGTATGAGAAATAAGCTTTTAAAAACAAAGTTGTCGGGGCGCCTGGGTGGCTCAGTCAGTTAAGAGTGTGCCTTCAGCTCAGGTCATGATCCTGGGGTCCTGGGATAGAACCCCTGCCAGGCTCCCTACTCAGCGGGGAGTTACTTCTCTCTCTCCCTCTGCAGATCCCTCTGCTTGTGCTCTCTCTCTCTCTTTCTAAAATAAAAAAGATTTATTTGAGAGAGTGAGTGAGAGAGAGAATGAGCAGGGGGAAGGGCAGAGGGAGAGGGAAAAGCAGACTTCCTGCTGAGTAGGGAGTCTGATGTGGGCCTCCAACATGGGATTCCGGGATCGTGACCTGAGCTGAAGGTAGACGCTTAACTGAGCCACCCAGACACCCCAATAAATAAAATCTTAAAAAAAAAAAGTTTGAAAGAATATTCGGTAGAAGTCGCCCTTGCTTAGAAGGCGGCTGTTTGGGGTGAAATGAGCTTTCTTCACCTAATATGTCTTTTTGCTAAATGTCCAGACTTAGTTTTCCAGGACTAGAGGTAATATTTGTTTATAAACACTAAAATTCTTTTTAAAAGAAGGTCGTCTTGGGGCACCTGAGTGGCGCAGTTGGTTAAGCATCCAACTCTTGGTTTCAGCTCGGGTCGTGATCCCGGGGTCCTGGGATTGAGCCCCGCATCTGTAAGGCTCCCTGCTCAGTGGGGAGTCTGTCTCCTGTCTCTCCCTCTAACCCTACCTGAACCCCCCCCCCCCGCCCCGCCCCGCGCCCCGGTCTCAGTGGCTCTCTCTCAAATGAATAAATAAAAAATCCTTTAAAAAAAAGTTGTCACTCCCATTCCTTGGTTTATGGTTGAGGCACAGAAGGTGTGTCAGATTTTAGGAACATTGTAGAGCAATTAAGAAAACATTTTTGTTCATTTAACTCTCTAAAGTCGAGAAAGGTTTCCAAGCGAATGAATGGAGCGGCCAGGCCAGCTTGTGTGGGCCTGCAGGCCTGGCAGCCACAGGGCCCAGCACCCTGGGTAATGCTCTGCTCTCACCAATTGAGAATACTTTGTACTTTCAAACAAGGGGTCCAGTGTCTTTATTTTACACAGAGGTCCGCAAATGGCAGTCAACCCCAAGTGTGGCTTTCCCTCGAGTCTCCAGGTTTATCGTTATCCCTTGGCATCTCAGGGCAGCCCCTCCTGGGCGCAGCTGGCTGCTGAGCCCAGGTGTGGATGTGCGAGGTGCCGGGGGTCAGAGGGAGCCCTGCAAGGTGTCTAGGAGGCATGCTCCCAGCAGGGCAGTCCCAGAGGTACAGAGTTGAATCCTGAGCTTGGGTGATATCCAGCATTTCTCTGGAGGCTTTGCAGAGCTTCCCGTGAAGTGGTAAAATCTGTGGTTCTTTATGGGAATGGCCTCTGAGAAAGAGGGAGGTTTAGTGAATGATGATATCTTGAAAGATGTGTAACCTGTGTTGAGACGACGCATGTCCTAGCAAGTAGTACGAGCACCTGATTCTTAACCAGAGTTCAGCAGGGGAGTGCCGGTAGCCTTTCCATCCCATTATTTAGAAGTTTGAGGAGTTTTGAAGGTTGCTTGGTGTATGCCTTATGAACATTGTGCCATGATCTTTGTCCTCAAAGCATATAGGACCTTGTGAGGGAGAGAAGGCTTAGTAAGTACAGACCAGTGTGTGGTGTCCTGCCAGCCATGTCCTTACGGACAGTGGGCCCAAGTTACTAGGGGGAGGAGGTGTCTTTATTTGGGTTTTGTTCTTTGTTAGACTCATAATGCTTTAGTAAGGTTGTTGGGGGGAGGGGTTGCGCCTGGAGCCGGAAAGCAGGGGCGCATTCCAGGCCAGGGAAGGGAGGCGCTGTTGCAGTGTTGTGTGGGGCGCGGGCCTCGGAGGAAGCCATGCAGGAGACCTGAGTCAGGGCAGGCCCAGTGAGGGCTGTGCCTGAGAGGGGCGCTGGACACCCCTGGAAGGCTTGAGGCCATGTGTGTGAGGGGCTCGGCCTCAGAGCAGCCTTTTCTCCTTGAGGGCGTGACACCAAAGGAAGGGACAGGGAAGAGCTGCTTTGACACATTCTCAGGGAAGACTGTGCAGACCCCAGTGATAGATCATATACAAAGGGCTGTTGGTTGAGTGTAACTCCCCAGATTTACATAAAATAATATAGGTTCATGTTAATCTGTTATTAGAGCTTTTGTCTGGTCCAGTCCCCTCATTTTTCATGTGAGGAAACGGAGGGGCAGTCAAGGGTCTTGTCTGAGGTCACAGGGGGCTAGTACCTGGGCCAGCGTACCAGCTTCCTGGACAGCCTGCTGGTCAAACCTGTGCTCCTGGGGGCCTGCCTCCAACCCTCCCGAGTCTTCTGTTTTCCCTCTGCGAAAGGGGTAATACTGCAGTCTCTCCTAAAGAGTTGTTGCGCAGGTTGAATTGACCAGGAACGCGAAGCACTTGGCCAGCACTTGGAAGGACTTGAGCAAGGCTAGCCATTGCCGTGGTTGTGGTCACCTCTCCCCTTCTCAGTCAGTGGCCAATGTCTGTTACTAGGGGAAACACTGGAAACCAGAGACCTGCAGAAAACTGAAAAAAGCTGAAGACCCGCCACTGGTGTATTGAGCACCTGCCACGTCCAGGCCCTGTGCTAGGAGCTTTCCGTGCGTCATGGAAGGAGCTTAGATTCTGGCTCATCTGACTAGCAAGGGCTGAGGCTGTCCCCTGGTGAGCCACCTGTGCTCACAGACAGGATGAGAGGCCGAGTCTAGCCAAGGAAGTCGCAGCGGTGGGAACACGTTCTTGTTCTGTGTTATGGAGTGTGACCTTCAGGATTCTAGGCTCCTATTAAAAATGTTTGGCTCTACAGAAATAAAATCTTAAAAAACAAAACAAAACGGGGCGCCTGGGTGGCTCAGTTGTTAAGCGTCTGCCTTTGGCTCAGGTCGTGATCCCAGGGTCCTGGGATCGAGCCCCACATCGGGCTCCCTGCTTGGCGGGAAGCCTGCTTCTCCCTCTCCCACTCGCCCTGCTTGTGTTCCTGCTCTCGCTGTGTCTCTCTCTGTCAAATAAATAAATAAAATCTTAAAAAAAAAAAAGTATATATATACAATGGAATATTATGCAGCCATCAAAAGGAATGAGATCTTGCCATTTGCAACGACGTGGATGGAACTGGAGGGTATTATGTTGAGTGAAATAAGTCAAACAGAGAAAGATATGTATCATATGATCTCACTGATATGAGGAATTCTTAATCGCAGGAAACAAACTGAGTGTTGGAGTGGGGGGTGGGGTGGAAGGGATGGGGTGACTGGGTGATGGACACTGGGGAGGGTGTGTGCTCTGGTAAGCGCTGTGAACTGTGCAAGACTGTTGAATCTCAGATCTGTGCCTCTGAAACAAATAATGCAATATATGTTAAGAAAAAAAAAAAGAAGAAGAAGAAGGTAGCGGGAGGGGAAGAATGAAGCGGGGGAAATCGGAGGGGTAGACGAACCATGAGAGACGATAGACTCTGAAAAACAGACTGAGGGTTCTAGAGGGGAGGGGGGTGGGAGGATGGGTTGGCCTGGTGGTGGGTATTGAGGAGGGCACATTCTGCGTGGAGCACTGGGTGTTGTGCACAAACAATGAATCATGGAACACTTCATCTAAAACTAATGATGTAATGTATGGGGATTAACATAAGAATATAAAAAAAAAATGTTTGGCTTCCCTGCTTGTGGTGGTGGTGGAGGGAGGAGCAGTGCTGAGCCCCTGTTCTTACGCAGTTGCCCATCTCGTGTCGTTCTAGGGAATGAAGATTTTCTTCATGGTGGTGGCAGCTGTGTATATTTTATACCTTCTGTTCTTGATGGTGCGGGCCTGTTCCGAGCTACGTCACATGCCTTATGTCGGTAAGTGCCGCATCGCAAACTGCGCAAGGCAAGGTGGGCCAGGAGTTGACCTCACACAGTGGGAGGAGTGGCTGGCAAGAGGCCTGACCTGGATGGGGACCTGTCCCACTCCCTCATGCTGGGGGGGAGACCAGTGCCTTCAGTCCCTGGGGAGCCACAACAGGGCAGAATGGGTAACTCTGGGCCTCAGACCAGCGCTGGAGGCAGGCCTGTGGGGTGGAAGCCCCCTGGGGCCCTGGGTGCCAGTGTGGCCATTGGAGCTGCCTGAATCCTTCCAGAATCGTACCTTGCAGAGGAGGTGGCTGGGGCCGTTTTCCTAGTCCTGAGTCAGGGCAACTCGCCTGATCTCCTAGGATCCTTTCCCTCAATCTGTCACAATCAAATAATAATGGCCATGGTGTCTCTGGGGATCCTCCCTGACTCTGGGGAGGTGGGACAGCATTTCTTCTGGGCTTCAGGTGCACACAGGCTTAAGGTCCAGAGGGAGGAGGGGTTTTGTTCAGAAGGCTTTGCTTATTTTTTGTCTTTATTTTTAAGCTCCCTGAGATGAGAATGGAATTTACTTCCCAAGTGGTTTAATGGGGTATTTCTTTCTTTTTCAGATCTCAGGTTAAAATTTTTGACTGCATTGACTTTTGTAGTGCTTGTCATTAGGTAAGAAGACTTTATTTCTTCCAAGAAGCAAAACAGCGAATTTGTATTTTCCTGTCATGCGTGTCTTTTCTCCCCTTTTAGCAGAGTTAATTTGGGGGCATTTCTAGCCAGATCTGTTCAGTCGGTCAGAGGGCCTCCTGCGCCGGGCAGGCACTGAGGGTGCACGGCGGCCGGGAGAGCTCCTGTTGTGTTGTAAACGCCCCGGGGAGTGGCCGGGGCTGAGCCGTGTGGCCCGAGCCCCTGCTTGCTCTGCCGGCGCCATGTTGGAGCAGCCACAGCCCAGCGCGGGGGAAAGGACTAGAATGCCGTGCGTGCGTTCTTGGCACCTGGCATCCTTGTGGTGCTCCAAGGAGAGGACGGTGCATTTGAATTCGGTACCGTGGGTGTCCTTGACCTGCAGCGCGGTGGCCCCGGGGGAGGGGACGCTTCGGCGGGAGTCTGCGGAGGCTGAGGCCCGGGGACGAGGCTGTTGCTGTGAGTGCACGCCAGGTCATCGTCGGGCTGTTTGTGGTTTGTCTCCTTCTGCTAAAATCCAAGTCCAGAGGGAAACAAATCTGGTCACTTGCCTTTCTTCCTTGGCGGTCTAGATGGCAAATAAGTGGCTGCCAGCCCTTTTCCTAGGCGGGAACCGCACGCAGACTCTGAGAGGCGGGCTCTGCAGGGCAGCTCTGGGTCCCCCGGCTGCCTGAGCTGCGGCCTCCCGTGCGCACCCGCGTCCCTTCCCGCGGGTCGTGCTCATCGCTCACCACACCACACGAACTCGGCGGGGGCTTCGTGGGCTCGCGCCTCGCTCAGCACCCGCGTTCACCTGGAAGCCAGTGCCCGCGTCGCGAAGGCAGCCCTTCCTCAGCGCCTGGTGCACAGGCGCTCTCTGCTTGTCACACGTGCTCCCTCATGCGCCCTCGCGCGCTTTTACGCGCACACACACTCACACACACTTTCACTCACTCCCTCACACAGACTCTCACATCCCCGCCTCACACACTCACCCCCTCACTCTCACACCCCTCACTCTCTCACATATCCTCTCACACACACTCCCTCTCACACCCCCGCACACACACACCCTTTCTCTCTCTCACACCCTTCACGGCCCCTCACACGTCCTCACTCTCATGCAGTCTGAGTCCGCAGGTTGGCAGTGGGACACCTAGGGTGACCTCCGTAGAGTCTGACTCAGCAGTCATTCTGCCTTTATGGTCTTTCTTCATATAAGCTTCAAGGGGACTCAACTGTTTGTCCAACAAGTGTGTATGGCGTGTCTGCTCCGCTCAGCAGGCCACCAAGTTCCTCCCTCTCACGGGGCTTGCGTTCCAATGGAGGAAGACGGTGATAAACAAGTAGATCAATAGCATACGTCCTATAATGAAAACCGAGATGTGTGACGACGGCAGAAGAGGTTCTGCTTTAGACAGGGACCGGAGGGGACGTCTCTCTGAGGAGGGGACACTGGCCTGGGGCCTGAGGGACGAGCCCTGCAGACACATGGGGACAGCAGTGTCCCGGGAGGTGAGGACGTGAAGGGAGGGTGGCCCCCGGAGAGGTGAGGTCGGGCCCTGCACGCCGCCAGGAGGAGTCCCAGTTTATTTTCGGGGATGGGAAGGAACCCTTGGGAGGGGTCAGAGCCGGGAGGTGAAGGGCTCCGATTTGCGCTTTTGTTAGCGATCATCGGTCTTGGTCCTTGTGGACAGTGGACCACAGGGAGGGGAGAGGCGCGCGGGGTGCCGATCTGGAGGCTGTGGAGTTGCTCAGGGGAGAGCCGCGTCGGCTGCGGAGCTCCCTGTCCTCAGAACCTTCTGTCCTCATGTGTATCCGCAGGCGGGTGTCTGAACAGAGGCGCCATGCTTCCTCACTGTGAGGATCGCTGGGCCCGAGGAGGGAAATGTGACTTCCTCAGGGCCTTGTCGTTTGTGGTAGGAGTTGGTCGTGGAAATGAGATCTAAGGCAGTGCGAGAAGGGAAGGACGTGCCGATGGGGTGCTTCCGGGCCCCTGATGCGGGGCTGCGACATGGTCTGTGGCATGCTTAGCTGCTTCTGCCCCAGCAGCGGCCCTCCTGACTCCGAGACCAAGCACCTGAGGCCGGGGTGCTGTGTGCGTGTGCGCATGTGCTCTCGCAGGCCCGGGGGTGCGCACGGGTCCGTGCGGAAATTGTAGTGAACGGACCACGTGCGCGGGGTGAACGGAATGAGTTCTGTGAAGCTGGTGCCATTTCCTCAGCTCTGTTTACTTACTGTCCCGCCCCCTTTTTTTCAGCATCGTCATCCTTTATTTAAGGTTTGGAGCACAAGTATTACAAGACAATTTTGTTGCTGAGCTGTCAACTCACTACCAGAATTATATCCTTTCAGTGGGAAGCCTTCAGCCTTCAGGGCCACGCTCTGCACGGGGTGGTTAGCGTGTCCGGGCTGCAGACGTGAAGAAGAGGCAGGTGATCGCACTGTGGTGCCTTGCGTGCCGCGGGCCCCCCCACGGCCCACCCCCGTGGGCGGCGGCTCAGGCTCGGCAGGGCGAAGCGGTCCCGAGGGAGTCACACTCCCCAGCTGCTCTCCCCCCCACCCTGCTCTCGGGTCCCTGGGGATTCTTCGGGAACCCAAGCCCCATTCAGAACCTCGCATCAGTCCGAGGTGCCTGTTCCCCCCACGGAGCACTGAGGGGGAGGCTGAGCCTGATTTGAGAGTCCTCTCTCCCCATCACCCAGATGTATCCAGCTGCGGTGTCCACAGGTTGTGGTGATTAGGGCAGTTTAAGCCTGTGTCCCCAGAAAAGGCTCATAAGGTAGCAGGATGTCCTTCGGTTCCTGCGTGTCCCTGAGACCCGTGGGACAGGCTCCTTGTCCACTAAACTCCTCTTCAGATGCTTGGCCGCTGACGGAGCTTGCCACTCCTCCTTTCAGTGATGGCGTCCATCAGGGGGCGCTTTAGAGTTGATCCCTTATATCTTAGCTTCTTTCCTTGGGGCTTCTTACATCCTTAGAAGTAATGCAGGATTTTTCAAATTTTAGTGGCTGGATTTCACACTAACCTTTTATCAACTTCTCAAAGGGGTCTGTAATGCAGAAAAGATGAAGAACGACTGGTTTGAGAGACTGTTCCAGTTCTTGATTGCATTCTTTATTTACCCATATGTGTGCACAGCCCTCCTGCCCTTTGTGAGTAACTTGATCACATCAGGTCCTGCCACCTCCAGAGGTTTCCATGGATAGAAAAGAGCACGGTGCACCTGTTATTTACAGGTGACCTTGAAAGGTTACTGTAACCTTTGGCTGTGGGCTTGCCCTCTGGGGTCCTGCTGTTTGGGCCTTGGAACCCCGAGGTCCTCGCTGGTGGTGAGCAGTGGAAAGGACTGCTGTGGTTAGAAGGAGCAGCCAGACTGAAAGCAAAGACCCCAGCTGAAATGTCCAAACACGTAGTGTTCCGGGGCTGCTGATTTCCCTTGACCAGTATCACCAGCTGAATTCTTATCTTTCTATGGCTTGTTGAACTTTTACCTCTACACTTTGGCCTTTGTGTATTCTCCATCGAAGAACGCCCTGTATGGTAAGCCACCTTGGGGCTGGGTTGCTGGCCAGATGGCTTCACAGCAGTTCAGGACCCACCTCCCGGGTTCCCTGTTAGTGCTGGGCCCCCAACCCTAGCACAGAGGGATGAGGTAAGCTGCAGGGTGAGCCCTGAGTCGTAGTTAGAACACAGCATGTGCTGTGTCATTTCAGCACAAGACGGGAACAGTGGTTCTGGTAGTGGGTCCCGGCACAAGCATGTCCCTGAGCCGTGTGAAGCCAGGTCTGTTGCACGCTCGTGCCATGGCCATCCAGAGAAAGCCAGAATGTAAGAAGAGCCAGACTGTCACACAGGCTGAAAAGGACGGGAACTTCCTGACTTCCTGGCACTTGGGCAGGGGTGTAGCATTTCAGGCCCACCGCCTGACTTCCGTGTTGTGTGAGTTCTCCAAGCACCTTCGTGAAGAGGTCCCACTCGAGCCTCACAGCAGCTCTGTGATGAAGATGCAGTTAGTGCCTCCTGAGATGAAGAAACGAGGCTGGGTGGCTTGCTTCCTCCCCGGGGTGGGAGGGAGCAGGGCGGGCGCCTCTGGTCTCCCGGGTGTTTTCCGCCCCCGCTACCCACGTGGACTTGGGAGAACATAGCCGGGTCACAGCTGCCGTTGGAGGGTTCCCCCTGGAGCCTCTCTGCTCCGGGTGCTTCCACCGCGCGGTCTGCCCAGCAGCCTGCCAAGTAGTGATGCTGCCCCTGGCTCGAACGCGAGAAACAGGCTCGGGAGCGAGACTCATTCAGGTCACACAGATAATAAATGGTGGAAGCGGGGATCTGAATCCCGCTCTTTCGGACTCCTGTCCTTTCCCGGTAGCATCTTGCCTCCCCGGGCTAATCACATAATGCTTTTGTTGGCCTCCAGAGTCCCAGCTGAAAGACAACCCTGCATTCTCCATGCTGAATGACTCTGACGATGATGTGATCTATGGGTAAGTCCCTGCCTCTCTGAAGCCTTCTATGGTGAGCGTTGCGCCTGGTTTTGTGCATTTACTGAACAGGCTGTTAATCATTCTAAAATGATTTGCAAGGCATTATGACATTTCTTTCACCTGGGGGTGTCCCATGATCCCATGGGGTTCTGTTTTCACGTTGTTCTGACTAGATTGAGCGGTGTTCCTTTTTTTGAACACTTGGCATGGGTGGTGCCCACAGGAGGAGCAGTTCTCCCTGGCAACGGGCCCTGGTGCTCGGTGGGGGGTGAGGAGTGGGCAGGAGCAGCAGGCGGTAGAAACGGGGAGCGCGGAGCCGTGAAATGCCTTCTTGCTGAAATGGCATGTCAGTGTGGAAGAGAAGAACAGAAGATGAGCTGTCAAAAGCCGACTGGCATCAAGGGTCTCTTTTGTGACAGGAGTGACTATGAAGAAATGCCCCTGCAGAACGGCCAGGCCATCCGGGCACAGTACAAGGAGGGCTCCGAGAGCGACTGAGCCCCCGGCCGCCGGCAGGCCGGGCCGACGCTTTCCCGCAGCGCCGCTTCCTGGCCTTCCCCGCTCCTGCTGGTGTTCAGGCTTGTCTCATAAGCCCAGATTTCCTGGTCCTTATTTGTTTACGTATTTTTTAAAGGAAAACCAAAACCAAGGAGAAATTTAAACATTGGGCCAAATTTAGTGTTAGAGTGGCTGCATTTGGGAAGAGTGGCGCTGATAAGTGTAAACAGCCAAATCCCTTTTCCGGATTTCGGATGAGAGAGTTCATTTTTAGTGGTGAGGAGGTAATTACTCCTCTTTTTAGTAGAGTTATTATTATTATTTTTTTAAATAATCTGCTCTTTCTGAGTCCATGGAAAGCCCTTATGAATGAGATCGTCAGCATGGTGGCGTTCTCCTCTTTCTTCCTTTCTTCCCTGCCCTGTACCAGTTTCAGCCCTTTAAACTCAAAGGGAAGCCTATTGTTGTGTCTGTCTCCCAAGGACATTCCTTCCCCCTTGAGTGCTCTGGGTAACCAAGCATCCCAGGTGACTAGTAACTCCTGTCTGTTGTGTGAAATGCCTAAGTAATAGCTTATTAGGGAAATGGTGGGCGAGCAGGTTCTAGCCCTTCACTGCCACAGGGCAGAACTCGTGTCGTGAGGGTCTGAGGAGGACTGGCTGAGATTCATAAGGAAAGGGTAAGATAACCGACAAGCGCCAGCTCGGGGAGAGGTCCTGCTGCCATGGTTTTCCAAGAGCTGTGTACACACGAGTGTGCGTGTGAGCGGACGTCGCTGTGGTTGGGATGGGAAAGAGGGTATCCGCTACAGTTCCTACAAGCTGTCATTTCTACAGCTCCTTTAGGGATAACACCCCGTGGAACTTTATTATTTTTTTATAAAAGCTAAACAAAGGATATATTATAGATTCTTTATTGTGAAAAAGTTTTTCAGTTTCACATTTGAAGCCTAGATGATAGAAAGTGAAACATTTTCGATGATTTGTGGAAGCACATCTTTGGGTAGAAGGTCACTTGCTGGGAAGCAGGCCCCGCCCTCCAGTGGCCAGGGAAGAGGAGGCCCTGCTCTGGAAGACGAAAGTTGTCTCGAGCTGCTGAATCTGTGGCATCATAGAAGGCCCTGGAGAGTTGCCAGTTCCTTTATGTCAAAGACTAAGTGTACAAGTCTGGTATCTCCTGTCCTTTTCCTCTGACAATGACGTCTTTCTTGAACCGTTAACGTACCGTCACAGCTAACATCCTAACGGATGGCGTCTGGGCAGATGCAGTGCGTAGGATAGGATTGTTCCGCTCTGCAAGCAGTACCTGCGTTTTCTTCATCTATGCATTAACTCTCAAATCGCTAAAAATTGTATTCCACTTGAGGTAAGGCTGGGCCCTTATAGAGGTTCATGAGAGACTTCTCATGACTTAACATCTGTTTAAACTTTAGTGATAACGTACCTTTAATATGGATTCCATTTGTTTTTAAAACCTTGTAATTATGAAAGTTTGAATTAAAACAACTGTATTATTGCAAGGGTAATTCAAGTTTACGTGGTTTTTACATTTTCCATGGTGTGATTACTTTTTTTGATTCTGTGTACTCCAAGGTATTGGAAAAATTTTTCTGTTAACCAAATTTTTCAACTTCTACTAACTATAATTTTATGTAAATGACGAAAACTTGTGCTGATTAATGTATTCTAATATGTGATACAATTTACAAGTTTTAATCATTATTAAATGTCCATAATTTGGAATGCTGTTATTTATCAGTAAATGTAAACTATTTGAAGCATTTAGCCATACACATTAGAACTTATTTTTAAAACTTGTCTTTGTCCTATAGTGTAATTATATTATAAACTGATGATGGATATCTTCATACTTGATTCTTCATGGCATCAAGTCACTGAAATGAAAATATGTGAGTCTTTATTTACTTTTTATAATTAAGTTGGAAACAAAAAAATTATAAAAGGAAGTATGTAAGGGGAAAATGGTTCTTTGTTAAATCGTGCGTTTTCAGTCTTGTCTCTGGTATATCATAATATCAACGTATTATGTACTCCATGTAAAAATTTGCTTGAAGTATATAGCATTTAGCATGTAGTGTATATGCTGTATTAGGTTAACACACTCCAAGTCTGCCAGAAACTTTAGACAGGAGCAAGAAAATTGTTTTTTTCTTGGAGAGTATCAATTTTGCAAACTTCAGTTGTAAATTCAAAGGGCTGACTTTAGTTCTTCCATGGTAATGGCTTGAATAACATCATCTTTGGGATAATTTTTTACACTGGTCCAGTCTAGGGGAACCTGGAAGATGACCGTACGTATTTCAGCTTCCCTAGGGAGAGCATCATTATCCGTGTGGGTAATAGGTCTGCTTGATTTATTATTAAATCATTACAGCAGTGAAGTGATGCAGTTTTCTCTCTCTTAAGCCCCATTTGAAAGGCTAGAGAAGGGGATATATAAAATATATTCAAGGTTTGTAAGATTGTTCCTGTACATAATTACAGATTGCAATAAAAGTTTAGATACATTATGTAAACCCAGCCCACTAAAGGGGCAGATTACAAGAGAACTCTCACCAGCCTCAAGCATTCCATGAACTATTTACTGAAGCTACAGTTGTGTTAAGTCGGTCGCAGTATGGTCAGTGACTTATTTCCTGGAATCCTCCTCACAGGGAAAACCATGGAAGCTCATAGATGGGATGGTGAAAAGGGACATCTAGTTAACATACGAGTTAAGTCACTAAAGAATATTTATGTATTTTGAGGATTTTAGAAACCAGTTGCCTTAGAGGTTAGACTTTTGGGAAAAAAAGCTACAAATCTTTTCCCCAGGCCCAAGGGAAGTCGCTTTAGTCTGTGACATCTTGTTATCCTGTTCATGTTGACTTGACATGTTTTCGATATACTGGTAACTATAATACCACACAGTGAAACAGAACTTTCTGCTACTGAAAACTGCCTTTTTACAAAAAGACTGTATTTGTAAAATAAAAACTTTAAAGTTCAAAAGGAAAGATAGAACTATGTAGTAGATCTTGGAACTTGTGTCCATGAGCACAGTAACCCCTGATCACAGAACGATCATTGTAATCAATCGAAAGTGAATAAATGTTTATTTATGGCAAACTTAACACTTTGGAAAGGGCTTCATTCTGAAACTTCCTTTCTGGTACATGTTAATAAATTTTACATACTCGATTCTTACGTGATTTATTTGCTCCTGCGTGTGGAGTTCGTTTGGCCATTCAGGCATGAGTGCTTTAGGGCCAAAAGTAGAGCTTTCTTGATTTCAGCAAGTGGACACAGAAGCGTGTCTTTATTCCTGTGTGAACGTGGCCCATGGATGAGCGCTGAAGGTGAGGTCACAGACTGGGGCTTGGGGCTCACCTCCCCTCCTTTAAATCAATCAGATAACCTCCCAACGTGGTTGCTGATTTATAAATAAGGGCCTAATTGTGGACACAAAAGGATTATGAAAGCGATGGTGGAAGCCCTGCAGTACGAACACATTTTTGGAGGGCTGCTGCCGACAAGCGGGGACACTGGGGCAGGAGCCGCCGCGCCGCGGGCCGGGCAGCGTGCGCGGCCGAGAGCTCTGGCTGCAGCAGGGACCAGCCGGCTAGCTCCCGGAAGCCGCAGGGTCCTGGGCCCGACAGTCAAAGCAGCACATCCTGCAGTGGGGAGAACCAGCGCCAAATTCTAACTTTTCCTTTCTGTTTTTGCAGTTTTATAGATTCTAAAGTCACTAGTGAAATCTGAAGAACTCGTTTGTGGTATTGTTTAGACTATGAAGAAAAACACAAACTTTAAAGTGGAATAATTTATTATTCTAACCAAAGTACAAAGTATGGAAAATTAGTGTATCTGAGTCATCCAGAGAGTAGAGAAAGTTTCAAACTAGCAGATTTCAGTTTTTAGCACCTTTGAAAAGAAACAGAGTTAAGATGGGTGGCAGCACAGGCCTGAGCACCCAGGATGACCGTCCTCAGACTTGGCTGTGCCGTTCACAGAACGGGGCAGTCACCTGGCTGTCGTCGACGTCGTGGGTGCCACGAGAAACACTTGAAGAGAAGGAGAAGGGTGTTCGCTGGACCCCCGCCGGCCGCTGGGAGAGGAGGAGTGCGCAGACGCAGGAGGTTCAGATGGACAGCCCGAAGGCGCTGACGATGCAGTACATGGTCTTGTTCTCCCACCGCACGGTGCAGCTCCCTGTGGGGAGAAGGCATGGCCCTCAACTCGGGGACGCGGGGGCTCGCCATCCTGACTTCTCAGACTTCTTTACGGCACACGAATAAAGAAGGCCGCTCAGACCCTGCTCTATAAAATGTGTCAACGGGTGACTCTGATATGCATGCATTCAAAGACCTGAAACAGCCAAGCATGTTTCAGAAAACTCTGCCTGGAAAAATCTAGATCTCAGCAAGGTCGAGGAGGTGCCGCAGAGGCTTCAGCGCAAGGCCCATGACAAGCGTTCAGGGAACACAGGGAAAACCATACCGTCAGTAGAGCTGTCCCAGAAGCAGGAACTGGCCGTGTGTAAGCCCGCTCCGTTCTTCTGCATAATCACACAGGTCACTTCAATGAAAACAGGCGTTTATTAGAGAAACCCACCCGGCAACACACCTTCCTGTCAGCCGACTTTCAGCATTCCGGGGCAGATCCCGGGGAAAGGGTTCATGGGAACAGTTGCCGGGGTAGACTGGCCCCGTGACAGTGACACGCCACAGCCTTCCCTTGTCCTCCCCCCATGCCTGCTCTAAATGCGTCGGGTGTGAAGTGCTGGGAAGCCCAGTGATGGGCACCCTGCAACTGCTGCAGCCGCCCAACAGGCCGGCTGGCTGGTAACGCACACAACCCGGCGAGCTGCCCCTACTGGGCACGCGCTTCGAGGTCGGACGCCAGAGCAAGTACTCCTCTCGGCAGTATTTCAAGAACCACCCACAGTATATACGAGAAGCAAAGGTGCATTACCGATGTATTTAAATGGCTTTCCCAGCTTGGTGAGTTGGCTTAAAGTTTGTTCTACGACATTTGTGGTCCACTGATTCACTTTGCTGTGCTGATAGGCATTGCCGCCGATTGCGCTCTCTATAGCCTGGAACGCGGGGCAGAGGTCACGGTTAGCAGGACCCACGAGCAGCGCCTTCCAGCCAGTACCGGGGCTCCTCGCCCGCAGCCTGCGGAACTATACGCTGCATAAAGCGTGAGCAAAAGCCACGAGCACTCCCTTGCAGGTACACCTTTGTTGAACAGTGTCCTCGTTCGTTAAGTAAGTTTTATATTCATTTTCTAAAATCCACACTTACATAGGATCTGTCAAATTTTAAAAACATGTTGACTGAATGTACTGTTGACTGTTGCAGTTGGTACCTGGAGATGATAATTTTTGTTCCTACTGAGGCTAGAAAATACTTCCTTTGCCCATTCCTTAAAGGTATAGCAGACAGAAAAATCTTTACTAGGTTGTACAACCGACAACATACAAACCTATGCAAATAATCGTGTGTTCAAAAATATTTCCTTTACTCAGCATTTTCTGGGAATATGTTAACACGTAAGTGCACTTTTCAAATAGAAAACGAGCCCTATATATTACAAAAATTATTTTTTGTACTATTTTATTTTAAGGTTATGATGAGTTTTTCTATTTGAAATAGTCTCTTTCTGTGCTGCATCCCGGTGAGGGTTCATGCTGTGTAGCTCAGAGGTTACTCAGGAATACGTACGGCTGCTTGCCCCTGCTCTTGCTCAAGTTTGTGGTTAGGCTATTACCATTCTGTGGTTTTCTGAGCCTCTTTATGTTGATGCCAGTGTGCCTGCCTCTAAGCAGCTTTCTTCTCTACCCCTTTTCTAGCTGGAAACCAGAAACGTGAATTCCGATGACAGTTATGACCTAAAATAATTTGGTGAGGGCTCAGTTCTGTCCTCAGACATGCAGAGAACAGTCCTGGGATCTGAGTTGTGCACACTGGAGATGGATTAGGGTCTACTGTCTGGGACAAAAGCCCAGTGACCTTGCTTTTGAGGAACAGAGTGCTACCTATAATCGCACCCTGATTTCTACCTATTTATCCTGGGACTCTGAGCAGTCACATTAAATACACCTCGTTTAGCTTCTGGCCTTCCCTCTGCACCCCCGTCCCCCCATTGTCATTGTCATAGCTCCTTCTCATCCTCTGACCTGTTCTGCTCCCTTCCCAACTCAGAGCATAAAATGAGGTGGGGACATAGGCATTCCTGGTTTAAAAGGACCCAGTTATTACTAGATCTGGATATTGGTGAAAGAAGTGGGGGGCATCAGTCAAGCTAAACCTCTAACTTTGGCAACTCTCTACACATACACTTTGGAATGCACTGTTTTTCAGGGAGGGAGGAAAACTCCCCTCCAATTCTGGACTCACCCAAATTTATTACTACCTGATCCTTACAAGAGCGCAAGGGAAGAATTAACCTATTGCCAGGGGCAAAAAAGCTGTTGAGGCTGGTGACCACGTGAGAGTACCACAGCAGTACTATTTCATGCTTTCATGGAGACTGGGAGAGTCTACTTTCAACTGTACTTGTTGCCTGGCAACTTGAGTCAAAGATGACGCTGAAAACAAGTGAGATCACAGGGGACCTGTCCCCACTTCTCACAGTTCGACTGTGGTACCACCACCTTCCTGCCCCCTCAACACACCGTGTTCCATAAGAAACACCCTGTGTAAAAACAAAAGCAAACTGTTACAGATCCTGCACAACAACTAGAAAATCATCTGTGATGGTGAATAATGTATATGGTAGAACAAAATCATTTTGCTTTTTGGTGTTGGTCACAAAAATAGGTTGTGGTTCTTGATCACTCTGGCATTAGATAATAATTTGCATTAGAGTCAATTCCAAATTACACACATAATCTCAGCTGGTACTTTAAACTTAGATCACCTAATGGCTTTCCTCTGGCCGCTGGCTTCACAGTCTGTGCTCAATTTACACAGGAAGAGAAGGGACTAAAGAAAATCTTTCTGGCCTCATTCCTGCCCCAGGTTCCCCCAGCACTCTGCACTATTCCAGCGCCATCTGCCTCATTTCAGTCCCTCAAACACACCATACACAGTCCCACCACAGGGCCTTTGCATACACCCACTTCCGGAATATTTGCGCCCTCTTTTTGCTGAGTTAACGCTATTCCTACTCATTCTCCAGATTCTAGCTGTGAACTCACCAGGTGCGTCAAATCCCTCATAGCACCATGTACTGTGGCAGTTACCACACAGGGAATCCACATTTACATTTTCCAGTGTGATGATTTCTTAAGTGCCTGCCTGGTCCTGCCCCATACTGTAAACCCCTTGATGGTCAGTCCCTAATGCCCCCTTGATATGTATTTTTCCAATGAATGAAGAACAAATACCCTATTTTGTCTTCAAGGGAGGTACCATGGTCAATAATGGCAAAATAGGTAGTTTAGGAATATAAGAAAAATAAATAGGTAAGCCCCAACTGGATCATCAGGTCTTAAGTAACTGGAAGTTACTCAATTTTTTTTATATTCACTCTTTATTCAACACCAGAAATATTTACTTGTGTACCATGACCGTGAGTCTTTTATGTTAAAAGGTTATAGAATCAAGCCTTAGTAATATTCAATAATAATGCTAGTATATAACATTTCCTGTCTGGTTTAAAATATATAATTTACATAATATGGGAGTAATTCTTATCTACATATTCACTGAAGAAAACTGTTATTTGAAATGCCAAAACACACAGGTTCATTTGAAACAATTCCAAGACAGTATTTAAAACACATTATTTTGACTCATAAAGCCATTAATCAACATTTTAAAAATAAGCATTCTTCCTCTTACCTCTTTTACAATGTTGCTCACTTCATCAACAACAAAAGCAGTCTGTAAGCAAGAAAACTAGTTAAGTTTGATGGCTTTAAAAGATCGGTTTCCACTGCATTGATTAATGCAAATTTAGGTAATGAACATAATTCAGAAATGACGACTTAGAAATAACCAAACTAAACTTTTCCTTTTACCAAGGAAAACACTACAGAGACTCAGAAATGCCGAGTGGCTCTGAGGATCACAGAGCCGGTGAGAGGCAGTCAGAGGAGTCTAGAATATGTATATAATTTAGAGGGTTTTGGTTTGTTTTAATCATGCCATGGTCCAAAAGGCTGACTTCACTTTAGATTCAATCTCTCTATCCATTTCAACTGGCTACTAGGATCATTAACAAACACAGAAGTTTAATGAGTTACTTGACTTTTGTTTAAATTAGCTGACACTTTTCCCGATGTAAACTGATTAGGAGGTTTGAAACTTAAGACGTTTCTGTTTTTGTTTTTATCCACCATTAGTGATAAAATATACAATGATTATACTATTTCCCGAGAATTGTTTCCTCCTTAATGCTGTCCTACTTCAGGACTACAAAACCGGCTGCTTAGCACAACTATTCTCCACCAGTGCCTCAGGAGGAGCTGGAAGGTGGGCTGCCACCAGTAATCTAATGGCGGGAGTTTAAAGATGGTTTTCTTTTTATATAGGGTACATCTGAATGGGTACAAGGTTCTGTCTGAGTCCTGCGAACAGTACTTAGCTCTGGACATTCCTTCTAGAGGGCAGCCCCAGCCCCTCAGTCATTGTGAATCCTGGTGGAATAAAGTCGAGTGCCCTGCTTTTGGCAGTGAGCTTTCCTCCCTGCTAGAGGCTGACTACTGTGGCCCTGTCCAAGCAATGCCCTTCTTTCCAGGAGGATCAAGAGCAGACTGCCTGAAGCCCTCTCACTTGCTGTACTTAGAAGAAGGTATACTTGGAGACAAAACCAACTCACCACATCAATGAAAATTTGCAGTATCTCAGAGATTAAATGATTTCTTGAGGTTTAAAGGATCCTTCCAAGGGACTTCCGTGATCCTCAACCATACGGAAAAGTCCCTGTGTAACAAGCCATATGGCCCCACCCACTGAAATCAGTGGACTTTTAGTGGAAAAGTAGAGCAGTTGTACAGAATCCCCTGGGCACTTTCAGCTTCTACAGGAAATATGAACAATGAGTTGAGAGTAGTCTTACAAAGGTCCAAGTATTTACATGAAGTTAAGAGGCTATGCAGAAAAGGCTTAGTTCAGAAGAGAGTGGAGTGGATTAGTAAATACCTAAGGCACGCCTACCAGAAAGAAGTCAAGGTCTCACCCTCCTAAGGGCCTAGGGCTTTATCTCCGGTAAGCAGATGCTCTGTTCAGCCCCTTCAATTCACAGATCTGCAAGTGAGATCTGGAATAATGAAGTCCCTTAGCCACCTCACTGCTGGGAGCCAGAATTAAAATACCAGTACTAATTCTCTTACAGTGTCATTTCCTTTTTTAAAAAGGTTTTATGGGGGGCGCCTGGGTGGCTCAGTCGTTAAACGTCTGCCTTTGGCTCAGGTCATGATCCCAGGGTCCTGGGATCGAGCCCCGTGTCGGGTTTTCTGCTCAGCGGGAAGCCTGCTTCTCCCTCTCCCACTCCCCCTGCTTGTGTTCCCTCTCTCGCTGTGTATCTCTCTGTCAAATAAATAAATAAAATCTTAAAAAAAATTTTTAATTAAAAAAATAAAAAGTTTTATGGATATTCCTATAATACAAGCCATTTTCCTGTATTAGTTTACAGGGAAAAGTTTTTCCTTTGCTAGGTGCTCCTGAACCATGTCTTCTCAAAAGTATCCACTTGGTTGTTTCCGGCATTCAAACACTGATGATGGCACTGCCATTGTGTAGTACTTAGGAAATCAGATCAAAACTGAAACTCTAGCATCAGTCCTTAAGCCTTAGATTTTTTTCTTTCCCTTCCAAACATTCCTGCTCAAACTAAGTTTCAAAAATGATAAAACATCAAACCTCACCAAATTCATCATAGTTTTCATTTTTGACAGGCTGCATAATATGTAGGACTCTATTTCAATTTCAACAAGAATTATTACTTAGCAAGAAGAAAGTGGACAACTATTTTTCTGTAATAGCAGCATCCATCAGCTATCGTCCCTGAATGCATGTTAAATTGAAGGAAAGCCACCGTTAGAATAAATGTCTTCTGCTTGGCAAATAACTGTATGCTCTACCCTGCTTCTTCACTGAGGCAATGAGAGATTATTCCTCCCCCCCCGACCAAAAAATAGGAGTTCCCACACTGACATATCAAACTCAAACTGAAAATGAAACCTAAGTGGTGGTGGCCGTGGCGGAGGTAAGCCCCCCACTGAAGACCAGGTGTGGACCTGCAGACAAAGGGAGCCTCTCCGGCTGTGCACTTCTGCATTTTGCAGACAGCCCGAGACCTGAAAGATGTGACTGCATGTGCGCGTGCCTGTCACTCCGGAGTCGTGGGTTACATCAGTCAGCAGGCGCACACGCGGCCTTCAGTCTTCCCCACCCGTGGGCGCGGAGCACCTAGTCCAGGGTGGTGTCTGCACCGCCGAATAAAGGGAGCGAGTGATAGCACCCTCCCGGAGGTCCCGCCTGCGTGGAGCAGGGTCCAGCGGGGCAGCAGGGCGGCGGGAGGGGAGCGGATCGGGGGCGTGGCGGGTGAGCGCGGAGCCAGACTCCGGGCGCCGCTGGGCCAGGGGCATGGGGCGGGCAGGGGCGCGGCGGGGCTGGGGCGCCGGGGACGGGAGAGACCCTGCCCCCGGGAAGCAGTCCCCGGGCTGCGGAGCCCCTCCCGGAAGAACGACGGGGCGACGCCGCGGCGCTGGGAGCCCCTGCCCCGCCCCGAGCCCCGCCCCCCGGGCGCGGCGCCGACGCCCCGAGCAGGCCGGGCCGGGGGTCACGCGAAGGGCGGGACAGGGCGCCGGTACCGTCAGTTTGCCCGGGGGGCTGCCGCCGCCCACGTCCGGACGCGGCCCGGGAGCCCACACACGCCCTTGGCTGCCGCCGCCCACCCGCGCCAGGCGTTCTCGGCCTCCACCCTTCCCGTCGCCGACCCGGCCGTTACCTCCTCACCAGCCTGGTAGTCTTCCATCTTCCTTCCTGCGCGTCGCCGCCGCCGCCTCCGGCTCCCTGAGTAGCGCGCACTGCGCAGGCGCACCCAGGCTCCGCCCCTCGTGCTCGCGCCTCGCCCCGCCCCCGCCCCGGACCCGCCCCGCTCTAGGGCCCCTCCCACGCCCGGCTAGCGGGGCTGGGGACTTGGGATTCGCCCCTCCTCCGGTCCTCCCCGCGGTGGTTTCCCTGGGAACCCGCTCAGTATCCCGGCAGCTCACTGGACCGCAGCAACTAAAACAAAACAAATGTACAAAAGCCGTTCTCCTGTCCGGCCCTTCCCTCCAGCTTGTACTGTGTGGATTAATTTGAACCTTCAAATGGGTTCAGACATCTAGTAACAAATTGTAAAGGGATTTCTGAATATGACGAGCAGCGTGAGAAATTGCTCTCAGTCTTCCTGGAGATCCAGGATTAGGAAACTTTAGCTCTGAAGGAAACCTTCCTTTGGGGAGGTAAATTTTCTCTATAAATGAGTTTTTTCTTTTTTTCTTTAATGACCATTCAAAAAAAACATTCTGGGTGGAAAATTTGTAAAATGCTGCACACTTCCTGGCTGCTTTAACCAAACTGAGCTAAACAGACACTTGGATACAGGGGTCATTCTGAAAATTAGTAATTGTACAGCACTTTCCAAGAAGGGCTGGACTATGGGCATATGTTTGCATGTCCTCTGAGGCTAAGATCTTTGACTTTGGGTCTGCTTTTTCTGGTTTTACTATGTCCTTGAAATCAAACTGTCACTTCTTACCTCTCCAAAGCCCAGTTGCTAAAATCTACTTCCCATCCCCCCAGGAAGAGCTGACCACAAGCCCTTGAGATGTGGTAGAATTAAGCTACAGAGCTCACTTTTCAATCCATCAGAGAAACCCTTGTTGTTTCTCTCCTATGAATCTAAGTTCCGTGCAGGCAGAAGCCATTTTATTCGCTGCTGTGTCCCCTACCCCTTCAGTTGTGCCTGGCACAAGTGGGTGTATAATTAAAATTGATTGAATGAATGAATGATTTCCCCACAGGAAATCTGTCGGTTCTGCCTCATGCCCAACTGCAGAGAGCTGGCCAGTGGAGAAAGACGCCATTGCCTGCCTCCTTGTGGGAAGCAGAGGGCAGGTGAGCAGGGGGCCCAGTGGTGAGAGAAGCGACAATTCTGAACTGTATTTTCCTTTTCCGTTTTGTTCCCGTCCTAGATCTGGCTTCAACTCACCTGTTTAGTGGTTCAGCCTTGTGCCTCACATGTGATTCTAATTCTGACATTTCTTTGTCTTGGCTTCCTGACATTCCCAGCTTCACCTGAGATCCCATTTTAGGTGTCCTTCTGCCTGCCTGGTTCTGGGCCCCCAGCGGCACCACGCTCCTGAGCCGAAAGGGTCTTTTCACCGTCTTCCAGTTTTCTCTGGCTCTTCTGCGGTGGACCTGGAAGCCCACTAGGTAAGTGTCTTAGAATTATATGCAAAGCCAGAGTGAACAGGTTCTGAGTGCCAATCTGCATTTGAATGTTGTGAGGTTTGGGACATCTTTTAGAAATTGTTTTCCGGGGTGCCTGGGTGGCTCCGTCATTAAGCGTCTGCCTTCAGCTCAGGTCATGATCCCAGGGTCCTCCCTGCTCCGCGGGAAGCCTGCTTCTCCCTCTCCCACTCCCCCTGCTTGTGTTCCCTCTCTCGCTGTGTCTCTCTCTGTCAAATAAATAAATAAAATCTTAAAAAAAAAAAAAGAAAGAAAAGACATTGCTCCACAGCCTTTTAGAAACTTCCTAATTCAAATGAGTTATGAATGGCTGCTGGGTTGGTACATTAGTAATGCATAGACTTTGTGTTGTAACTGAAACTCACCAGCATGTGCATAAATCAACAGAAAACATGTAAATGTGAATTTTTAAAAAAATTTTACATGACTTTAGCTTCTGTGCATTGGGTACTGCTCTCCAACTTTATCAAAGACCATTCATTAAATGATCTTGGCATATGGCCTATTGAGTCTGCCCCCAGAAATGGATAAATTGGTCTGTTTATCTTCCGAACTGTTTGTCCACTTGTTCAACACACGTACATGGAACACTCGCTGTGTGTAAGCCTCTGAGCTGGAGCTGAGGCTACAAAGTTTACTGAGATATGATATCTATGGCAAATTTTTAGAAACAACTTTCTGTAAACAGGACGCTGGAATTCTCTAGGCTGAGTGATGTAGTGCTTGGAAAAATTCAGTGATATGGTAGGATATTCTGCCTAATGGATGTACACTCTGGGGGGCTAAGGAATTTAAAATCACTAGGGCAGTTGGCAGTCCACTAGCTGCCATTTCCAGCATGCTCAATCCACCAAGAATAAATGTCCATCACAAATACTGAAGTACAAACACACCGACTCATAGCTGCTCATAAATCTGGTATTCAGACATATTTTAGAATAACATTTAGTTTCTGTGCAGTAAGTCAGTGGAGTGAATCTCTGGTTTGTTTTTCAAGGTGGGGGTTGGCCGTAGGTTGTCAGATGTGGTGTGCTTTCTTCCTTCAAGTAAAATCTCTTAAATACAAACTCTTTAAATTTTTTTTTAAGATTTTATTTACTTGTGAGAGAGAGAATGAGAAACAGAGAGCATGAGAGGGAGGAGGGTCAGAGGGAGAAGCAGACTCCCTGCAGAGCAGGGAGCCCGATGCGGGACTCGATCCTGGGACTCCAGGATCATGACCTGAGCCGAAGGCAGTCGCTTAACCAACTGAGCCACCCAGGTGCCCCTTAAATACAAACTCTTTAAAATAGGCATTGGCAGTGCCTTTATTTAGCAAGTGTGGGCCTACTAGTCACAGCCGTGTCTCCTGAGAAAAGAATATTACCAGGCACAATTGGGTCTCGCAGTGTTGTCTGTGATCTTCAGCCCCTCACCATCCAAATCCAATCTTGTGGACGTTCGAGTTTTCCTGCCTTTCCCTGTGCCCATGAGTTTGTTACTTAGATATACCATGGAGTCACACTAAGTCAATAATAATCATAATCATAATCATAATCATAATTCGATGGCAAAGGTGGCAATGCCCAACACTCAGACCTGAGGAATTTAGTGCTGTAATGGAAAAGAAAATAAACCTGTGGCTGACACATACCTAAAGTGAGAGTCCTCTGCTATGAAATTACATGGGAACCAGATTAGCTAAGAAATGCCAGTACTTAGATCTGCTGTCAGCTGGGAAGTGCTACCAGATAGGACTGCAACCCCTCCGTACCACCTGGAAATGGCAATCGCTCCAAGCCCCTTGGGTCCCTCTTCCTCCTGACCCTGGCTACCTCCGCCCCACCCCTGAGACCCCAAGTGCCCAAGATCTAACAACTAAAGGATAACTTACGGCACAGTAGGGGCCTCCAGCTGGCCTTTCTTCTTGACTGGTTGATTTTTTTTTTAAGATTTTATTTATTTATTTGAGAGAGAGAGAGAGAGAGCATGAGTGTGGGGAGGGACAGAGGTAGAGGGAGAAGCAGGACCCTGGGACCATGACCTGAGCTGAAGGCAGACACTTAGTCAACTGAGCCACCTAGGCGCCCCGATTTTTATGCTCTAGTAGGTATTAAATAGTTGCTCAGTTCTGTGTATATGAAAAAGTATGCTAGATCAGTCAGCATAGGCTGGGTTAGCTGCAGAAACAAATGGCCCTCGACTCTTGGGGGTTGATAACAACAAAGTTGTATTTGTCACTCATACAACATGCCTATCAAGCATCTGCTATGGCTCTGTCCCATGTCTTCTCCATGCCAGAATCAGTGAGGGAGGAGGAAGGGACAGGGAATGGTGGCCCGTGTGCTGGCCAGGAGGCACTGCTCATAAGAGGCAGGGGTCACCTCTGCTCACATTTTGTCATCCAGAGCAAGTCTCTTGACCAGCTTGAGTTTACAGGTAGGGCCACTTAAGGAAGAAAAGGGCTGCAGCCTGCCACACAGTGTGTTCAGAAGGTTTCTCTTGGTGATTTATCACGTTCACTCTCTTTGCCTGACTCCTGGCCGCTCACCAACTCCGGCGCTCTCTCCTTCCACTGCTACTCTGGTCTAACCCCCAGGTTGGCCCTGTGTCACCTTGCTTTAGTTTCAGATGGGATCTAATTGATACCTGCTCAATTTCAACACCCATCTCTTTTTCTTTTAAAGACTTTATTTTTAAGTCATCTCTATACCCAATGTGGGGCTCGAACTCACAACCCCAAGATCAAGAGTTGCCTGCTCCACCAACTGAGCCAGCCAGCGCCCCTCAACACCCATCTTGGCAACCCTTCCCCGCTGTCCACAGTAGCCCGAGGCCTTAGGCCAGTGGTCTCCAAACTTCTTTAATTTTGCTGCTCTAGCAGGAACAATTTTTGAGCATGTATCCCAAAGTTACATTTATTTCCATTGTGAGATGTTAAACTATGAATCCATTTATTATGTATTAATCAAGTTTAAGTTCTAGCTTTTTAAAAAATAAATGTAAATGGAAGTTCTAATATTTTCTTACTATATCCTGCTGTTGCAGTCTAAAGTGTGTCCCTCCTCAAATTCATATTTTGAAGTCCTAACCCCCAGTACCTCAGACTGTGACATTCTGTATCTGCAAATAAAGCGTATTTGAAGATGGGGTCTTTAAATAGACAGTTAAGTTAAAATGAGGTCATATGGGTGGGCCCTAATCCAGTAGAACTGCATCCTTATAAGAGGAAGAGATTAGGACCCAGACAGGCACAGAGAGATCTTGTGAAGAATACACAGAGACAATCATCTCCACAGGCCAAGGACAGAGCCTTCCAGGGGGGAAAAAAAAATCCTGCCAACACCTTGATCTTGAATTTCTAGACTCCAGAATTATGAGGAAATGAATTTCTGTGGTTTAAGCCACACGGTGTATGGTATTTGTTCCAGCAGCTCTAGCTAAGTAATACACCTACTTTGGAAATAATTATTATAGGGTACCCTCATTCTAGAAACATTTTCTTCGAAATATTCTTAAATGGATTCTCTTAGTATCTTAAGCTACAAATAATACTATGACTACTAAATAGTTTTTATGTATCAGAGATCTTCTTGGGCCAGGAGTCCCCAACCATGGTCACTCCAGCAGTGTCTGATGTGCATAATAAATGTCTGTGAATGAATGGAATGAACTCAAAAACGAGGAGGGAAGCTTGTGACCCTCACCGGGAAATGGCTCTGAAAGGCCACATGGTTTGCTCAAGGTCAGTCTGCTCTGTCTCACCCCAAAGCTTGCCTTTTAAATTCACTCTTGCCTCTCGTCACAGCCCATTACCGCCCTCCTGACCACCCCTGCTCCTCACCTGGTAGAATGCACCATCTCAGGTCAACGTTCCCAGGCCACAGAGGAATGAGATTTCAGAATTGAAGAGCCAGAGGAATGAGCAAAGTGAACCTCATTTACAGTTGAGGAAAGCCAGGCCCAATAGTGTTCAGAGAGATCTGGTGACTCCCAAGGTCACACAGTGCATCTTATCTTTGGTCGTCATCTGACTTGCCTGAATCATTCTCTCCATTAGAATTCACACTAGCTCACCCTCACAAGTGAATCTGAGACCCTCAAAAAAGCCCCGTAAGAAAATGGAAAAACAAGTCCACAGAGTGGAAGAAGATCTATGTAATATAAATATCTGACAGAGGACTCCAATCCTACATGTATAAAGAACTTCTATAAGTCAATAACAGATAAGCCAGTAGTAAAATAGGCAAAAGACTTGAACAGGCCCTGCACCACATGACCAATAAACATATAAAATAATGCTCAAATTGCTCAGCTGCCCTAAATATCAGGGGAATGAAAATCAAACCATAACGGGATACCAACACACCGACCAGAATGGATAAAATAAAGGCAAATAATACCAAGTGTTGAGGGGATGTCGAGCAACTGGAACTTGTTTCTGGTAGCATAAATAGGTGCATCCACTTCGGGAGACTGCTGGGCAGCAACCACCCCTATTGCGCATACGCTAACAATTCCATTTCAAGGCCCAGAGGAGCAGAAACACAGACAAGTATTCACCCAGACACCATGTAAGAATGTTCGTAAGAGCACCATTCATACGAGCCCACATGAAGCATAGCGCAAATGCCCATCAATAAATAGTACAATAGAGAAACTTTGTATAAATCCATACACTATAATGCCACAACAGGAATGAACAAACTATAACTATGTGTGAAACCGCTTAAAAACCTAAAGCTGAACAAACATCAAAATGGCTGCGCTAACGCTTCAGCAAAACTCAACTTTAAAGTAACTTTTTCCTCTCCTCCTCAAACCTGCCCTCCTCCCTTCGTAGTCTTTTATTCCAGGAACCCAGTACCAGCCTAAAACATGACAAAGGAGGCTGACAGCAAGTACACAACTCCTGTCACAATCAGCTAGCTCCTGTATTTCCCTACAAAACCCCCCCAGCCCCTTCCTCCAGGCGGGCTGGCAGTTTCTTTTTTTCTTTTTTTAAAGATTTTATTTATTCATGAGACACAGAGAGACAGAGAGAGAGATTGAGATTGGGAGAAGCAGGCTCCCCACAGAGCAGGGAGCCCGATGCGGGACTCGATCCCAGAACCCTGGGATCATGACCTGAGCCGAAGGCAGATGCCCAACCGACTGAGCCACCCAGGCGCCCCGGGCTGGCAGTTTCTTGAAGGAGATAACCTGCTGCATCCTCCTTTGCCCGGCAAAGTAATAAAGCTATTGTTCCTCTTTATTCCCAACTCTGTCTTGGTGTTATATTTTGGCTCCGAAGCACAGAGGTCGGTTTTCTGACAGCTCGTGCGATAGTGTGGTTGGATCTCATAAGCATGCTGACCTAAAAGCCAGATACAAAAGAGTTAATATTATATACGTTCATTTACACAAAGCGCCAAAACGGGACAATGAATCAATGGTGTCAGAGGTCAGGATAACAGTTACCTTTGGGGGGGAGGTAGTATCTGGAAGGGCAGATGAAGGGGTTTCCGGGGTGCTGTTATAGTTCTGTTTCTTGATAGGGGTGTGTTCACTTTGGGAAAACTTAACAAGCTTGTGCTTACAATTGTATCCTATTCTATATGTATGCTATACTTCAGCAAAATGTACCCCGTTCCCCCCCCCCCAAAAAAAAGTTGATGCCGGGCTTGTTATTCTCCAGTTCACAGCTGTTCTTTGAAATGTAGTTAGTCATTCACACTTGAGGTCAATGTGAAACCCCTTGCAAAGGTGAACACATTTGAGTATTTGAAGCCTGTAGTCTCTCTTGAGGTTTCCTTGGTAGGAGTGAAACGGTTTAGGGTTTCAGGAGCGTCAGCTTCGTCTGTCCTCCAGCTAAAGATGTAAACTGTTGGCCTGCAAGAGCCCCGGGGTGTGGCTTCGGGTGGCTTCGCCCCTGGGGTCTGGGTGATGTGGGGACCGCCGCAGACGCCCTGGGGCGGGCCCTGAGAGTGCGCTGCTTCAGCTCTGGCCTGACAGGAAGGAAAGAGAAATGCGTCAGTTGTTCCAAGGTGAAGAAAAATTGACTTCCTTCTCTCCAGGACAGGCGCCCCTGTCTCTTCTCTTGAAGCAGATGCAAAGGTAGGAGAGTATCCGAGTCCAGCCTTTCAGGTAGGTTGTTCCGAGGGCGAGGCGGGTAGAGATTACAGTGATTGTAACTTTTCCTAAATCAATGACCTGGAGAAGGTGGGAGACAAAAACAGGGATAAATTAGACAGAGGATGACTTCTAATTTATTGAATAGCATGCATTTAAAATGTAATCTAAATGGAATGGAGGAAGTCATTGAGACTTAGTTAAAAATCAAATCAAATCAAAACCACTATCTAAAAGTTATATGGTGTGAATTTTTTTTAAGGTGATGTTTGTCTTGATTGTATTTATATTGGGTTTATTGCATTTGTTTGCTTGCTTCTGTGGCTTGTAAATTTGTGACGGTTTATTACTGTTTTGCTCTGAATCTACTTCATAGATTCAGATTGTTTTGATCACCCATAATTTCTAGTTTGGACATGGGACATAAATATACTTTTAAATTAAAGGGAAAAAAAGTAAGTTAGTTGGGATCTAATTTAAATTTCTTTCGGTTAAGCTTCCTTAACCTGCAAATGCATTTCTTGGCAAGAGGAGAGATTAGACGGGAAAATGTGCACTGGATATTAAGGATCTACTACGAAGTTAGAATCCGTGTAAGAAAAAGATTATTCAGCCAAGATAATGGGAGATTCTAACTTCTTAGCTTTTCTGCCTGAATAAAGCATAAGGCTTTGAAGTTAAACAGCCCTGAATTGGAGTATGATTTCTCCAAGCCTCGCCCTCCTCATCTGTAAAATGGGCGTACTTATTTCACAATGTTGTAATGAAGACTGAGGTAATGTACGCAGAGCCCTTGTCAGACTGGCCCAGAGTAAGTGCTAAATAAATAGTTGCTTTTGGTCCAACAAAAAGGATAACAATCGCTATGAGTAGGATCTCTAACAATGTAATAATCTTAATTCTCATTTCTTTACGCTTCCATAAAAAGAGGTCAAGTTTAAGCCATAGAAATCATGGCTTAAATCACGATGTCAGTGTTTAACTTGGATTCTGAAACTGCACTTTTGGGGGGTTTTTGGTAGCAAGATGAAGCTCATTCCCCTTGCTCTTATGTTGGGTAGGCTTCAGGTCTTCTAGATTTCTAGATTTCCACATACACGCATCTTCATATATTAAGGACTTGACATTTATACAGCTCGTGGAGACTTTTTTAAGAGAACAAATACGACGTCAGGTACAGTGCCTTGGACATGCCGTGCAAGCAGGGTGGGGCCGGAGCTTGAGCTTTACCAGCTTCCCGGAAAATCCACCTCTGATTAAATGACAAGAGAGACAAAGAATTGAGAGACACCCATCTCGCCTCACCTTGGCAGAAACGAACCCAGCACAGCTGGGGTTGGGACGACAGAGACCAGCGCTGTTCTGTATTCATCTCCTATCTTAGCCACGTGCCCTGGTGTTCCTTGTGGCTGCGACAGGCTTCCACAAAGAACACACATGAGCAAAAAGGGATGACCTTGTCACGTGTGGCGTCAGGGGCGGTGTCGTGACACCCCCATCCCCCCGCCTATGTCCCAGGCAGGGTAGCGTGGCTGTGTCCTCAAGCTGCAGCCTCTCAAGGAAACCGCTGTGGTCAGAGCAGAGCAGGCTTGTGGCCCCCGAGGTGACCTGTGCCGTGGCCCATTGCAGGGCTGTGGCTTTCAGGCTTTGAGAACCTTCGGCAGTTTCCCTTGAGTGTCCCAGCAGCATGGACAGTCCTGGTCACATGCACACACGCCCCCGCAATTTGCCACATTGCCACTGTCCCAGTCCCCTGCATCATGGTCAGGTGCAGAAGCTTTCTCGCCTGTGAGCTGATGACCGGCTGGTAGGAGACAGCAGGTGATGGGGTGGAAGGACAGGGGACTGCTGCCTGCAAACAGAGAACGCCTCCTTTCCTGGCCTCCTTGCTTTTCTCCCTCAGGGCCATGGTCCTCGTGCTGCCCCCTTGGCAGGTCTGAAAGCCAGTCAAGCTTTGCTGTGAGGCCGAAGAAGGAGACCAAACATTTTGCAAGCGTTCATTCCAGCCATTGCCCTAGGTCTCTACCTGGATGACGTATTGAATTCCCAAGTCAACCCTGTGAAGCAGGGACAGCTTTCTCTAGGGCACGAGGAGGCAGAGAAGGAAAGTAAGGCTCGCAGGGATTAAGCAACTGGCTCAAGAGCACATGGCTAAGCCTGGGAATTGGGTTCAATCCCAGACTGTCCGGTACCCCAACCGATGCGGAGGTGGGACAGCTTGGTGTAGAGGGCTTCTCTAAGCGGCTGTGGGAGATTTTTCCTTCAAAATGGTGCTGTGGTATTGGGTTTCTTTTTTAATTGTTAAATATAATTAGGCTGGTAGGTGGAGTGCTGTAAGCAAAGGTAGTTAGCACTGCAAAATTACAAACGTGCAATGGAAAAAGGAGGTCGGGGCTCCCTGTAGGTAAGAACAGAGCCCGACTTCTTTCCTTGGGGCAAAATAAATGCAATTTAAGAATCTGCCAGGTGAATGGGACAGTGACTGCATAAAGAGCATCTCTGAAAAATGGCTCTGGGACACTTCATCCCTCCAGCTAGGAGGCTGTGACTTTCTGCATGAGATCATTAAAACAACACTTGGGAGCATGCTTCTCAAATTCCAAAATAACTCAGATTTTCCTGTGCTTTTCAGTTTCCCAAACGCTGAAGCTTTCAGAACTGGGTGCTTGCTTGCTCACCTGACTATCATGACTTCCTACTCTGCTTGAATTCACGCTTCCTGCTTTGCAAGCAAACCCACATGTCACAACATTCACTGCATTTCTCAACACACGCCAACCATTAAGGACCTACTTTCTGGGTGGTGAGGGATCACTAAATCCCGGTGTCACCACTAGAATGGACTCTTGAATACAAGCCAGAATGAAGTCAGGGTCCCAATAGAGAAGTATACAAAGGAGAACGAACAGTGTTATAATGAAGAAGGAGTGACTAATTTTGATTGTAAGTAAGGACAAAGCCTGAATTAGGTAGCAATTAATCTGGACCTTGAGGGGCGCCTGGGTGGCTCAGTCGTTAAGCGTCTGCCTTCGGCTCAGGTCATGATCCCGGGGTCCTGGGATCGAGCCCCGCATCGGGCTCCCTGCTCAGGGGGAAGCCTGCTTCTCCCTCTCCCACTCCCCCTGCTTGTGTTCCCTCTCTCACTGTCTCTCTCTGTCAAATAAATAAAATCTTTAAAAAAAAAAATCTGGACCTTGAAAGATTAATATTGATAATGATACTATTACTACCACTACTGCCAATTAGAGCTAATATTTTTCAACTGCTTACTATACACTTGCCATAGTGATCTGAGAACTGGATATGTATCAACACGGTTAATCCTCACAACGACTCTGTGAAGTAGGTGCAGTAGTTCTCTGGATAGGCAAGGAAATTGAATCCCAACCAATTTATGTAACTCGCCCAGCAGTTAGTGAGGGGCAGAGCTGAGCTACTCCCCCACACAGCCAGGCTCCACACCTGCTTTCCTGACTGTTCCCTCAGGGCCTAGGAGTAGATTAGATTTTGGTGGGCAGAGGGAAGAGCAGGAGCAAATGCATGATGTGCTTGGGGAATAGTCTTGAATGAGTTCACGACGGGAGCATCGGAGCACTCACAGGGAAGTGGGGATGCAGAAGTAGGAAGACACCAGATCGGGGGGTCAGGAAGACTACGTTTGTGTTTCGGAGCTTGTTTATGGGCAGTGGACAAGCTGGGCTCCCATGCTAGTGGAAGAATGCCACATTTCCACCCCATATTGGTACATACACCGTCCCCACCTAGAGAGACCCCTTTTCCATTCCTCAGATCAGCTTCTCCTCCTCCCCCAGGCTCAGCGGGCCTCACCTTTGCCATGAAGGCTACCCTGTCCCCCCTGTTGCCTTCTCCCTCTTCCTCGCCATCCACTCAGTTCCTGTCACTACTGCTCCCGTGGGTGACAGCCATCAGCGTGCAAGCCAGTGGGCACAATCCCCTCTGCCCCCCAGCAGCTCTCCCTGTGACCCACTTCGTGAGGCTTACAAATGTGAACCTCTCACCTGACTCTGTCATCCTAGACAATAATATGTAACACAACGCGAGGAACACACAACCGATTTTCATAGATTTCATGTCATTCTTTTACTACCTCCATGTTCTACTTCAAAACATCACATCAATCAAAACATCCATGCAAGAAGTGTATTTGTTTTACCCGTGTTTCAAAGAATATGACAAATATTCCAACATGGTTTCTACTACAGGTGACTAGGAATGGAATTTGTAAAGGTGTACGTACCCCGAGAATACCAGGAAGTGGTTGAAATTCTGATTTTCTTGGTGTTCACCATGGACCTGTGCTGCCCACTGACTCCATCTGCCACCCTAGAAACCTCTATTGGCTAGGAAGTTCACTAAAAAACAACAACAAAACTTTAAAAAATTAAAAATAAGTAAATTGTTGCCAGGGGCCTGGGGGCACTTTGTCTTGGATAAGTAGATGGTGAGCTAAGAACAGTTTCAGTGAAGCGTTTTTGAGTGATTTGCAAGATGGATCACACAGTAGACTGTCCAAGTTGGCAGTTGATACAAAACTTCTAAGAATTCAAATGCCAGCCTCACTGGGATGAAGTGCAGAAAGAGCCCCAGAACTTCGATTGAAGAGGATTGAAAAAAATGCAGCTAAAATAATTCAAAGATTTTGCGTTGCAAGAACTCTGAGCTGTCAACTACAACCTGGAGATCAGATCCAAAATTGCATATGCAAATTCATAAACTGAAGCTCCCAAACACAAAACACCAAACAACCAATGAGAACCAACCATTCTCTCTTTCCCAAACCCCATTCTCCTACAAACCCAATAATGTGTTGAAACATGAACAAGAGAATTATATAACTTAATTTGTAAGCGACCTTAGAAATGATTGGGTCTTCTAATTCAGTGGTTCTTAAAACTATGAAACTTTTTTTTTTTTAGGTAGGCTCCATGCCCAGCGTGGAGCCCAATGTGGGGCTTAACTCACAGCCCTGAGATCAAGAGTCAGACGCTTAACCAACTGAGCCACCTAGGCTCCCCTTAAAACTATGAAACTCCATGCTCACTCATTATAGGAAATATATTGTAGTTCACCTTTTACTATCCAGAACCAGAATTCATGTATACTGTAACCTACCTACACACTACTTCTACTACAATGCAATTATCATGATAAAAAGGAGAAATAAGAGGACTGTATATATATTTATAATTACCATATAATGTGAACTTGGACATGTAAACTACATTAGAAGACCCAGTGAAGTTGTCAGATGTTTATGTAAATAGTCATGTTGAATATGACATGTACAAATGCAGATTGTTAACCAGCAAAGGGCAGGAGTCTTTCAGATACTACAAGCAATGTTGCCTTTGGTAATGCAACTTTCTGCAATGATAAACAATTCTTGTTAAAGTTCTAAGTGAAACAAAGTTCAGTTTTCCTTCAATCTACACAATAGTTGCATCCTGGAAAACTCAGAGTATATTAAAATCCTGCAAAATACACTCTATGTTCATATAAGAGTTACATTTTATCAGATAATTATAATTTTTTTTCTAATCGAATTATCTGGTAAGGTAGTCAACATTTGCATGGGGATGCAAGACAATTTTGTGTCGCTGTGACAACCAGAAGTGCCCCACAAATTTCTAAAGATGTAAGTGTGGTACTGCCCCCGTGAAAATCCTGGGCGAGTCCCAATGAGATGAAGCAATCGTGGCTCAAATGTGGTAAATGGAATATCTAAGCCACCAAGCCAGGTGGGACACTAGGAGGTCCCTGGACACCAAAGAGAAAACGTCTTCCTCAGTTTCTGTGAAATCTTGCTGTGAAAGATCCTGTGGTGATGCCCGATGAACAGAACCAATTTATGACCCTGGCGTGATGCTCCCTGCAGTACCAATAGCATCATTTAAAAAAGTCACCCCTTGTTTAGAGAGGATCTAGAGGCAGATCCTTCAAGTTAAAGGAAAAAGTACATTTCCATCTAATGATAGAAGGCTTTACTGGTAGTAAATATTAACCAAGTGCTTGAATGGCTGAAGGTTTACAGAAGCTAGGATCAAATATCTGAAAGTCAAGAATAAAAAACACAGGGGGATGGATACCAAACACTGATCCTCTGGTTTTCTAAGCTTTATGCCAACATCACCTTGGAATATCAGGAAGCACCATGTTTTGATCTCTATTTGAAATGCTTTCAGTGAATTATGATTTGGTTCTAGCTTCTTAGCTTTAAGATCAATATAATAATGATCCCTCAAGCATAATTTTGCTTCTTCTGCTGAACCATGGCTCAAATAATTGATTGTTTTCTCAGTCTATGCCCTTTATACCTATGAGAAGGAGGTCCTTCTCATCTTCCTTCAGTTTATCAGAATGATATACATCACCTTGATTTTTGTTTTGTTTTGTTTTGTTTCATTTTGTTTGGTTTTGCCTTGGCTACTAGGAAGGTCAGAAATACATCTAATACTCAAGCACGGTGAATGTCTCACTGCAGATTTCTGGTAGAATGATCTCCCCTTTCCACTCTGACTGCTGATGTCTCTCTGACTTTAATTGTCCTCTCTGTGCTTTTATTGTAAGCAACATCATAGTCTTCTTACACATGGGATAGAGTGTAAATCACCAGTCAATCAAGTCATGTGCTCTAAGCACTTGAACAGTGTGTGGCACTTGGAAGGTGCTCAGTAAATATTTACTGAATGGATGGATGGATGGATCCAAGAAACAACCCAAATTTTACTTTTCCGTAAGTAGGAGTGAATGGCCACTGGGGGGAGGATGAGCTCCCTCTCATCCATGAAAAGGACCCTTCCCACTGGAGGCCCATAGCCATGAATTTGATAGAGTATGAGGAGTGTTTTTACATAACTGAATCCTGTATTTCTGTAAAACCCAACCACTTGGATGAGTAAACATTTGTGTGTGCCAGGATTCCCCCAATGAGTCCCCTTGTTAATGTCATTTCCACCCCTGTAGCACATGACCAGAGCCAGAGGGTGGAGCACAGAAACCCCGTGAAAAGAAAGCTCGGTGCACACAAATCAAGTGTTTTGAGCCAAATGCAAAAATCTTCATTGAAAATACTTGAGAATCGGGGCAACTGTATAGTTCTTGGCCCAGTGGTAAATAAGAAGGAGGAAGAGCCAAGGGGCAAGTTTAGAAGAAATAGGCTCATAAAGTTGGCGACATATTGGCCAATTTGCACCTTACCACTTGTTACTTGATGATACGTTATTGCATATTGCTTTCCTGTTTTCCAGAGACTCAGAGCCTCGGGGAACTGAGATCTGCAAGTTCCATCTGTTCATCCAGAAACTGGGGACCAAGGAGGATTGAGGCTTTGCATTGGTCATAACAGTGATTACCAGCCAGCCTGGGCTAGAGCCCAGAGTCCTTGCTGCTTGGTCATTTTTCCATCTTCTGGATAGGAAGCCTTTTGAAGACAGGCACTGGTGAGTACTTCCCTGAAGACGAGAGGCCAAGAGTGCCCCTTTCAGAGCTCTGCGACTTCCTACTCTTCATGCAACCTGTGCATTTGGGCGAGCTGTGCATTTTAACTTTGTCCCACAATAGAGCAACTGACAAATCTAGAATCCCTTAAGCCATGAGTCCTTAGCCTATAGGGCCATGAACTTGGATTGGGAAAAGATTACTTCTTTATTTATCTACCTCTAACTAAAAATTAGCATTTCTTTCCATTATGAATACAGGCATCAAACCAGAGTAGAACTAGCAGGACTGGTAACTGTCACTAATAGAAATCACACATATTTTCATACCACGATGTATGTTGTAGATATCTCAAAATATTACTTATAATCATCATTACTTTGATATTATAGTAGTTGTTAGATCACTGCTAGATCTCATTATTTCATGCATCAGTGAACATAGATATTATTATAGTAAAACATTTCAGTATAAATGATTTCCTTTGTAATTCAATGTATTTTATTTTATGCATTAAATACACAGGCTTCACCAGACTACCAAAGATTAAGCAGAGATTCTTAACCCTTTCTTTTCTTACAGAAGATGATCCCTTAGGGCTCTATTAACCCCTTATTCAATGATTTGTTATGATCATAAATTAATATAATGTGGATTTCTATTGAAGCCCAACAAAAGTTTAGCTTCTAAAGCATTGAAAGGAAGTCTTATTACTAAGGAATTCATGTAGATTTGATTAAAAAATGGCATTACAGAAAGTATATTGCTTTGATCTACACTTTCTGCTTTTCAATGATATGCATCTAGCCAGTGTGTTTTATCAATTCAACACCATCTTCTTGGTTGGGGTGGGGGAGGAACAAATTGAAGGTCATGTGAGCCCAGTGTCTCCAATGGGGGAAAAAAAAGCAGGGGGAACGTATGCAGAACCTTTCAACCAGCATTAGACAGAAACAAGACCCCATGCATGTGACATCCTTGAAAACCATTAAAAAACATAAATAATTGATAGATAGAGGTTGTGGGATATTCCTACTTTTTTTGAGTTTTGAAGTTAATTGTAAAAATAAGAGCTAAGTGTTGGGCACATTGAGTCTTCTAATGTATTTTCCATTAGGATGATAACCGTTAAACATGGACCTTTTTGCTTCTCTGATCACTGGAGATACGAATAATTCAAGAATAATTCAAGTTCAGAAGTGTGGCTTTTAGAAACACGAGAAGGCCAATTTTAATAAAATTTAAAGTCTTACATTATCACGATGGCAGAAGGTGCAAAGGTCTGTGTGGAACATTTTGTGTGTCCAGAAGTGATGCCGCAGACATGCACAAGCCAGGAAAATGAGGTCATTTTGTTGTTCCTTTCTACAGGCTTTCAACTGGCTGGGCTTTTAATGACCATAACTGCTGACCTGAAGGCATTGGAGGGGAAGGTTAGCATCTGAATGTCCTCCATACGCTTCTGCTGCCGTTTCTAAGTTCCCGCCGACTGGGGCTCACTTCTGCTTTGCAGAAATTATCTGCTTGGAGCCGGTCTGATTTATAACAATCTCTGGCAAAACCTCAGAAAACAGATATGCTTTGGGGTTAGACGGACTTCAGAGGCAGCAGTAAGGCTCCGTGGAAAGGCTCCCCGGGTTGGCATGAGGCTCGGGGAGCCACGAGTCCAGCTGAGGGGCAGTCTCTTGGAACTTTCTTCTCCTGAGGAGTGTGACACAGTTAAAAAGGACAAAAAAAAAAGAGTCACAAGCCAAACCGTTGCCACTATATAGGAGAAGGAGCACTTTCAAGCACTTGGGGCTGCTCCTGGGCGCTCTGAGCTCACCCACAGCACAGGGGTACTCGGCCATGGAGTGACACTCGGCTCAGGTCTCTGCACGAGAGAAGGAATGGCCCGGGACATCAATCTGAATTCCCTCCAGGAGTTGGAACGCGAGGTCATCCTCCAGGTTCTGTACCGAGACCAGGCGGTTCAAAACATCGAGGAGGAAAGGATCCGGTAGGCTGTCCTCCACATGCGTGCAAGTCCCTGGGTTTTCCTGCTTGCAGCCTGCTGCCACCTGCTTGCTGGCCACGGGGGGTTCGGGCGTCCCCTCTGCAAGTGGCCCCGTGAGGGGTAGAGGCCAGGTAGCCCTGCCCTCTAACTGAGCTCCCCACTGTAAGGGCGAAGGGAGGCTGCTTTTGTCATTGACTTAGAATAGTGCCTTTTTGTGCTAGGTGTATTGTGGGCTGCTTGTCCCTTTGCTACTTCGTGGGACTAATTCAAAGGAAGGTTTGCAGGCTTCTACGATACCCCTCAAGGGAAAGACCTCCAGCGAAGGTTTGCCTAAATTGTTGGTGGGGGTCTCCGAAGGCACACAGAAAAGCCGAGAAAGCAGCATAGAAACAGCAGGTCTGCTGCAATCCATTCCTGTCTTTTTCTTAGTGTGCTTTTGCTTCCAAGTTGGCTTTGAGGGGAGGGGAGTATAAAATATGAACCTGCTCAGCCTGTTCCCTGACTGATCTGTCAATAGGAAGTTCCTTTCCTTGTCTGTCTGGAAGCTGCACGCACTGTTTGGTATGAGTTAACCCTTAATAAAGCAGGGCTATTATCAAAACTGCCGATTGGTAGCGGTCCAGATCCACCCTTACAAACGGCGATGCCTTGTTTCTCAATGTCTGTAAAGGACGCAAAGACTGGAAAATAAGTACGTGGAATAGGCTTTTGATTTTGTTTTGTTTTTAACGGCGGAACTCTTTCAGAGTCTGCCAAGAAAAATACACATATAAATAAATAAAATTCAGGGCAACCCAATGCTTGAGGAATGAGAAATTTGCGGGGTAACTGGAAGATACAGTGTCTTTTTTCTGTCCTTCCCTGTTATCCCAAAGCTCCCTAAATGTACTTGTACTTTCTTCCACTACAAAATAAAAAACACTGAACAAAATGGAATTGTCTCTGATGATTAGAGGCCTTTTGGTGATTTAGAAACATTTTGAATATCAGCAAAGTAACTCGGATGCTGTGGTCAGGAAGTTTTGTTCCGGAGGGTACAGACTGTAGAGCCAATCCTGCAATTTCTGCAAACTGAATGAACTACACTTGTTTTTTGGGATTGGCTTCTCTCTTCTAAAAGTAGCTAGCAGAGACATTTCATACAAGAGTGTTCTGGTTAATAACACCTCTTTGGGGTCCAGTGTAAGGTCCCTTAGCACACTTGGGCTATTATCTCGGGGAAATAGGGACTGGAAGTGAACTGACCACCCATTAAAAAACAAAAAACAAAACAAAACAGTAGCTGGGACGCCTGGGTGGCTCAGTTGTTAAGCGTCTGCCTTCGGCTCAGGTCATGATCCCAGGATCCTGGGATTGAGCCCAGCACCAGGCTCCCTGCTCAGCCAGGGAGACTGCTTCTCCCTCTCCCACTCCCCGCTGCTTGTGTTCCTGCTCTCACTATCTCTCTTTCTGTCAAATAAGTAAAGTCTTTTTAAAAAAACAGTAGCAAAAGCATAACATCAGTTAAATAATTTTATTGGATAACTTAATGACAATAGCAGGCATGTATATCTTTATAGATCTTTCCATGCCTTCTATATTAAAATTGATGCCATTTTCTCTGTGTGCGTGTGTGTGTTTTGTTTTGTTCTCTCTCTGTCCTTGCTAACCATGACGATGTCCTTTGGGCATGGAGGGATGAGCCTAGAACCAAACTAGAGACTAACTCCTCTGTGCCGGCCACTTTTTAGGCTTTGCCATTGAATCCTCCCAGCATCTGTGGGAGGTGAGCTCTTTCTCATCTCCGTTTCACTGTGGAGAAAATCTCTGAGCCTCTTTCTGGAGAGATTGAGTGAGATGCCTAGTTCACACGGCCATGTTGTTACCCGGGTGTGTTGGATGCCAAAGCCCCTTGTTTCTTCTCCTGCCGGGGGTGGTACTGTTGGGGCCCTCGCCATGTAGGGGTACGTCTGGCGTCTGTCCTTTCTTTCAGTCATAACTTACCATTTGACTCTTTGGGCCGCAGGAAACTGAAGACTCACTTGCAGCATCTCCGGTGGAAAGGAGCAAAGAGCGTGAGCCCGGAGTACAAAGAGAAGTCGTGTGCACGCTGTCAGCGTGAGCTGGGGCTTCTGCTGAACCGGGGGGCCGTGTGCAAGGGCTGCAGCCACCGCGTGTGCTCGGAGTGCCGAGTGTTCCTGAGGAAGACCGATGCCTGGAAGTGCACCGTGTGCTTTGAGGACAGGTGAGATGGCTGGGGCCTTCACGCCCCCGCAGACCCGGCCCCAGACGAGCTGCTGACAAAGCACTGTCGCTGCTCAAGTTCAACTGGTGCATGTTTACAGAGGGCTTCATATGAAGCTACCTTTCTAGACTCGGAAGTTACAGTAATTCAAAAATCAATTTTATTATATAAAAAGGTTCTTTTTTCCCTTTAATTTACAAGTGTTTGTTTATAATGGCTAAGGATGGGTTAACCCAGGAGTTAAGATGCATTTGGATTTCATAACTAGGTGCCTGTTTCCTTAGAGCTTAATTTATCTCTTTCAGAAAGTCAAGTGAATTTTAACACATGGAATATTAGAGTGATCCTGTGTAGTGTTCTGTATTTGTTTTTAAAGATTTTATTGGCTTACTTATTTAGTTAGAGAGCATGACCGGGCAGTGGGAGAGGCAGAGAGAGAATCTCAAGCAGACTCTCTGCTGAGTGTGAAGCCCCATGTGGGGCTCAATCCCAGGACTGCAATCATGACCTGAGTTGAAATCAGGAGTCAGATGCTTAACTGACTGAGCCACTCAGGCACCCTGCGTTATTTATTTTTTACAAAATATTTTGTTGAGGTATAATTGACCTGTGACATTATATTGATTTCAGATGTATGGCATAATGACTTGATATTTGTATACATTGCAAGGTGATCGCCACAGTAGATCTTGTTACCATCCTCTTTATCTGTACTTCAATTTTGAATGATAACCTTGCCGGGTAGGGTATTCTTGGTTGGAAGCTTTATTCCTTTCAGCACTTTGGATTGGATTTATCATCCCACAACCCCTTCTGGCTGCAAATTTCTGATGAAAAATCTGCCAGTTGTCTTCTGGGGGTTCCTTGCACGTCCCAAGTTGTTTTTCTCTTGTTGCTTTTAAGAGTCTCTTTTTATCTTTAACTTTTGACATTTAATTAGGATGTGCTTGATGTGATCTCTTTGGGTTCATCTTATTTGGAATTCTCTGGGCTTCCTGGACCTGGATGTCTGTTTCTCTCCCCACGTTGGGGAACTTTCAGCCATTATTTCTTCAAATAATTTTCTGCTCCTTTCTCTCTCTCTTCTCCTGTTGGCCCGTGTAATGTGAATTGTTATTCCATTTGATGTTGTCCCATAGGTCTGTTAGGCTGTCTTCATTTTTCTTTTTTACTTCTTTTTTCCTTTTTTGGCTGCTCTGTTTGGGTGAGCTCCACTGCCCTGCCTTCCAGATTGCTGATCTGTTCTTCTGCTTCATCTGGTCTGCCGGGGAACCCTCCAGTGTGTGCTTCAGCTCTGTGACTAATGTTTGGCACTTGCTGATGTTTTCCATCTCTTTGTTGAAGTTCTCACTGTGTTTATCTGGTCTTCCCCTGAGTCTGGTCAGCATCTTTATGACCATGGCTTTGAATTCTTTATCAGGCAGATTACTTATCTCTGTGAAATTAAGGTATTTTTTTTTTTAAGATTTTATTTATTTATTTGAGAGAGAGAGAATGAGAGACAGAGAGCATGAGAGGGAGGAGGGTCAGAGGGAGAAGCAAACTCCCCGCCGAGCAGGGAGCCCGATGCGGGACTCGATCCCGGGACTCCAGGATCTTGACCTGAGCCGAAGGCAGTCGCTTAACCAACTGAGCCACCCAGGCACCCGAAATTAAGGTATTTTTCTGAGCTTTTTACCTTGTTGTTTTATTTGGAACATACTTCTCTATGTTTTCGTTTTGCTTGACTCTCTGTGTTCATTTCTTTTTTTTTTTTTTTTTTAAGATTTTATTTATTTATTTGTCAGAGAGAGAGAGCATAAGCAGGGGAAGTGGCATGCAGAGGGAGAAGCAGGCTCCCTGCTGAGCAAGGAGCCCAGTGCAGGACTTGATCCGAGGATCCTGGGATCATGACCTGAACCAAAGGCAGACACTTAACCGACTGAGCCACCCAGGCATCCCACTCTGTGTTCATTTCTATATGTTTCTAAACAGCAGCCTCTCCCCATCTTAAAGGAGTGGCCTTGTGTGGGTGATGAACCTTGTCACTTAACCTTGCCCTAGGTCTTGGTTATCTTTCCAACTTTTGTGATTGCCCAAGCAACCTGATTTATTCTTGATAGGGTTCCATTGGTGTGTCAAGACCTGTTGATGTTCCAAAGGGAAGGATCTGTTAGAACCTAGTTTCAGGCTGATTGGAAGCCAGACCCATAGGCAGCAGCTTTTAAAGTATGCAAATAGATACAGTCCTGTGGGACCATAATCATAACCTCTGCTGGCCTCCAGGCCAGGAGATCCAAAGGTGTCCTTTGGATGGAGGTTGCAAAACTCAGGGTTCTAGCCAATGTATAAGCTCCTTCCTAGGAGGTACCACAGAGCTGAAGCAAGGCCAGGGCTGCAAGGGTGGTGCCTCCCAGCCTGTGTTCCCTGAGAACACCTTCATAACCCCTGGTTGTGTGGCAAACAGGAAGTCTGCCCCTCAGGCTAAAGCTCCAGGACAAGTAAATAGGCCTTTTTTGCAGGGAGACTGGGGATGTGCTTCAGTCTACCGTCTGTGCAGGGCGCTGGGGGTTGTAGGCTGCCAGGAACTGTCTTAGCAATTGTTATAGTCCCATGGAGCCCAGGAACACAAGCGCCCCCTGGCCACGAGGGCCAGGGGATCAATGGGTGCCCTCTGTGTGGGCTGCATGCACCTGCTGGCTTTGCGACGCAGCTGGAGAGCGCAGGGGGTGGAGCGCACCCACCGGCTTTAGAAAAGCCCTGGGAGACTGCCTGGGCTGTGCGTGCCCTCTGGCCTCGGTGGGGCTGCAGGAGGGCACCGTGTCTGTTCTTGCCCCTCAGCAGCAAGGCTGTGGGAGAACGCTGTGACCACTTGCAGCCTCCAGCCCCAGTCTGGCAGCAGGAGCGTGGAGCAGCTCACATGCCCGCTGGCTTCGGCCAGGCAATGGGAGAACTCCGGGACCGTTCACCCCACGGCAGTGGGAGAGTGCCCTGTCTCTGGGCGCTGCCTGCGCTAGCAGGGAGAGAGAGAGCAAAAATTGTGCTCATCTCTGGAGAGCGTCCCACCTGTCCCCCGCCCCTCTGGCAGATGCTCGAAGATTAGCAAATGAAGCTCCTTCACATATAGTCTAGATGCTTTTCAAACTTGCTTTTGTCCTGGGTCTCTATGTGAGAGAGACCACATCCCTCTTGGACTTAAGGAAGCCCCACTGTTTTTTCTAAGTGAGACCTTTTGGGGGCGCATCTCTCTGGTGCAGGTCCCAAGGGTTGGGGTGCCTGGTAGGGGGCACAATCCCCTCGCTCCTCTGGGAGAAACTGCCCTTGTGAGATCCCTCCCTGCTGTGAGTCTCTGTGCTGGGCGGGGCGGGGGGCGGCTTTTGCGAGACCGTGTCTCTGCATCTCCTACCCACCTCGGTGTGGTCTTTCCATCCTTTGTTGTGGAGGGGCAGTTCGGCCGGTTTTCAGCTCTTCTTCAAAGGGAGTTGTTCCATATGAAGCTACAGATCTGGTGTCCGTGGGAGGAGGTTTGTTCGGGGTCTTCCTACACCACCACCTTCCTGCGCAGCTTTCCATAAGGCTGTTGGGAAGGAGGTAGGCTGACTTATATGGGATACTCAAATAAAGAAATGAGTATTCTTTCTATTAGTGCCAGACTGAATCTTCACATATTTCAATCTTTTGGCGTCGTGAGGTGTTGTTTTTTTTTTAAATTTTAACACAGAATTGGTATTTGGAACGACCCATTTTGAAAATGATAAACAGCCTGTTTGGCTCAGGCTCCCACTTTTCAAAGCAAGAATGGGCTGGTCATCGATTACTTGAAAACACAAGAGAGGGTGTTTCTGTTTGTTGGGGATGGTGCACACAAGGATATCGTAGAACCTAGAGGAAGGGAGGAACATTCGTCTGGTGTGAATCTAGGAGAATAATCAAGAGACTTGGGGATTTGAAAACAGCTCCTAAGTGTTGCTGTAAATGTGTGGGTGCCCTGGACAAAGATCCCGAGAGGCACCCACACTGTGTGGGGCGGCGGCTGGGTTTTCTCTCCCCCTTTGTCAGGAGGGTTGTGTTTAGTGGGCCCCTGACATTAATGTCCTCAAATTTCCTGTCCCTTTGCAAGGCTTAATTTCAGTCCCTCATCCAGAAAGAAGTGAAGTTGTTCAACCAGATTTCTTTGCTCCCGAACAGCGCACCTTGTATTTGGACAGCCGCTCGCCAAGTCACGCTGACTCAGTCAGAGCTAACTCTGCACATTTCACGCATTTCATGTCTCTTTGGTTTGTTGAGGCCAATGTCCTTCAGGCTTTGCTTTTTTCTTTTTCTTTCTTTCTTTCTTTTTTTCTTTTTTTTGATTTTTAAAAATTTATATATATATATATATATATATATATTTTTTTTTTTTTTTTTTTTTGCTGGTACAGCTACTCCAAAAAACAGTATGGAGATTCCTCAAGACGTTAAAAATAGAGCTTTTTTTTTTTTTTAGTGCTCTGGGCTCAAGGCCTTCAGGCTTTTCTTATCTTGAGAGGGAAGGACAGGGAGTTGCTGGGAGCTGCCTGGGCCCTTGAAAGAGGAGGTAACAATTCCCAGTAACATCTAGAAAGGTCTTAAGATTTTCTTCCCTCCTTTCAATCATCCGTATGTATTTGAAGTCTAAAGGTAAACAGTGCCTGGTAAGGGGTTAAATACATTGGCGTTTTTTTGTCTTCAAAAAGTTCACTGTAAACTAAAAACACAATGAGAGGCGGAATGAGGCTGAGGCTGGGAAGGCGGCCTGTGTTGAAATCTGCACCCAAGAGGGCCTCATGCCCTGGGCATTGTAACTCTACCCTCTAAGTACACAAAGTGTGATTTCTAAAACCCTAGCTTCCTTATTGTGAAATAAGGATGCTTTTCAAAATACCGAAGATAATTGCATTACGAGGATTGCCTCAGGAAATCATATGGGGGACAGAACGAAATGAAATAATTTATAACAACACGTACTCCACCCCCCTCCTTTCTTGGCAGTTCTCTGTTCTCTCTCTGGTTTTGTACACCCTGGATCCCCATCCTAGAGAGAAGGCTGGTAAAACTTTAGAATATATGACAGTCATAACTGATGGGGGACAGGGGTCCTGGACGGGAGGTGGATCCCAGAAGCTTTCCTCTTCCTGCAGCTTTGTCAGCTTGAGACTTGGTCCTTGGGAAGAAGTGGATCCATTGTGGGACAAGGAGGAGGGAAGGAGGTTTGTTAAATCAGGAAAGGGGAAGCTGTAGGATGGTGATTTTATTTTATTTTATTTTATTTAAGATTTTATTTATTTACTTGTTAGAGAGAGCATGGGCGAGAGAGAGTGAGCGAAAGTACAAGCAGGGGGAGCTGCAGGCAGAGGGAGAAGCAGGCTCCCCACTGAGCAAGGAGCCCGACACAGGACTCGATCCCAGGATGGTGATTTTAAAAAAGCAAAACCAACTAACTGGTTGAGGCAATCAGAGCAAAAGTCCCGCGGGACATGCTGGGCTCTGGGTTGTGTCGAGGTTGCAGGAGGCCTCTGAGGTTTCTGCTTCAAGGCAAGTCTCCTCTTAGAGCTGCTAAGGGGACACCTGGGTGGCCCAGTCAGTTAAGCGTCTGTCTTTGGCTCAGGTCATGATCCCAGAGTCCTGGGATCGAGTCCCACGTTGGGCTCCCTGATCAACAGGGAATCTACTTCTCCCTCTCCTCCCTACTTGTGCTCTCACTCTCTCTGTCAAATAAACAAATAAAATCTTAAGGAAAAAAAAGAGCTGCTAAGGGTCCCAGGGAGCTCAGAGGAGGGAGGAGTGAGCTGGCTCGAGGTGACTTTCAGAACATCTGTGTTTGGAGTATTTCTGGATGAGGGTCAGGACCAGAGAGGGAGACGGGCATCCTCAGGGAAAGAAGATAGCATGGGGATGAACGTTTAGCATTTCTTTATACTGCATGTTTCTTTCTTTCTTTCTTTTTCTCTTCCTTTCTTTTTATTATGTTCAGTTAGCCAACATATATTACAACATACAGTACATGTAGTACAATGTATAGTACATTAGTTTTTGATGCAGTGTTCAATGATTCATTAGTTGCATATAACACCCAGTGCTCATCACCACATGTGCCTTCCTTAATACCCATCAGCCGGTTACCCCATCCCCCCACCCCCTCCCTTCTGTAACCCTCAGTTTGTTTCCCGGAGCCCAGAGTCTCTTAGGGTTTGTCTCCCTCTCTGATTTCTTCCCGTTTAGTTTTCCTTCCCTTCTCCTGTGGTCCTCTGCACTGTTCCTTGTGTTCCACACATGAGTGAAACCATGTGATAATTGTCTTTCTCTGCTTGACTTATTTCACTTAGAATAATCCCTTCTAGTTCCATCCATGTCAATGTGAATGATGGGTGTTCATCCTTTCTGATGGCTGAGTAATAGCCCATTGTATATATGAACCACATCTTCTTTATCCATTCATCTGTTGAAGGGCATCTCGGCTCTTTCCACAGTTTGACCATTGCTGCTATGAACATTGGGGTGCATGTGCCCCTTCTTTTCACTACATCTGTATCTTTGGGGTAAATACCAAGTAGTGCAGTCGCTGGGTCATAGGGTAGCTCTATTTTTAACATCTTGAGGAAACTCCATACTGTTTTCCAGAGTGGCTGTACCAGCCTGCATTCCCACCAACAATGTAAGAGGGTTCCCCTTTCTCCACATCCTCACCAACACTTGTTTCCTGTCTTGTTAATTTTTGCCATTCTAACTGGTGTGAGGTGGTATCTCATTGTGGTTTTGATTTGGATTTCCCTGATGGCTAGTGATGTGGAACATTTTTTCATGTCTGTAAGCCATTTGTATGTCTTCTTTGGAGAAGTTTCTGTTCATGTCTTCTGCCCATTTCTTGACTGGGTTATTTGTTTTTTGGGTGTTGAGTTTGAGAAGTTCTTTATAGATCTTAGATACCAGCCCTTCATCTGAAATGTCATTTGCAAATGACATTCTCCCATTCCGTGGGTTGCTTCTTAGTTTTCTTGACTGTTTCCTTTGCTGTGCAGAAGTTTTTTATCTTGCGTGTTTCCTTTAAACCTTAAAACAGTCTTACAGGGCAATGACGACTATTATCCCAATTTTATAGGTGAGGAAACAAGAGGCTAAGAGACAGAAGGTAGTTAGCCCAAGGCCAGGGAGTCAGTTAGATTAGAGCCCTGGTCTCCTGAATCCCTCCCCTTCTAGATCTCTGCCTTCTCTTGCCTGCAGGGAGAGAAGCCACTCAGAAGACCTTGGATCTTGGGCTGCAGGAAATGGGGTGTGGGCACAGAAGCTTAGCCAAAAGAAAGCCATACCACAGTGCGCCAGTGTTGCGGAGGGTGGAGTCAGGGGCCGGGGAAGGTGAAAGGCAATGATCCGCAGGAACGTCTTCTCAGTGAACTGGGCATGAAGTGATAAGGCTGGAGGTGAAATGAAATTGAGAGCAAAAGAGAGGCAGCAGAAAGACCTCAGGAAACAAAGACACGTCGTCGAAAAGGACTTGGAAGAACAAAGTTGGTTGAAAGTTGCTTCTAGTTGTGGGGGGCCTATGTTTTCAGTAGGAGCCATCAAAAGAGTGTGATTTGGGAGAAAGAAAGAAGAGAAAGAGGTGTAAATGCGTCCTTGCTTCTTTGCTTAATGTCCCCTTCCCCCCTCCATGTACTGACAATTTCCACAATGAAATGGTGCAAGGTAACAACCATGTTGAAATGTCAGAGAGACTAAGCTTTATATTTGCTTGTTTGCTTTAGCTTTGGTTTTAAAAAATAAGATTGAACTTGATGACTTAGGTTCACATTGATTTTTTTTTCCCTTCAAAATTATTTACTTTGCAGTAGTATCCAATTTCATGTGTCTAGAGAAAACCTGCTCATCCTCCCTGAAGTAGACGGCTGAGGAATTACAGGTGCTCAAGACGTTTGCCCTTCAAACTGCGATCTTTTTCTCTTGCTTTGTAACTGGCTGTGAGCATAAGCAATCGTTCATTCTTCAGTTTCAGATACTTGTTGGGTTGTTCTCTCTCTGTTTCATTAGGAATGTTTGCTATTTATAAATAATTAGAACAGAGATTTTAGAGTTAGGGTTTCAAATGGTGGGAGGCAGTCCTGTTGATTTGAGGATACTTTCTTGGGCTGCTCACCTGTCTCTGATGTACTATGCTTGAAGCTAATGGAGAGAAACTTAAGAGTGCCTAGTTGCAAATTGATATACAGACCTTGGCATTTATTATCACATTCTTAGTTCTCTGGTTGAGATTTGAATTATTGCTACAGAGCAGTAAGGGTTAAAATAAGATTTTGGAATTTATTAAATGGGATTTTTTTGTTGTTGCTCAAATACATTTTAGATTAGGATTTAGATGTAAAGATATCATTACAGAATGATGTACTAGATCTTTTGCATTGTGTCAAATAATTTTTATTGAAAATCAAATGACATTTCAAGACAAGTTTTATAGCAGTTGTGTTTCCTGCTTAGAGCAAAACTTCCCAGAGTTTGGAAAAATATAATCTTTGAAATTTCAGACTGATAGTGCCAACATTGTCCTAATCCCATGTTTTGATAAAATACTGAATCCCTACTTCATATCCACCAAGGCAAATAGCTAATGTATGAGAATGGAATAATTTGCAGTCATTATTGTAAATACTTCTGCTCTTCAAGTGAATAAAAGGTCTACCTCCACTAAATATTGAAAAGAAATTGAATGCTGGATATGGTATAGGGGAGCTGGCAAGGAAGGATTTTAGCTTGGTGCCAGGGTTAAAGTGACATGTGTGTGCTGCCTAGCTTCTATTTCAAAACCTGATTTTTTTCTAATCTGATTTTTAACTTTGCTGATAGAAACTCTGTTCATGTCAAAAAAGTACACATAAGTTGAATATATTGAGTAAAATATTTCACATAGTTTACATCTGCACATTCTCAAGAGATTAGCCGCTAAGACCTATTTCACAAGGGAAAAGCCTTGTGTTCTTTAAGATAAAATTTTTTTCTTCTTATTTCTGACTTGGAGATAGCATCTGTTTTTGTCCTCACAGTATAGCTTGGCTGTTTCCCAAGGTATATGTACATTGCTTTCTGAAGGAATATGATAGATGCTAATTGTATGTAGGATTATGACATTCTTTTTAATCCCTTGGCCAAATGGGAATAATGACCATATAATATTCTTTGAAGCCTTGTGCTACTAAAACGTATAGTAAAGGGTGCCTGGGTGGCTCAGTTGGTTAAGCGACTGCCTTCGGCTCAAGTCATGATCCTGGAGTCCCGGGATTGAGTCCCGCATCGGGCTCCCTGATCAGCAGGGGGTCTGCTTCTCCCTCTGCCCTCTTCCCTCTTGTGCTCTCTGTCTCTCATTCTCTCTCTCTCAAATAAATAAATAAAATCTTAAAAAAAAAAAAACAAAACCATATAGTAAAAAAGTAGAAATGTCCAGGACACTTTTGGGAAAAGTTTATTTTTGAAAAGTTTATTTTGTACTTATTAAAGGGAATGCTTTCACAGTAATTTGAATATCATTCCTTTTGTTGAAGCTGAAATTTCTTCTGTGATCAGTACTTGATTAGTCACCCAGGCCTTGCTTTTAAAACCTCTCTTTGAGATTAGTAAGCCTTCTGTATCGTTAACTCTCTTGTTCATACTTGACGTTGTCACCGCACTCAGCTCTGCTGAAACTTCTCGCCCTCTGGGGAAGGTCAGCACGAGGAGGCTGCTTTCCTGGGCTGGTGCTCTGCACAGTACTTGGTTAACACTCTGAGCTAGTGTTAAGGGTACTGGCAGATGTAGGGATCCTGGACAGGTTTGCAGTTCCTTTGAAGTCATGTTTTCATAGGAGTTTTCACAATAGCATACCCATGTCCATAGAGCAGACCAAAGCGCATTCCAATGCCAAAGAGAAGTTGTGTGTGGATTTAGTGGTTTTAGATGACTCAACTCCTGTACTGTTCCATTAAAACAGATGGTTAAGAATAGACATGTTTGGGGAGGGATGGGGTGACTGGGTGATGGACACTGGGGAGGGTGTGTGCTCTGGTAAGCGCTGTGAATTGTGCAAGACTGTTGAATCTCAGATCTGTACCTCTGAAACAAATAATGCAATATATGTTAAGAAAAAAAAAAGAAGAAGAAGAAGGTAGCAGGAGGGGAAGAATGAAGCGGGGGAAATCAGAGGGGTAGACGAACCATGAGACGATGGACTCTGAAAAACAAACAGGGTTCTAGAGGGGAGGGGGTGTGAGGATGGGTTAGCCTGGTGGTGGGTATTGAGGAGGGCACATTCTGCATGGAGCACTGGGTGTTATGCACAAACAATGAATCATGGAACACTTCATCTAAAACTAATGATGTAATGTATGGGGATTAACATAAGAATAAAAAAATAAAATAATTAAAAAAAAAAAAAAGAATAGACATGTTTGTTGAAAGAAAGTTGCCCATGGATTTCTAGCTAATGTTAAAGCTGACTTCAGTATGTTATACTCCTCTGAAATCCCTTCTGTCTTTGGGATGCTTTGGCGATGAGGGGATTAGATTTTGTGATATCTTTGTTAGCTTCAAACTTATACTTAATGATTTTTTAAAGAAATTAACAAAGGTCTTCTTTAAAAGGAAAGAAATACGTCTGCCTAATTCTGCTATGCACTTTGCTACCCATACGAACAGTACTTTTATAACCACAGAAATGAAGTCATCAGATAAGAAATCAGTTATTCCTTCCCCTTTTAAAATTGTAAAAACTTGCTAACAAGGCAGTGAAATTGTTACCTTGAACAGAATCCTCAAAGCCTAGCATAGATTTTGCCACCTCTGAAATGGTTACTTTGTGTTTAAGGCTCCATAATCTAGAGGTGGTAAATTTATGTTGCCTAGTGCTTGGGAAAGGAGGTAGGATGGACATAACATCCTATGGAACATATAATCTTACATGTTAAATGCATCTGGGTTAAGTTTCAGATTGATTTAGGAAACCTGAGTATTTAAAATTTGAATCTTCTTATAAATGCTGATAGATCCTGGGGCACCTGCTGGCTCAGCCAATAGAGCACGTGACTCTCAATCTCAGGGTCATAAGTTCAAGCCCACATTGGGCCTGGAGCCTATTTAAAATTAAAAAATAAATAAATTTAAGAATGCTGACAGATCCTAAGAGCTAGTATATTGTAAAACCTTCTGCCACCTGAAATAACAAAATGAAAATATTAAGGTTTTCTTTTTATTTTTAAAGATTTATTTATTTACTTTAGAGAGAGAGAGCTAGCATGAGCAGGAGGGGCAGAGGGAGAGGGAGAGAGAATCTCAAGCAGACTCTGGTGAGCACGGAACCCAACTTGAGGCTGAATCCCAGGACCTTGAGATCATGACCTGAACTGAAACCAAGAGTTGGATGCTTAACTGGCTGTGCCACCCAGACACCCCTTAATGTTGGTTTTGACAACAACCTTGTAGCTTTCAAATATTCAAATAATAAGCCAGTGTTCATAGCAGCATTGTTCACAATAGTCACAAGGTGGCGACAACCCAGTGTCCATCAACAGATGAATGGATACACAAAATGTGATATATACATGCCATGGAATATTATTGAGCTACAACAAAAGAATGAAATTTAATACATGCTAAGACATGGATGAACTTTACAAATATTATGTTAAATAAGCCAGAAGGAAAAATGTATGATTCTACTTACATGAGGTACCCAGGGTAGAGACAGAAATTTTTTTTTTTTAAGATTTTTAATTTATTCATTTGACAGAGAGACAGCGAGAGAGGGAACACAAGCAGGGGGAGTGCGAGAGGGAGAAGCAGGCTTCCCGCTGAGCAGGGAGCCCAATGAGGGGCTCCATCCCAAGACCCTTAGATCATGACCTGAGCTGAAGACAGACACTTAATGACTGAGCCACCCAGGCGCCCCTAGAGACAGAAATGTTTTATAAATGTTATTTATTTCATCATTTTGAAATATTTATATTGTGATAAGTTATTACTTTTATGTCCTATAATATCTCCCTCAATAATTATTTTTGTCACCTGCATAGTTTTATGATTATATTTACAATTATTAAACCAACTCTAAGTTTTAACACATTCAAGCGCTCATTGCCAATCTTTTGAGACCATAATTTCCCAATTTGCAAGTTCTTTATTTTGATTCATTTTTCAATCATCTGAAGGGCCTCTTGAGGGATTTTTTGCCCCAGAAGAGCATGTCGGTGGCATAAGATCTGAGTCATTGCAAATTTAAGGTTGTCCTCCATAGCCTTCCCTCATGAGTAATGACTTCACTGGGTTTTAAAATCTTAGGTCCCAACCTTTTCATCTCAAAGTTCAGGAAATGTGTTCTCATTGTCTTTGGAATTTAATATGACAGAGACATCTGAAGCTATTTTTATTTTTATTTCTTTAGTGATCATCTGGTTTTTATATGTTACAAGCATTGTTTTTTTTTTTCCCCCTGTATCCTTGTAATTAAAAACAGTTTCTTGTCCATGTCTGGGTGTGAGCTCCTCTATGTTGGTTTTATGGAATAAAGTTACTTTGAGCTTCTTATCCCTTGGATTTGCTTGTTTAAAAAACACATATTTTTAGGGACACCTGGGTGGTGCAGTTGGTTAAGCATCCGGCTTCTTTAATGGCTCAGGTCATGATCTCAGGGTCATGGGATCTGGCCCCATGTGGGGCTCTGCGCTCAGCATGGAGTCTGCTTGTGACTTTCTCTCTCTCTCTCTTTGCCCCTCTCCCCTGTGTACCCTCTCTCTCTCTCTCAAATAATAAATAAATCTTAAAAAAATTTAAAGAATGTTAATTGTGGTAAAATACATATAACATAAAATTTACTATCTTAGCTCTTTTTCTACCTACAGTTTAGGGGCAGTAAGTCTGTCCACATCTTCGTGCAACCATCACCACCATCCATCTCTGGAACTTTTCCATCTCACAGAACTGAAACTTGATACCCATTAAACAACAACTCCCTATTTCTTCCTTCCACTAGAAACCAGCACTCTATGTTCTGTTTCTCTGAATTTGTGGATTCTAGGTGCTCATATAAGTAGAATCATACAGTGCTTATCTTTTTACAACTAGCTCATTTCACTTAGCAGAATGTCCTCAAGCTTCCTCTGTGTTGTAGTTTATTGCAAGTTTCCTTCCTTTTTCAGGCTGTATATTCCAAGATGCATATTCCATCGTGTGTATATGTCACATTTTGTTTGTCTATTCGTTTGCTGATGGACACTTGGGTTAATTCTACCCTTTGGCTATTGTGAATGAATGGTGCTGCTGTGAACATAGGTGTGCAAACATCTCTAAGAGAAGAGACCCTACTTTCAGATCTTTTGGAGATAGACCCAGAAGTGGAATTGTTGGCTCATATGGTACTTATATGTTTAATTTTTTTCATACTGTTTCCCATAGTAGCTGCACCATTTAATAATCCCACCAAGAGTACACAAGGGTCCCATTTCTTCACATCTTCATCAACACTTGTCCTTTTCAGGTTGTTTTGTTTTGTTTTGTTTTTGGTAGTAGCCACCCTAATGGGTGTGAGGTGAAGGTTTGCTTGGTTTTTGACTCAGTAACATTTTCTTCAGTTAGGTATGATTCCTATGATCATCTTTTATGCCACTTGCCCTTGCTTCTTAGGGAATAACTTTTATTTATTTTTTAAAAAGATTTTATTTATTTGACAGAGAGAGAGACAGTGAAGAGGGAACACAAGCAGGGGGAGTGGGAGAGGGAGAAGCAGACTCCCCACTGAGCAGGGAGCTTGATCCCAGGACCCTAGGATCATGACCTGAGCCGAAGGCAGACGCTTAACGACTGAGCCACCCAGGCGCCCTGGGAATAACTTTTAATATGTAGGTTGACTTTGTTCTCTGTCTTCCAAAATCTGATGTCTTCATTTTTTCTGTTCATGTTCTGGAAAAGCCCGTCTACTGGGTGAGCTCACTGATTCAGCTTTCCTGCATCTCCGTTCTGCTCCTGCGAGTTGGCAGACAGTCTGTTCTGCTTTTGTCTAGTTTCCTAGATTTGTCTTTGTTCTAGTCTGATGTCTCTTCATGTCAGCCTGGTTTCTCCTGTCTTTCTGTCTCCTTCTCCTAGAGGCAGGTCTTAGGTGCTTTTGAGGACGGAGTGCTTTCTGAAAGGTTCCCTGGTTCCCCCAGTGCTGTGCGTCCTGAGAAGCCTCCGGCATTTTGTCAGAGGCTCTCCATTATCTCTTCAGGTTGAAGAATTGCCAACAAGCATGGGCTCCTTGTTTCTCACCCTTCCTGTGGTCCCTTTGGCGGCGGGCGGCCCTTCCCAGATCTCTGGGGAAGATAGGGCAATGCGTAGCATCTCATCCGATTTTTTGTCAAGGCCTCAAGCACAGCTCTGTCCGGCTACAGTGGAATTTTTCTCACTTTTGTCAACTAGTTATCTGGTGTAACAAACCAAGAATCACAAATGCGTGGCCAACAGGCTGCCAACAGCCCCTGGGCCTTGTGTGTTGGACCTGCATGAAGTATAATATGTATCATTTTAATGCCTTGCAATGGGCCACGGCTTCTCCTGCTCGTCACAGTCCCCACCCCTCCTTATTGTCTGCCCCCAGCTTGTTTCCCTTGTTTACAGTCTCTGGTGCCTGAGTCCGTGCCCCCCCCCCCCCAATGTGCTTAGAGGGGCCAACACACATTAGATCTCAGTGTGCACCCCAGCAGGATCCCAGCTTCTCCCTACAGTTCTCAAGATGCTCCCCACAGAACTGGGGCTTTTTATTCATTCACCAACCCACATGGATTCACTGGCCCCTGGGATGCACCCCAGTCACGCTTGGGGCTGTGAATACAGCCCTGAGTATGACACAGGGGCACCTGTCTTCTCTCTGAGGTCAGCTGAGGGAGAGTTACTAATGTTTTGCAAGGAGGGGAGGCAGCAGCTCGATACAATCATTTCTTTATCTTCATCTTGATTCTCTGAGTCCTCCCCTAGTTACCTAGGATTTAATCACTATGATCAGTATTTTTTTCCTGTGAAAATGTTGAAAGCGGATCAACTGAGCTGGCAGGAAAAAAACCTCACTGCTTTACTTTGTAACTAAAAACCATCTTAGATGTGAGATTATTTGAAGTAAAAATAAAATAAAATTCCACTGTATGCTTGCCTAAGACTACTTCAGCTGGGAACTACCCAACAGGTGGATAAGCTAGCACAGAGAAGTTTGGGGGCGGGGGGGTCTCAGTTTTATAATATTCGGCTTCTTCATTTGGACTTTTTGCAGCTTGTTGGTCTGATGAGCCACCAGGGGCCTCCTGAGGCTTTCTGGCCATCAGGACATTGGTTGGAGAGCAGATCTGCCCTGGGGAAAGGTGTCTCTAGGCGTTCCCAGAATCCTGACTCTGCAGACCGATTTTCACCTCTTGTCCCTTGCATGGTGGAAAATACATTAAGCAACTCTGGGGTGCCTGGGTGGCTCAGTCATTAAGCGTCTGCCTTCGGCTCAGGTCATGATCCCAGCATCCTGGGATCGAACCCTGCATTGGGCTCCCTGCTCCACGGGAGGCCTGCTTCTCCCTCTCCCACTCCCCCTGCTTGTGTTCCCTCTCTCGCTGTCTCTCTCTCTGTCAAATAAATATATATATATATAAAATACATTAAGCAACTCTAGGGACATCATGCTTTTAGAAGAGCCTAAGGTGTGGATGGGACAGTTAACTATCCACAGATGCAGGTAATTTAGATGCAAAGTAAAGCTGCATTCCAACAGGCCTGTTTGGCTCCCTGCTTGCTCTGATAGTAACAGGTCAAACGATCTTTCTGTTCCGGGTCATCCATTCATTGTATCATTCAACATTTGTATGCTGGGATTTGCAAAGTGCTTTTCAACAGTCATTTCTTGTTTGCTGATGAAAGGGCAGCATGAGCAGAGCTCAAGGCTATGGAGAATGGACGGTGGGACCTCCAGTAGTTAGAGCTGGCTCTGCACCATGTGCTGGGCATTTATGCCAATGATCCTCACGCAGAGTCAATGGCAAGGTCAGATACCAAATTCAGCTCTCCCAATTCCGGAGCTTCTGCTGTCTCCACAAACCCTAGGCTTTTGCTTTTTGAGATGTATTTGTCAATTGATTGAAAAAAATTTTTTTTAACTTTTTTTTTTTTTTTTTTGGTATTCATTTGAGAGAGAGAGCAAGCATGAGTGGGAAGGGGAGAGGGAGAGAGAGAAGCAGACTCTCTGCTGAGTAGGAAGCCCAATTCAGGACTCAGTCCCAGGACCGTGAGGTCATGACCTGAGCCAAATGAAAGCAGACGCTTAATGGGCTGAGCCACCCAGGCGCCCCTGATTGAACAAGTTTTAAAGAAGCAAGTCTCAATTCTGAGGGATGTAAAAGCGTTAGCCTATTACTGAGCTCAGAAAATGTTTCAAGAAGCTTTCATAGCCAGGTTCTGATTAATCATCTGGGAAGAAATAATAAACACTTCCTCTGGTTGCTGTGAGTCAGGCTACCCTGGGTTGGCCCTAACGAGGACAGAGACGTGCAGGTGCTGCTACTGTAAGGTCTGCTCCCCGCCATCTTAGATGATAAGAGCAACAAAGGGTTCCCCTTTTTGTACCTGGGGATTGGTGTGGACAGGGAGCCTTTAGGAAGGATATCAGGGAATCATTGCTTGGGAACGGCTGATTCTGCAAGGACTGGGAGATCCAGCTCAAATCTGTTCTCAAAGGAAACAGCCTCAAATGCAAAAAACGTGCTGTTTGGCACACGGTTTAGGACTGTGCTGTTTTTATCCTTCTATTCTTTAATCACAGACGAGCCTGAGAGACCTGAAGTCTGTGTCCAGATCTGTCCTGCCAAATAAGCTCCTGCTTGAACTTCACAAGTAGTCAGTTGGGATATGCAGTTAGAGGACCTAGCACCAGGAGACAGATATTTTAATTCACTGCATAGATTCTGAAGCCAGGGCTGGAGGAGGACAGTGATTTACCCAGGTGTCTCCACCTTCCCCCTCCCTCCGCTGAGCTTTCCTTTCGTGATGGTGTTTCCATGTGCCCGCTTCGCCGCGGCAGGCTGTGTCTGGCTAGCCTCGGCTGACCATAGGGGGTCGTGGTTTGATGCACCGCTGAGTTCTCAGCTCTGACCTCCTTCCAGTCCGAGCCCTGCGCCATCCCCGCACCTTCTGGTACATGGATGCTGTTGGTCCCAAGGGTAACAGGCTGCAGAGCAGGACAGGGTAGATTGGCTGAAAGGGTCACCACCACCAGGAAGAAAAGTCCAGGAAGGGGAGTTCATTTATTAGATGGAGGCCTCCTGTTTCCACATTTGATTTTGTTCCTCAGCTCTCTTCATCTGATGGTTAGACCTCGTCCTGCAGATGGAAGAGTTGCCCACGAGCATAGATGGCAAGTGGGGTCCTTCAAAAGAGCATGAATTCACCACCTGCCCCACTCATCTCTCCAAACTTCGCCTGGTTTTTGATCCCATGCTTGCCTTCACGCACCAGAGGGGGAACTTCCAAGGAGCTGAGTTCTCAGTGTTTCGTGTCAGTTTAGTAGATCAGATGTTCGATTTTATGGTGCAAACTTTTCCCTGTCTCTCTGTAGACATATCACAGCTGAACATTTTATATATTTTGGCTCTGAAGGGTAGTGACTGATTATCAAAATTCTGTTATCACAATTTATAGAAGTCCTGTGTATTTTTCCCTTGTTCTAGTCACTAAGCATTAGGAATCATAATTTACTTACTCATCAGAGAACATAACAGTTTCTTACTAGATAAAGGGGAAGAAGCTGGTTGGTGTCTTCTAACAATTACTAGAACTCTGTAGAGAAAGAGGGTATTTTAAAAACATATAGTTGGACATATAGTTGTGAATTGACTTAACATTTATAGCAGTTGTAAGCATTAGTTAAGAAAAATCCATTTGAGTTCATATATAGCCTGAAAGAACCTAATGGAGAACTTATTTTGGTACTTTATAGACGAGATTTCATAAGTTGAAGTTGTAATTTTTCTTAAACTTTCATAATCCAGGAATTGGCAAGTTTTGTGGCGCATTATTTTAAGGGTGTGAAAAACTTGTAGCATCTGTGTGTTTACATTTTTACATCCTAAAATGATGTTAACAATTCTACATTTCCAAGGTTTTTTGACATTGAGGGTGGCTTCTCCAGAAATTTGGGAACTGTCAAGAGCACAAGGCATTTGGGGACTTTGGTTTCAAGCAGTGCACATACAGAGAGACCTGTTCCTCCTGGGACCGAGACTGGAGGAGATGCAGGGATGCCGAGGAACCCTAGCACCTGCTAGCTGAGCAGCTGGCCAAGAAGAGGGCATTTCTCAGGTGGTCCACTTGGACCCAGGTCCCGGGTCTTCATGAAGCACATGGATCCCACATTCCAGACTTCAGGTCCTTCTAGGAAACTTTTTGGCTACTCTGTTAGCTCTTAGGAAACGTGGTTAACACAAACTAACCTTGGGACGCCTGGGTGGCTCAGTCGTTAAGCATCTGCCTTTGGCTCAGGTCATGATCCCAGGGTTCTGGGATCGAGTCCCGCATCGGGCTCCCTGCTCTGTGGGAAGCCTGCTTCTCCTTCTCCCACTCCCCCTGCTTGTGTTCCCTCTTTCCCTGTGTCTCTGTCAAATAAATAAATAAAATCTTTAAAAAAAAACCCCAAACAAATACAAACTAACCTTAACCTAGGATTTTTTGTTGACTATCTTTCATGCCATTGTTTACTGCCGTAAAAATAATAACTGATCATTTTGATGGTAATTTTGTTTCTCCTTGTATATTTATTCAGAAAACATGAAGTACTTAATATGTGTTGGTCACACACATATGTTAGTATGTATACATTGCATGCACATGTTACATATAGGATAAAATAGACCCAAGCAGAGACTCCCAGCTTTGCTGCTGACTGGTCAGATCATTTAACCTCTACAGGAGATCTGTAACGTAGGGTTTGGGGCCAGAAATTTGAACTTGGAGGACCCTTGCAAGACGAATCTTATGTGATAGTATCTACCTACCTCTCATGAGCCAAATACAGCACCATCCACATCTCTGTCTGAGGCTTCCTTTCTGCTTGTTTTTCAGAAATGTGAAAATAAAAACTGGAGAATGGTTCTTTGAGGAACGAGCCAAGAAATTTCCAACTGAAGGTAAATGCTCTTAAGTTTTTTTCTAAGGTAAAATGATATACTCCCAGTTTTAAAATATTTGGTGTTAAGACTTTTGACTATAAAAAACTTTACAGGCTGGGGGCACCTGGGTGGCTCAGTGGGTTAAGCGTCCGACTCTTGATTTCAGCTCAGGTCTTGATATCAGGGTCGTGAGTTCGAGCCCCATGTTGGGCTCCATGCTGGGCATGGAGCCTACTTAACACGAACAAACAAACAAACAAACACTTTACAGGTCATGGTAGGCAGGCCTTGCCCTTCTGAGCTCCTGTTCTGTTTGGTTGTGCTTTCTGCGCTTACCCTTTGGCCCATGCTGCTCAGCATCTTTCATTGCAGTGTTCCCCTCAGTACCCCAGCTCTCCCTGGAGTCTCCCCAACTTCTTGCTTGTGGGAGTGAGCTCTCCCTCCTCTGAGACTCCAGCAGCTCTGGTTTGTCCATCCCTTCCATAATTGGGGAAAGTGCCTTATGCTGTATTATTTGTATACTTCTCTTTCTCTCCATATGCAGCAACTGTGCTTTTCAAATCTTGTTAGCCCCTTACATCACTGAGCACAAAACCTTGTTCATGATACTTGAACAAAGTGATGGAGTAGCTGAAGGCCCTGGGTAGTGGATGGTATTAGAATTTGGCAGAGGTTGATGATTAGGAAGTGAGCGCATGTTGTGAGTCTCTGAGTGCAAGTGTGCATACGGTCTGGGCAACTGGAATATCTTATAAAGTATTTGTGAAGCTGATGTAATGGTGTAATTGGTAGCTGGGGCCAGAAGCCATGGGGAGAACTAATTCTCTGGTAACAGCGATGCCACGTCAGGATGTGAGCTGCACAGACAAGAGAACAGCTTATCAGACAAAGGCACACACGTGTCATCAAAATCAAGTGGAGCCCGCATGCTTGGTGACTCGCGTTCATCCACATGGTAACACACATCCTCTGTGATGTGGGTCAGTGGGGACTGCACACAAGGAGCCTAGTCTGACCTAGAGGGACCAGGGTGGCTTGAAACCCTTCTTTCTTCTGGAAAAAGTGACCGTTTGAGATAAAGAAAGAAGCTATTTAGCCACAACCCAAAATGTGTTGGCAAGAAAGGAAGCCATGTGTTGGAGCGCGGACACTCAAGCTTTTAAAAAAGGCACCGTTAGCTGTGGTTGAAAATCAGTTGGCATTACATTCTCTCCTGGGTTATATTCCAGACTCTTCTTACTCAAGCAAAGATTATGTTTCTGCAGAGTTTCTTACAGATCTGGAAGGAAGTACAATGCTAAGGGGTATGCTCGAGCAAAGGGTGAGCAAGTGCGTGTGGTCTCACCCAGGACAGTGCTTCTCCACACTTTTCCTTACAGCCCACTCTCCTGTCCCAAGCAGCCTTGCTAACACTTTTTCCTAAATACTACCCGTCCATGAAAATTTACCACCCCAGGTATATTTCTGTTTCTGGACTGAGACCTTTTGGAGCGTACTAAAATTTGTCTCATCCACTAACCACCCTTTTTGCCTCCCTGGGGCTGTCATCCCCATTTAGGGCATAATCTAGACAAGCATGGCAGCATGCGGTCTAAGTTGTATTGCTTTATTTTGTGTCTTCAAAATACTTTTTTGTTGGGGCACCTGGCTGGCTTGGTTAGTAGACATGTGGCTCTTGATCTTGGGGTTGTGAGTTCAAGCCCCACGGTGGGGAGTAGATTGTACTTAAAATTTAAAAAAAAACAAAAACTTTTTGTTATGGGGCTGGGGTCTTCTTCAGGTGGTAGATTGTCATTTTTTCACTCAGTTCCTACTTCATAAACGGTAAGACTGGGGAGTGAAATTTCTGTAATTTCTCAAAACAAGTCCATGAAGACCTCTCCTGGAAACTTTTTAATACACTGTTGAAAGTTTTAGTACTATTATTTCAATGAGGGAAATGAGCGTGCAGGCCAGAACACAGGTGTGTGGCATGCACGTGTGCGTGCTCCTTACCTTCTCATCATCTTTTCGGCACTCTTCTGGTGGGTAAAAGTGAGCAGAAGCAGTTAGGCTGGCCACCTGACATAAGAAAAGGTGTAGGATGGGATGCCTGGGTGGCTCAGTCGGTTAAACGTCTGCCTTCGGCTCAGGTCATGATCCCAGGGTCCTGGGATCGAGCCCCACGTCGGGCTTCCTGCTCCACGGGGAGCCTGCTTCTCCCTCTGCCTCTGCCTCTCTCTCTCTCTATCTCTCATGAATAAATAAATAAAAAATCTTTAAAAAAAAAAAAAAGGTGTAGGATAGGAATGAACCTGAAGTCCTGGGTTTCTCTTTTTGGTCCAGCGACTTTCCACCAGAATGAAAAGATCAAGGAAAAAAAAAAGTAGACAATGAAAGTCAGCCTGAGAAGAAATCATCCTTTTCTCTTACTGTCTCTCCCAAGGTATAAAAGAAACAAACAACAACAAAGAAAAAACAAATTCCTTCCTCCTCTGCACTTGCTCCCCCACATGCCGAGGTGTCCCATTTTCTTATTGTCCAATTTTAGGCGAGTTGGGCTCAAAAGGCGGGGAGAGCCCAGGGAAAAGTGCCGAGCTGGGGGAACACGCGTGTGAGCTCGGCTGGGTGGGCGGAGGTTGGCAGGCGAGGAGCCAGGAAGGGCCGTCGGGGTGATGGTTCGCCCGGCAGGTGGGAGCCCCCTCGCTTACACCTGTGCCCCCACCAGCCCAGCTGGCGCTGGTACAGTAATTGAGTGGACTCTGGTCCACCTGCTGTATCCGCTGGGGGCCAGTTAGGAAAACAGAAACCACGTGGGGATTTGAGCGAAGAGGATGTAATTCAGAGGGAACTGGTCAAACAGGTATTATCGGAGGAAGAGAGGCAAGAAGGGAGGCCTGTGGGAAGCCCTGAGGTGCTACCTGCAGGAAGCTGACCCCTCGTTCCGCGGCTGGGCGGCTGTGCTCGGGAACCTCGCGCCTTCCGATCTTTCTGGCGCCCCCTGGTGGGCCTGGTGGGGAGCCCGCCGCAAGCCCTGCTCGCCTCTGTGCCGCAGACTGAGATTCTGCACGTTACCTAGTGTTTGTTGTCACGCTGGGAATGCGCCTCTTGCCAGCCTTCCACATCCTCATCGGAAGCTGGACAAACGAGATGGTGGTACGAGACACCGAAGAGTACCAGATGGCTCAAGTCTGTGCCTCTTTCTATTGCTGGATAACAAATGCCTCCAAATGTTAAAACAATCAATATTATTTTATATGGTTTCTGTCTTCAGCTGAGGGGGCTGGAGGATCTGCTTTCTGGGGGGCTCATGCACATACCCGGTGTGCTCGTGGTGCTGATGGCCATAGGCCTGGGTTCCTCCACACCCCGCCTCTGGCAGGGCCGCCTGAATGTGCTCACCACGTGGTGGCTGGCTTCCCCCAGGGCCCTGGCGTGAGAGACAAGGCAGAGCCCTACCTTTTTTATATTAAAAAAATTTTATTATTATGGTTAAAATATATACAACATAAAATTTACCGTTCTAACCATTTTTAACCGTACAGTTCAATGGTATGAAGGGCATTCACATTGTTGTATAACCATCACCACCATCACCATCCATCCTTAGGACTTCATCCTCCCGCAGTCTCCCCTGCCCTCACCTCCCCAGAACTCCTAGGAACTCCCATCCTACTTTCTGTCAATCTCTTCTATGCCCCTGCTTCACAAAGCACACCCTGTCATTTCTGCTCGATCCCGTGGTGACACAGGTCTGCTCTATTCAGGGTGAGAGGGACGGTACAGGGTGGATCAGGAGGCAAGGGGCCCTGGAGCCCGTCAGAAGCTGGCTACCGTAGGCTGTATTCCTTACCCTAATCCACGCACCTGAGACTCATACCTGACTCCCTCTGGCATGCAAAGGTCAGCAAATCCTGACCTTTCTGCCTCCCCAGTATCTCGAACCTTTCCCCTGCTCTTCATTCCCACTTGTAATGCAGGAGCTCCTAGCTGGTCCCCACGAGTCCACCTGCTTCCCCATACTCCATCCTCCATTTGGTGAAGAGGGAACTTTGTTTTCTCTTTTAAAAAAAGTTGTTCATTTTCTGATTATAGAAGTAATGCATACTTTTTGTAGAATATTTGGGAAATTCAGAACAGTGTACAGAAGGCAATAAAAATCCCTCCACTCAACAAACTATGTTAATTGCACACACACACACTCTTCCAGTCTTCTTTCTAGGTGATGCTGTGCATGTGTGTGTGCACATACAGACTTACATTTCTTTTTATAAAGATTTTATTTTTAAGTAGTCTCTACACCCAAAACATGGGACTCAAACTTCCAACGCTAAGATCAAGAGTTGCGTGCTCCTCTGACTGAGCCAGCCAGGCGCCCCCAGACTTAGAGACTTTTTGAACAGATTTATGATCAGACTATATATAGATTTTAATCTTTTAAAATTCAATACAGCTCAAACAATTTCTTATGCTATTAAGAGTTGTTCCAACATATATTGACCCTGCATAAAATACATCAGATGGATGCACTATCTTTTATTCAACCTGTTCCCTCTTGTCAGGAAGTATATTATTGTATTCAAAATGTCATACCACAGATAACTCTGTGATAAACATCCTGTATGGGTATCTTGGCATCTCTGGTTATTTCCTTTGGAGAGATTCTAAGAAGAAGGACTGGTCAAATGTGTGAACACTTGAAAGGCTTTGATGTGTTTTGCCAAATCACCCTCAGGAAGTGTGTGCTCATTTACACCACCCTGGGCAGGGTACGTGAGCTGTCCTACCACACTCTGGCCACCACGAACTCCTATCCCTTGAAACAGGATTTCAAATTACATTTGTTCTGAATGTAAAAGCGATATATATTCATTTAAAAAATTGAGAAGTGAAGAAAAGCATAACAAATAATGTTTAAAAGACAATGACTTCACCCTGAAAACTTTTGTTAACATTTTGGTGTACATCATACATCATATCTGTTCTTTGGTGAATCAATACATCTATGTTTGTGAGGGTATATGCATGTATGTGTGTGTATATACAAATATACGCATATACACACATATCTACACACACATTTTTAAAAGTATTGAAATTAAACCATTAAGAAATTGATGTTTTTAGGTAAAAATTATTGAATGAAGGCAATTTTATATGTGCCAAGCTAATAGACTTACATAATTGGGGTCAAATTGTATATACAGTTTTATACTATTTCTTCACATAGTAATTTACAAAGAACATTTTTTCCATATTCTTATCCATCGTCAACTACATACTTTCTGATGACTGCATCTCATTCCAACATTGGAATGTGACCTCATTTACCGATCCAAATCACCATTGTGGTACAGTGAGGGAACTTCCAGTTTGCTGTTACATTTTTGGGAGTTTATAATATTATTAAAATAATAAATACAAGTGCAATGGACATCTTTGTAGATAAATCTTTGGCACGTCTCTGAATATTTCTAGAAAGAGAAGGATAAGATGAGAGGTTAGGAACATTGCCCCTGGGAAGGGTGTACCCTCCTTACCAGTAGGAATTATCCTTAGGTGGCACCTGGGTGGCTCAGTTGTTAAGCGTCTGCCTTCGGCTCAGGTCATGATCTCAGGGTCCTGGAATCGAGCCCCGCATCGGGCTCCCTGCTCCATGGGAAGCCTGCTTCTCCTCCCACTCCCCCTGCTTGTGTTCCCTCTCTCGCTGTGTCTCTCTCTGTCAAATGACTAAATAAAATCTTTAGAAAAAAAAAAAAAGGAATTGTTCTTAAAAAACAATCCAGACTCTATCAGTTTGATAAAACCACACTGGTAGTCTGAAATGGTTTCCTGTCGTTTTCATTTGAATTCATCTAATTCCTAGCGGGGTTGAATGCACCTACGTCATTATGTTTTTTGACAGAAGAAGTTTTTTCTTGGGTATATACAGTCAACCCTAGCTTTTCCTGTAGAATTCTTTGAGGGTTGGAGCTCTGAGTAAATGAGTGAATGAGTGAATGAATGAAGTCAGTAAGGATGGAGCTGTTTGGAGATGCAAGGTGATGTTCTCTGTAGAGAGTTCTTTTCCTTTTTAGCATCCAGAAACCTAGAGCCAAATTTAATGTTCAGTTTAAGGAATTCCAAGAATCATTATGCTCTCTGTCACCCCATTTCCTTTTTATATGCCTATTTTAATGGTTCTATTGGATGTGTGCCATTTAAGGTAAATTCTCCCCAAATTTCCTTGAAAGTAGACAAAGTGTAAGTAATAATCCAATAAAGTATAATAGGTATTAATTGTAGCAGTTTGTTGGGCTACTTTTCCAACCCTTAAAAAGATTTAAAAATAAGAAAAGATGAGCTCCAATTTTTTATTTTGCACGTATATGATACAAAAAATATTTTAAGTATTTTGCTTTTCTTATATTTTTTTTCTGATGATAGACTGGCTTTTGTTCCCCTCTAAGATTTTATAATTTGCTATTTAGTTTTGTTGTCTTAAAATAATTCCTTGTATGCCGTAGTTGTGGTTCATCTGGGGTGCATCAGAATGATCAAAACATACAGACCTTCATAGGGTCAGCAGTGTCCTGTAAGCAGCTAGCTACCCAGCCATCTGGTATAATCACCTCCTGCCCCTCCACCCTCGGGCGGTTGGCTATCTCGGCACCTAGGGTTTTTACTGTGGCTTCTGGGAACCCTGCTCCAGGATCAGCTGCAAGCTGTTTCCAATTCAAAGTTCCCTATTCCGTGGGACCGTGACTCAAGAGTGTGTATTTAACAAGTCCCCAAATAATTTTTTATGCATTTTAAGTTTGAAAGCCACTGGTAAAGTAGCAAATATAATAAACAATTATGATGACACTTTTCTAGATCACTAATAACTTAGAGAACTAAAACTGAAAACCAAGCTTATTTTTTGGCATCTGCTAAGCTTATAAAGATAGTGCCCTCTTCTGGCTCCTTGCTGTGAATGCATCTTTTACTTTTTTTTTTTTTTTTTTTGCTTTTGTTTTTTGTTTTTTTTACAACCATGACATTTTTTTTAAAGATTTTATTTATTTATTGACAACCATGACATTTTATTGCTTGATATTTGAGTTTAAGAGCAGAAAGATGACAATACTAATACTCTTAATACTAATATTTTTTCAAGTTTCAGAATGGTTAAATGTTACATATAAAACAATCTGTTGTGACTTTCACTCCATGGTTAGTAATTGGGAAATAAAATAATTTAGGAAGACTGTACCTTAATATAGCTTTTTTTTTTTTAAGATTTTATTTATTTATTTAACAGAGAGAGACACAGCAAGAGAGGGAACACAAGCAGGAGGAGTGGGAGAGGGAGAAGCAGGCTCCCCAGCTGAGCAGAGAGCCCTATGCGGGGCTTGATCCCAGGACCCTGGGATCATGACCTGAGCTGAAGGCAGATGCTTAACGACCGAGCCACCCAGGCGCCCCTATTAATATAGCTTCTGATAATGGTCTCAATGATCCATGATATAGCTATCCAGGACCATATTATGTCTCATAATCATGAAGGAAAAGAAGTTTTATCACCCCCTCCCAGGAGTGTGATTTCATTCATGTGACTTTTTGGAGCTCTCTTCTTCTACACGGGCTGCTTGGATATGGCCCATCTGATTGCAGGGCTTTGAGAAGAGCTGGCAGGACTGGCTGTCTGGGGGTTGGAGGACTCAGGCTCACGGATTGCAAGAAGGAGGTATGAGTAAATAGGGGTGACCCTATCACAAAGCCCTGCCTTGATTGCCTCTCTGCTTGTTGGCTCAGTAAAGACCTCCCACCCGTGCAATTCAGCAGGTGGATTTTGCAAGGATGATTGAGGAAAGCTTTCTGGAGGTTACAGACCAACTGCCTAGTTGATGTACTTATGTTCATGAGAGGGCGTCTTTATGAAATCATGTTTATTTCCCAGATACATAATTTTGTATATGGCTTTGTCTTATTTAAAAGAAAATGTGGCATCTTATCTCTTGAATATTTCCTTCTCACTGCTCTCCTTCAGAGGAAAGACAAATTGAACACAAACCCACAGGAGGGGGTGTGAGCCCTAGAGGTGATTTTCCCAGCTGATTGGATTGCTCGCCGTGTCCCAGACAGATTTTCAGACCCATCCATTTAAATCAGAACAGAGACTGTCAGGTCAGATTTTATGACTCCCATGTGAAGTAAGCCCTTGACCTTCAAACTTTGATTCTCACCCAGTGTTTCTAGGTAATAGTCTTCTGAAGGCAGGTTCTTGAGTGTAGCCATCTTTGATTTCATGATGCCTTTGGCTTTGTTCACAGTAGCAACTCAAAAATTGAATTGTTTAGATTGTCCAGGGTGCTTTGAATACATCAACTCAACCCAGATCTTTTTTACCCCGTATTCTATCTCAGATGTCCCCCCAGGCCGCTTGACTATCCCTGCTGCTTTCTGAGCGCCGGTGTTCCTACCTGGACCATTTCTGCGTCTCTCTTCCTCTACCACTGTCCTCTGCACCCTCTCCACTGCCCTCCAGGATGAGACCACCCTCGGCAGTTTACATTTTTGGTCCTGAGTTGTCATGACTACCTCCCTATTTTGATCCATTGCTTTTAACATGGAGGGGAAACCGTGATTACATGGGCTAGTTATTAGGCTAGTCAGTGTTTTATTTTACTTAATACTCCCTGCTCCGTTGGGGGTTGGCAAACTACAGCATGCAGCCCAAATGTGGCCCACCAGCTGTTTGTATAAAGTTTTATTGGAACACAGCCATGCTAGCTCCTTTCTGTCTATGGCCAACTTTGCAGTACAATGGTCGAGCGGTTGCAACAGAGATCGTATGTCTGGCAAAGCCTACACTTTTTTAACTTGACCCTTTGCAGAAAGTTTGCTGGTCCCAGCTCTGTGTGATAGGCAGGTAATGTGATGGCATTTTGGTAAGCATCATTATTTCCCTGCTTATGAACAGAATGGGAAACCAAGGTAAAATCATTGAACTGAATAGAATTTCTGAGTTAAGAATCCATGTGTTCATATGTTGAGACCAAATTATTGGTTAGGGTAGTTTCTGGGGAGTATCTTGACCATTGGACGTTAAGCTATCTCCTTGTGTGAATACATTTTTTGAAAAGACTAGACCCCTACATATTTTTTTTTTTAAAGATTTTATTTATTTATTTGACAGAGAGAGACACAGAGCAGGATCACAAGCAGGGGGAGAGGGAGAGGGAGAGGGAGAAACAGGCTTCCCGTGGAGCAGGGAGCCCGATGCGGGGCTCGATCCCAGGACCCTGGGATCATGACCTGAGCCGAAGGCAGACGCTTAACGACTGAGCCACCCAGGTGCCCCTAGACCCCTACATATTTAATTGAGAAATCATTTTGTATTTAAGAACTCCATGCTCATCATTTTATTGCAGTAGAATAGACATACCATAAAAGTCACCATTTTAACCATTTGTGAGTGTAGAGTTCAGCCGCACCAAGCACGTTCACAGTGTTGTGCAATCATTACCACCAACCGTCTCCAGGACTTTTTCATCTCACAAAGCCGAATCTCTCTTTGCCATTAAACGCTAACTGTCCGGTCCTCCCTCCCAGCCAGCCCCGGTGACTGCCATTCTGCTTTCTGGCTCTATGAGGTGGACCATGCTAGGTACCCCGTGTAAGTGGAAACATAGTCCATTTGTCCTTTCATGTCTTTCTTATTTCACTTATGATGTCTTCAGGGTCCATCCATGTGGTAGCATGTGTCAGAATTTTCTTCCTTTTTAAGACCAAATGAAATTCCATTGTGTGTATCTACTGCATTGTGTTTATCCTTTCATCCCCCGGGGGTGGGGGTACTTGGGTGGTTTCCACATTTTGGCTGTCGTGACCAGTGTGGCCATGAACATGGGCGTGCAAATACCTGTTTAAGTTCCTGCTGTCAGTTCTTTTGTGTTTATACCCAGATGTGGCATTGCTGGGTCACGTGGTAGTTCTGTATTTCATGTCTTGAGTGACCACCATACTGTTTTCTGCAGTGGCCGCCCATTTTATGTTCCACAAGCAACGTGCAGGGTTCCAGCTTCTCCGTATCCATGTGGATACTTGTTATTTTCTGTTTTTTTGTTTTTTTTTTAAATAATAGCCATTCTAATGGGCATGAAGTAGTATTTCACTGTGTTTTTTTTTTCTTTTAACTCATTCCCTCAGTATTAATTAGGCATCTACCAGCCTGACACTTATTCTATTCTGTGTATGGATTTTGTTTTGATGATTTGATACACACAAGTATTGCAAAACATTTACCACATAAGGTTTATTAACACATCTTTCACCTCACACAATTATCATTTTGCCATTGTTATGGCGAGAACATTAACAGTCTGCTCTCATAACAACTTATAAGTCACAATATGGTATGGCAACTGTGATCACCATGTGACTATATATATTAGATTCCCAGAATTTATTTATCTTATAACTGAAAGTTTGTACCCTTTGACCAATAGCTCCCCATTTCCCCTGCCCCCAACCCCTGGTAACTACCATTCTACTCTCTGTTCTGAGTTTGGTGTTTTTAGATTCCACATATAAGTGACATCATATAGTGTTTGTCTTTTTCTGTCTGACTTATTCACTTAACATAATGCCTTCAAGGTCCATCCATGTTGTTGCAAGTGGCAGGATTTCTTCCTTTTTATGGCTGAATAATATTCCCTTTTAAAAATATATTTATTTTTAATTTTAGAGAGAGAGCATGAGAGAGAGTGAGAGCACGAGCAGCGGGGAGGGGTAAAAGGAGAAGCAGACTCCCTGCTGAGCAGGGAGCCCGATGTGGGACTTGATCCCAGGACCCTGGGATCATGACCTGAGCCGAAGGCAGAAGCTTAACCAACTGAGCCACCCAGGTGCCCCAATATTCCTTTCTAATAGATACCACATTTTCTTTAACCATTCGTCAGTTGAAGGACACCTAGGTTGTTTCCATGTCTTGGCTAATGTGAGCAATGTTGCCGTGAACATGGGAGTGCAGCTATGTCTTTGAGATAGTTATTTCATCTCCTTCGGATATATACCCAGTGTGGGATTGCTAGATCATAGGTAGTTCCATTTTTAATTTTTTTGGAGGAATCTCCACACTGTTTTCCATAATGGCTGTATCATTGGGGTTTCCATTTGCCTTTCCTTAATGATTAGTGATGCTGAACATCTTTCATATGCTTATTGGCCATTTGGATATTTTCTTGTCTATTGAAGTCCCGTGCCCATTTGAAAAATTGGGTTATTTTGTTTGTTTCTGGATAAAGAAGAAGAAAGCCAGAAGACTCACACTTCCCGATTTCCAAACTTACTACAAAGCTACAGTAATCCAAATGCGGTGGCATGGGCTTGGGAACAGGCAGAGAGACCAATGGAATGGCCTAGAGAACCCAGAAGAAACTCTTGCACATGTGGTCAGATGACTTCGAACAAGGGTGCCAATATCATTCAAGGGGGAAGGATCAGTCTTTTTAATAAATGGTGCCAGAAAGACTGGATATTCACAAATGAGAGAAATTAACTCAAAATGGACAACAGACCCAAAACTATAGAGCTCTTAGAAGAAAAACACAGAGGGAAAGATGACATTGGCTTTGACGATGATTTTTCAGATGTGATGCCAAAGGCAGAGCACCAGAAGGAAAATGGGCAAATGAGGCTACATCAAAATGAAAAGCTTGTGCATCAAAGGACACTGTCAACAGAGTAAAAAGGCGACCCATGGAAGGGAGGAAAATATTTGCAAATCACATATCTGATAAGGGATTAATATCCAAAATCTTTAGGAAAGAGAACTCCTAAACCCTACATTCAATTTTTAGCGAAAATCAAAGGACGCAGGAAGGCAGTCTACATTCTGTTGTCCCCAGGTCCTCAACAAGCCTGGCTGGTGGTTTTGTCAGCCCTAGGCGTATCTTTGTGGAAGAGTTACTGCCCAGCTCCTGGTGACTATTATTAACGTGGAAGCCATCCAGAATTTCTGCTGATAGAATATAGGGAGTTTAATTAAGGAGAAAAAATTATCTTTCTCTCTTGCAACTAAGCAGAAGAGTAATGTCTCATAGCAGAAGGACACTGGCTGAGAGAGATTTTTCTGCCAACAGGATTATAAATCGACTACTATTAATTTTTGTTCTCCTGGAAGGCATTAGTTGCTGATTCACAGTTGTGCACTTTATCTTCTTTCATCCTGGGGCAGTGCCTTAGCCCTACTGCTTTAAGCTCAGAGCTTCTCTAAGGACTAAAATATATTTTAAAATGGCTCTGGATTCTACTCCAAAACCATTTATGACAGGATATGATGATTATATGCTGAGGGATTTCTAGGTCAAATTTTTTGAGACATTTTCCATTTTATGTATGTGAGCCAAAAAAAATTGGTTTAAAACTTTATTGTGCTAGGGATTTTTTTCTTTCCTATTAAAGAAAAAAGTCCTAAAACACACCGTAATTGTCCAGTACCCCCTGCAAATCCTGGTTTGATTGATTGATTGATTGAGTGATTTGTTTGTTTATTTTCACCTCCTGGTTTTATTCATCTTTTCTAGAATTTCGAGGATACTCAAGCGCCAGTGTGGACCAGCTATTAGGACTGTCACATACAGTTGAGCAGGTTGAGCACTGTACTAGGGAGCCACCGCTCAGGGGGCACAGTTCACATCATAGACATCTGAGACTTGTGTGTTTATTATGATGATTTTTCTGGAAGAATCAGCAAACTGTGTTGTTCTAACAAAATCCATATATTACAACCAACTCCTAGGGGTAGACAAAATTATCTTGAGGAAGGGGCACGTTTGCGTCGTTCACAGGGAGGTTCTATGTGGGGTCGCCCCACCTGTCTTTTGCTTTGGGTCACACCTGGAATTCTAGAGTGTGGTTTCCTACCTGGGATGCTGCTTCCCCTCCAGGGGCACCAGCAGACGGGTGGTCACGGGTCAGGCCACCCTCCTGTTCGATGGTCTTTTAGCTCCCCAACTGGATCCCACATGGCTGTACGGTTGTGTAGGACTTCTCTAACAAGGGGTTTCTGTGGGGCCTTACGGTCTAGCAGGGGAGGTTAATGGTGATGTCTTGGAAGAAGAATAACACACAGATCCCAGAGTTCAGGACGTGAGGCTGCTTGGCCACTGGACAAGATGATTTGCTGTTGGCTGCGTTGCACTGAGGCTGCTCTGGGCCCGCCTCACCTGAGTGGGAAGAGTCTGGGTAGCAGGGCCTGTCCTCCAGGGCACTGGCAGGTTGCAGTGAGTGTGCAGTGAGCTCGCTCGCCGGGAGTGACAATGGAGCCTGGCTAAGATGAGCATCCGTTCTGTAGGAGTTTTTGTGAGCGCCTGAAATGAGGTACCTCATCCCTATTCTTTTTCGATGGAGAAGTAGTCCATAGATAGATAATGACTTGTCACAGACATGTGTGTGCCAGATGCAGGACGGGTGTTGGATCTAGAAACCGCAGCTGTGCTCCGTGGTGTGCACGGATCTGTACAGGACCGGGAGCTCCTGGGTGTGAGCAGAACTTGTGTCTTCCTTATCTCTGTGAAGTGCTCCCGTGCTTTCGACACGGTGGATGTGAACGAATGGGTGAGTCACATGTAAGCCAGGTCATGAAAAAATAGTGACCTCCTTTTTTTTTAAAAGATTTATTTATTTATTTATTTTTATTTTTTATTTTTTTTAAAGATTTTATTTATTTATTCATGAGAGACAGAGAGAGAGAGAGGCAGAGGGAGAAGCAGGCTCCCAAGGAGCTCGGGAGCCCGATGTGGGACTCGATCCCAGGACCCTGGGATCATGACCTGAGCCGAAAGCAGATGCTTAACCATCTGAGCCACCCAGGTGCCCTTATTTATTTATTTTAGAGAGCGCCAACAAGCGTGAGAAGTGGGGAGGGGCAGAGGGAGAGAGAATCTCAAGCAGACTCCCCGCTGAGCACACAGCCTTACGTGGGGCTCGATCTCACGACCCTGAGATCACGACCTGTGCCGAAATCAGAGTCGGACGCTTAACCGACTGGTGCCCCGATGACCTTCTTTTCACACATACTTGGTCGTACGGTTCAAATGAGGAGGTAATGCTTTGTGTTAAAATAGTTCTGGTTGCTGTTGTTGCATTTATAACCCCCACCCCCGCACGACATACTCTGGTGGTGCTGGCGACACCAATAGGCGTAAGAGGAGACCTGTGTCCTCGGGGTGCTCTCCGCCTGGTCGGGGAGACCAACACAGATGCACACAATGACAGCGAAGCCAGAGGGCTGGTAGAGAAGTGTGCACGGCAGTGCGTGAGGACAGCTCGGGTCCCGGAGGATAAACCACTGGCAGCCACGGGCACATGAGCAAGGAGCATGGAAGAGGAGAGTCTAGTGGGCACCGGGCATCTTCACCAGCACCTCCGAATGGGACGGGGGTACGTACTCTGAGTGGCGGAAGGAGACCCCGGAGAGGCATGCAGGGCCTGAAGCATAGAGGACCTTGTCGGCCCTTCCATGGGGCTGCTGGAACCAGCCCTGGAAAGTACTGGCGGCTCCGACCAGCGGAAGTGTGTTCCTGTCTCACTGTTCTGGGGGCTGCGAGTCCAAAATCCAGGCTCGGGGGACCACGCTGCCCCTGCCAGCGCCAGCGGAGGGTCTTTCCCGCCTCTCGTAGCTTCGGTTGCTTCTCTGCCATCCTTGGCAACCGTTGGCTTGTGGACACATCACTCCAGTCTCTGCTTATGTTGTCACATGGCCGTGTTCACTTCCTCTTCCCTGTGTGCGTGTCTACCTCTGTGTCCAGATTTTCCCTTTTTATAAGGACACCAGTCATATTGTGTTGGCGCCCATCCCAACGACCCCCCCAGCTTGCTCCACCAAGACACTCCAAATAAGGTCACAGTCACAGGTGCTAAAGCTTAGGACTTCAGGGCACCCAGGTGGCTCAGTCGGTTAAGCGTCTGACTCTTGATTTTGGCTCAGATCATGATCTCAGGGTTGTGGGATTGAGCCCCGTGTCGAACTCCGTGCTCGGCGGGGAGTCTGCTTGAGATTCTCTCCCTCTGTCCCTCCCCAGTTCTCATGCCTGTTCGCGCTCTCTCTAAAATAAATAAATCTTAAAAAAAAAAAAAAGATTAGGACTTCAACATGTCTTTTCAGGGGATACAACTCAATGCATAGCAGCCTTGGATGCTGGTCAAGGAAGTTCATTCACAGAACAACTTGTCGTATCCACGTAGACAGGGAGCTGCAAGCCAAGGACGGCTTCTCCTTCTCCTGTGCTCTGCGTGGGGGACGCTGCAGGGGGGAGGGAGCAGGCTAGGAGAGAAAGGGGAGCCCGAGAGGGGCAGGGACGGTGCTCACACCCAGGGCTGGATGCCCCAATCCCGGTGCACGGGCTTGGTCCCTTGATTTATGTGGCCTGAGATACCCAGGACAAATAGAAAGCATGTCTAAAATGAAGAATCTCAGCATTTTCTGGGCATTGGCCATTGGTTTATAAGTGGTTGTTTCTCCCCTTGCTTTTTTTTTAAATTTTTTAAAAAAATTATTTATTTATTTATTTGAGAGAGAGAGAGAGAGAGAGAGAGAGAGAGAAACAGCATGAGAGGGAATAGGATCAGAGGGAGAAGCAGGCTCCCCGCTGAGCTGGGAGCCCGATGTGGGACTCGATCCCAGGACTCCAGGATCATGACCTGAGCCGAAGGCAGTCGCTTAACCAACTGAGCCACCCAGGCGCCCTCCCCTTGCTTTTTATTATGAACATTTTCCCTCGTGAGGAAAGTAGAGAGAATGGGAGACTCCCGCGTACCAGTCACCGCTCCCCCCTACCTTGTGTGTGTCCGGCTTTGTAGGCAAGTCATGGTGCGAAAGGCAGGTTTGTCATTTGTATGTATTTTGTCATTACAAAATGTCCCCGAGCCTCAGTTTTCGTTGATAAAATTGAGATGACACCTGGAGACAACCCAAGAAGCAAAGGCACATGGAGCCCTGCGCCTAGCGCAGTGCAGTCTGCTGCTGACCAACGGTGGCCGCACCTTCTCGAACGTGCTCTGGAAGCCTGGACTCTGCCAACCCACAGCTGCTCCTCCGCCCAGCCTCTGGCCCAATGAGGCAGCCAGAGCGGCACAGCGGGGCCCCTGCTTCAGACACCCCGCCTCTCAGGACGCCTGGGAGGGCATCCTTTTCTCCGCGTTTCCTCCCCGTGGTTACATGCATGGTTATTTTATTTATTTTTTTTTTGGAGAGAGAGAGTGTGAGATGGAGCAGGGGGAGGAGAGGCGGAGGGAGAGAATCTCAGGCCGACTCTGTGCCGAGCGTGGAGCCCAATGTGGGGCTCAGTCCCACGACCCTGAGATGGTGACCTGAGCCGAGATCAATAGTCCGAGCCCAGGGCTGAGCCACCCAGGCGCCCCTGTGACGTGCATTGTTATGTTCACGAAAAGTCAGTAGGGCTTTTGAAGGAAGCCTCTGATAAGAAACAAGTGAGGGAATAGAGGAGGAAGCAACATGGAAATAAACAGGGCAGCGCTTCCCAAACTTCAGCGAACGGACCTCGATTCTGTGCAGCGGGGCTGGGCCCAGGACTCCGCATTGTTGACAAGCTCCCAGCTGGGACTGCGGTGCTGCCCACACTTGGAATAGCAACGATATGGGGGTGCAGTAGGACCCGAGGGCCAAACCTGCCCGTTTTTCTATGTCCTGTGAGTTAAGAATGAGTTTTACATTTTGGAATTGTCAAAATAGTTGTAACCTGTAAAAAAGCCATGAAATTCAAATTTCAATGTCCATCAAGTTTTATTGGGGCACAGACATGCCCACTCTTTATTTTTTTATTTAATTTAATTTAAAAATTTTTAAAAGATTTTATTTATTCATAAGAGACAGAGAGAGAGAGAGAGGCAGAGGGAGAAGCAGGCTCCCCACTGAGCAGGGAACCTGATGTGCGACTTGATCCCAGGACCCTGGGATCATGACCTGAGCCGAAGGCAAACGCTCAACCATCTGAGCCACCCAGGCGCCCTATTTTTTTTTTAATTTTATTTTAAAATTTTATTTAAATTCAGTTAACTAACATACAGTGTGTTACTAGTTTCAGAGGTGGAGTTGGGTGATTCATCAGCGGCACGTAACCCCCAGTGCGCATTCCGTCACGTGCCCTCCCCAGTGCCCATCACCCAGGTATCCCATCCCCCCGCCTCCCCTCCAGCGACCCTAATGCTGTGCATGGCTGCTGTCACAGCGGCAGAGGACAGAGACTGTGTAGAGCCCAGAACACTTGTCTCTGCGGAGGGGGTTTGCGGAGCCCACAGCGCGGCCGGCCAGGCCCGATGCGGCCAGCAGGGGGCAGCAGAGAGCCGTTTGTGGCCAGGCCTTCGCGGGGACCTCAGGAGGGGTATTGGGAAATGGGGTGTCGGGGGACTAAGCTGAAACTGAAGATGGAGGTAGGGGCCTGAGGTAGAAATGCCCAGGCAGTGGGCGCTAGGAGGTGAGGTGGGGGTAAGTGGGAGTAAGTAGACAATGTCTATGCAGGCAGGGAAGCCGGGCTGGAGAGGGGGCGCCAGGGGCGCGTGTGGAGGCCCCGGGACGCTGCATGGGGCTTGGACTTTGGGCAATGGCAGTAAGGGGTCACTGAAGAGCTTTCGGCAGTAGAACGATAGCATCGATGAGGGGGTGCGCTGTGCCTGGTGGCTGTGCCTTGGGGACACTGTCACCACAATCCAGGGACAAGATGCTGAGCGTCTGAGCAGACAGGTGGGCGGGAAGGGAGCCACAAGCCGACGCCCAGGAGGGCTCCGACCTCGCTGTCCCCTGTTGGGGTCCGCCTTTTCACCCAGGACACCCTGGATACACAGTGTCTCTAGTTTTTCTTTTTCTTTGCCTTGCTTTTTTCTGCTTTCATGACAACCGACCGTGAAGCAGTTCGGGGTCGTTCTCTTTTTCTTCTGGCCTCGCGGTTTTCTTTCCAGTGGCTCCTCGGGTGTGGGTTCTGCAGGTGCCCCTCTCGGCCTGTGGGGCTGCCCTTCTGATCCACCTTAGAGAAGCCTTAGTGGGGGCGGGGGAGGGCTCGCGGAGGCCTTCCAGAATCTGGTGAACACCATCATCCACCCCCGCCCCCAAATGCACACAGACAGGGAGACTCAGAGCTTGACATGTGAGTTCGGGGCTCACACACTCCCTGAGGCCGGCTCCAGTTAGGAAGCCCTCCCCTGGGGGTCAGCTTCCTCCTAGCTTTAGGGTTCGGGCCTTGATATCAGAGCCGCTTACCTCCCTCCTCCCCTCCCCCCCCGCTCCCCCCCGCCTGCCAAAGTCCTCCCTGCCCTGCTTCTCCTCTGATGGAGGTGATGTGAATATGTATGTCAGTCTTTCTTGGGGGTGGATGAAAACCTTCACACACACCCCACGGGCGCTAGACAGCATGGCAGGCTTGGTGGCTCCCAGCCCTGTGTCGGGCAGGGTGGAGGCGGGCTGGGCAGACTAACCTCTTCCTATGCACTGGGCCAGGAAACATTGTGTTCACAGAACTATGGAGAGTTCTATTTTTGGGGTCTTAATACATCATAAAATCCCCTTGCCTGGAAACAAAAAGAGTACTATATCAGAAGCGGTCTTATTTAGGAAATTATTAGCTTCTACAACTAGAAATAAGTAGATTACATTTTTTAACAGATTAATTTAATCCCCATAACAAGGAATGCTTAAAGGAATATAGTCATGCTATTATTAAATGTTTCCAAAGGACAAATGGAAGCTTGGAAGCTTCGACTGCTTTTCAGATTTTCCAGATTTAGAAAATCTAACCCTACGTCAACTCTTAATAAAAGCAGTCGTTCCCAGCAATTATGTGTATGTATGTGTTTATGTCTGCATTTTTAACAACTTTTGTGGTTGTAGTTTATAGAGCATAAACGTCATCTGTTTTTTAACATATTATATAATTTGTTTTTAGCAAATTTACGGAGTTGTGTGACCATCACCACAGTCGAACTTTAGAGCATTTCTATCACCCCAAGATGGTCTTTTACTTTTTAATTGCAAGAAGTGGTATTAGAAAAATAATAATTTTAATTGATTGCTTCCTGTGTTTGCATCACCAAGGTTGTCTTCTTACTAATGAATGACCTTTGCTGTTATCTCTTCCAGGCAAACACGGGACAGCCGGAGCAAAGCTCTTGCAATCTTATCAGGAGCTGAGGTGAGTGCTGTACGAGGGCAGACCGTCCTGGCCCTCCCCTGGCCTGGGGAAAAAAGGACGCTGAAAGAACTTCTAGATCTCCTGACTTTCAGACGTGGCTGCTCTGGAATGTGACTTTTTTTTTTTTTTTTTTTAAATGATAAAGTGCCTGGAAAAGATTGAAACAGAGATCTTTCCAGATTCTTATGAAGGGCCTTCTTGGGAGCTAGCAGAGCAGTTTCTCACTAAAGGTTTTATTTCCTAAATTCTCCTGAAATGTGGTACGAAAATGAGATATTATTTTTGAGGGCATTTTAAATGAAATTCTGAACCAGGCATTTGCTTTTATGAATCATTCGTATCTCCAACATCATGCCTGGTAACTGACTCCTCAGACATCCGTGGAATAAAATTGGCAGCAGTGAGGCATGGTCTGCGAGATGCTAACTTCTTTTTTTTTTAAGATTTTATTTATTTATTTGAGAGAGAGAGAGAAAGCACAAGCAGGGGAGAGGGAGAAGCAGGCTGCCTGCAGAGCAAGGAGCCGGAGGTGCTCGCTCCCAGGACCCCAGGATCATGACCCGAACTGAAGGCAGACGCTTAACTGACTGAGCCACCCAGGCACCCGGAGAGCTAACTTCTTTTTTTTTTTTTTTTGAAGATTTTATTTATTTATTTGAGAGAGTGAGAATGAGAGAGAGAGAGAGAGAGAGCACATGAGGGGGAGAAGGGTCAGAGGGAGAAGCAGACTCCCTGCTGAGCAGGGAGCCCGATGTGGGACTAGATCCTGGGACCCCAGGATCATGACCTGAGCTGAAGGCAGACACTTAACCGACTGAGCCACCCAGGCGCCCAAGATCTAACTTCTTGATGCAAAATCCTAAACACCTAGCACTCTTGGAGCGAGCAACAATTCACGCACCTGATTGCACCAAATAAATTAAAGTATTACTGAAAGCTCCCCCCGGCTTTTTTTTTTGGCCCATTATGAGATTTTCCAGTCTTGGGACTTCATTTTTTTTTTCTCCCCCATCAACTTCTTCTTCTTCTTCTTTTTTAAGATTTTATTTATTTATTTGAGAGAGAGAGAGTGAGTGAGCAGGCATGAGCAGGGGGGAGAGGCAGAGGGACTCAGTCACAACACCCTGGGATCAGGACCTGAGCTGAAGGCAGATGCTTAACGACTGAGCCACCCCGGTGCCCCTCCCCCATCAACTTCTGATGCCTCTCATGCTTGATGTTGGCATGGCGTCTTGGGCACTTCTGTTGGGATTTCTGCTGAGAGAACGCACACGGCCACGGGGGACACACACCTGGTCTGGGCTCTGGAGCGGCCGCGCTACTTGAGACGACATGCGCCGCACACAAGGCTTGGGCACGGGGCAGCTTGGCGCTCATTTGCCGCATCCCGAGACCAGGAAATCGCACCCTGCCTAGAGGAGCAGATCCATGCAGGGCCGCTGGATCCTCTTCTAAAACACGAGGAAGTAAAAGCAAAAAGCAAAAAGCAAAAAAAAAAAAAGTCAGAGAACGTGAACGAGAGGATGATGGCGAGTCCCATGCATTTGTAAGACTAATAGTTGGATCATTCATAACCCGTTTTTTATTCCTGTATTTTTCCTTGGCAGCAAAATTTCTGTGGTTCCTCCTACCCCACCTCCTCTGAGCGAAAGCCAATGCAGTAGCAGCTCGAACAGGGTAATGTGTCTGTTCTGTGTGCCTCCCTGGGGAAGGGGCAGTGGGAGAGAGGCAGAGGAAGAACGGGGTCTCAGAGGTTGGGCCAAGGTCGTCGGAGCAAAGGGATCCGCCTGTAGCAGAAGCAGGCCATGGAGGGCAGCAGAGAATGGAGGCCAGAAGTGCTGGGCCTGCCCAGTGTCTGTGCTCCCACTATGCTTTGGGGGCCATGGGATCATCTGCATTAACAATGACTCTCCTTCTGTTTGCACCCCACATCCTCACCTGCGCCCCACGTCCTCACCTGCACTCTCTGTCCCCACCTGCACCCCACATCCCCACCTGCACCCCACATCCCTGCCTGTGCCCCACATCCACCCCCTACCACTTTACTCTTGTCATTTTGTTGGCTGTCTTCCTTATGTGTGCCCTGTGCTCTTGAGTGTGGGGGTCTGAATAGGCTGCAGTGTGTTGGGGGTCTCTGGGGATGTGAAGAGAAATAAATACAGGTTGATTCACAGGTGTGTGATTCATAGGTGTGGGAGTGCCTGGGGTGTGTGTGTGTGTGTGTGTGTGTGTGTGTGTAACTTTTGAGTATTTATAGATGCTAACATAAAATAGGCCAGGACCATTTCTGTCCACAGAAATTAGTGGTGTCATCTTAGAGAAGTTACCTGGATTCCCACTTGGGAGATGGAAATAGTTATACTCCTCTGGCTTGCTTCCCAAGGCTGGTGTGAGAAACTAATGAAATAATGTCTGTGCTGGTACTTAGAAACTGTAAAGTGCCATGAAAACACATGGTCTTATTATTTTCATTATTATTATTCTGTGAATTAAAGAGAGTAACTATATCTGTACATAGAAAGGCATGTTCATGTTCATATGCTAGTGAGAGAGAGAGAGAGTATATTTATTCTTTTTCCAGTTTCAAACTGAGTCCCTGGAATGACCTTCAAAATTCTGCTCCACTTTCTCCTTGAGATTCTAAATCCTCTGAAGTTGTCCCAGCAGGGATGTGCTCAAGACATATTTCCTGGATTGATGGATGGATGGAGGGATGGATGGATGGATAGAAGGATGTAGGGAGGGAGGGATAGGAGGGAGGGATGGAGGGAAGCAGGGAAGGAGGGAGGGACTGATGGAGGAAGAGGTGGATGGATGGAGGGATAGAGGGAGAGAAGAGTGGGTAGAGAGAGGGAGGGTGGGATGAATAGAGGGATGAATAGTTAGATGGAGGGATGGATGGTTGGAAGGGTGGAGGGAGGGACAGATGGATGGACAGATGGATGGATGGATGATAGATAGATGATGGATGGATGGAGGGGTGTATGGATGGAGGGATGGATGGATGGAGGGGTATATGAATGGAGGGATGGATGGATGGAGGATAGATGGATGGACAGAGGGGTGGATGGATGGATGGAGGGGTGGATGAGGCAGGGTGTGTGGATGGAGGGATGGATGGACAGAGGGGTGGATGGATGGAGGGATGGATGGATGGATGGATGGATGACGGGTAGATGGATGGATAGATGGAGGGGTGTATGGATGGAGGGATGGGTGGATGGAGGGGTGTATGGATGGAGGGATGGGTGGATGGAGGCATGTATGGATGGAGGAATGGATGGATGGAAGGATGGAGGGAGGGACGGACAGATGGATGGACAGATGGATGACAGATAGATGGATGGTTGGATGGAGGGGTGTATGGAGGGGTATATGGATGGAGGGATGGATGGATGGACGGAGGGGTAGATGGATGGACGGAGGGGTGGATGGATGGACGGAGGGGTGGATGGATGGATGGAGGGGTGGATGGATAGATGGGATGATTGACAGAGGAGTGGATGGATGGAGGGGTGGATGGAGGGATGTATGGATGGAGGGACGGATGGGTGGATGGATGGATGGATGGATGGATGGAGGGGTGGATGGATGGAGGAATCGATGGGTAGATGGGAAGATGGACAGAAGGGTGGATGGAGGGGTGTATGGATGGAGGGATGGATGGACGGAGGGGTGGATGGATGGATAGATGGATGGATGGAGGAGTGGATGGAAGGAGGGATGGGGATGGGGAGGGATGGAGGGATGGGACTTGAAGGGAAAAGTGACCTCCTTTCTGTCATTTTTGCTTCCTCTTTCTTCTCTCTCCTGCTTAGAGGGGTAGAACTAATTCCTTGGCTCCAGGCTGGTGCTCTGAGCCTGGTACCACCATGGGCCACTGTGTTCTGTGCCCTTTGCCGTGTTGGCATCTGCTCTGTGTGGGGTTGGGGTGGGTCATACAAGAGCTGGCTAAGGAAGCAGGAGTCTACCCGAGCATGGCCTGAGCCAGAGAAATGTCGGTCATTATTCCTAGGATGTAGTTGTTAACATGTTACTCCGCTGCTGATGCCCCTTCCTGAAACGGGGTGTCAAACCTCAGAGGAAAGAAGCTGAGTAAGAGGGTCCCCTCTCCAGACATGCACGCACACACACCTGCATGCACGCACACACCCGCACGCACCTGGAGCCCATGCACTCTGCTCACACCTGCCAGTGTTTGGGGGGCAGCAGCCTGCAGGCTTCTGGGGCAGACACGAGTCTCCAAATGTAACTCTCGTTCTCTCTCCTCTGTCTGTTTTAATTACAGGAACTTGGTCAGTTTAAAGGATTTAATAAATCCGTGGAAAATTTGTTTCTGTCTGTTACCACCCACATGAAAAGTAAGTGGATGCCTCTCCATGTGTTCTCCCCACCACCAGCCAGGCCAGCCAAGCCCACCGGCAAGGGGACCTCTGTCTCCAGTTCCTGGGGAGAGCCACAGCCCCGGCCCTTCACCCCTCCACCTGCAGAGCAGGCCTCTGGTCTCCTGGGGGCTTCGGCCCCCTGGACTGGCTCAGTTTACCCCCACTGCTGCCCAAACCTGGCAGAGCTCAGCACGTGGTGGGAAGGAGCCGGCTCGGACCAGTGTGGGCAGGTGCTGCAGCCTCTTCCATGGCCCCACAAAGACGGGGGGTGGGACGGCTCCAGTGAATGAGATCTGGGAGCGAGCTCTCCCGCCAGGCATGGCCCAGTGTCTGTCGTTTGCACGGAACTGCTTGTCCGTTCTTCTTTCCGTCTTGGTCAGTTTATCTTCTTCAATGGGCAGTAATCATGTGATTTGCAGATGCAAGGGACCCAGAACTACCACTGCTTAGAGTCTTGCCTCTTTCAATGTTCTTTCTGCTCATATATTCTTCCCTGTTGATCTTAAACCGCAAACCCCAGAGAACAGCCCCTGTTCAGGCCTGCAGAGGTGCCCAGAGAGACAGTCCCAGGGTGGGGGGCAGGGGGTCTCAGGCACCCACTCCCTTTCACAGTGCTTCTGTTTGGCTTCTCCCCACGCTGGTGCATAGAGATGGGCTCAGTGTTGTCCCTTGGCCTTGAGACAGTCTTATTACTTGATTTTAATTAGTTCTCCATATTCCCCACGAGCCCTTCTGAGCTGCCTTGAGTGACAACTCAAATCAAAGCACCACTTTTCAGACAAGCAGAAAGGTGACTGTCTCATGAGACAGTCTGTCCCCCTCTGCTTCAGAAAGATGAAGCAGCCGAATTTCGTGCCGCCTGCTTGCTAACAGAGCTCGGAGGTTTAAAGTCACCCCGTTAGTCTGCCTGGCTTTCAGACGACATCTGCCCTCTGTGTGCACCAGCCTTGGACGCGGGTTTCCAGCTGTAACAGCTGCTTGAACTCTGAGCCCCTGGCTCTGTTCCTGCGGCCGCTCTAATTGCCGAGACTTCTCAGCGTCTCTTTCTAGAAGCATAGCCTCTACCCAAATCCATGCGGCTTCTGTGCATCCCCTCCCACCGCCGTATTCTGGAGTCCTGCCTCAGCATTCACTCTGACCTGGTAATCCCTCAGCCAGACACCCAGAGAGGCAGGACACACGTTTTATCTTGTCCCAGGTCACACACCCTCCGACGCATGCTGGGACCCACACACGGGTACGCTTGGATGGCTTACGTACCCATAGCCCCGCCTGGGACAGGCTCACCCGTTTGAGACTCGCCAGTTTAATACCTTGAGCGTAATGATGATGCCATCCATATAAATCAGCAGACCCAGGTGGAGAGCCGGGGCTAATCCCTGGGGGGTGGGGTGGGGGTTCCAAAGAGCAGAGTAGCATCGTGTCTCTGCCATGGGACATGGATTGAACCCCTTAACCTGCGCCCCCTCCCTGTTTGTTAGGCTCTAGTACTTCATGGGATGCCAAACCCTCAGCCCAGAGGCAGGGATGAAAAAACCCAGCTTTCTGGGCCCATGGGAGGGATGGTCTGCCCACCGGCTCTCCCAGGTGCTCCAGGGGCTTCGGGAAGGGGCACAGACTACAGACCCTTCATCCGGTCTCTGCCTCAGGGCGTGCAGCAGGGTGGGGCTGACTCCCTTTTCTTCAGGTCCTCAGCTGGTGGGCACATGTCCCTCTTGATCCTTTGTGCGGCCTGTTTCCTACAGAAGTGGTACAGAGGACAGCCTCTTTCTGGTGTCACCTGGGGTCTCTGGGGGGACGGCTGGAGGGGGCCTTGGCCCGAAGAGTTTGGGAAGCTGCCCCAGGGCTACAACCCCTGGCAGCTGAGGTTGCCCGGGGAAGCCAATCTGGCTGGAAGAAATGAGCAATTCCAGCCCTTTTTATTTTTTTATTTTTTTAAAGATTTTATTTATTTATTTGAGAGAGAGAGTGAGAGAGAGAAAGAGCACAAGAGGGGGGAGCGGGAGAGGGAGAAGCATACTCCCCGCTGAGCAGGGAGCCCGATGTGGGACTCGATCCCGGGACTCCAGGATCATGACCTGAGCCGAAGGCAGTCGCTTAACCAACTGAGCCACCCACGTGCCCAATTCCAGCCCTTTTTATCATGGCTGCATTTCTAGGAGATTCCAGCACCCTGGCCCTGCTTCGAAGGGGAGGAGGAATAAGAACGTTGATTTTCGCTTCAGGGCCCTTCTGTGCTTCTTGCTGTTAGTTTTCCTTTTCATCCGATAATGCCGATTCCGAGCCTAGTCGTTAGAAGCTGAATAGCTTGGGAGGCACCCCCACCCGCCTTGTCTGTGCACGTAAATGGACCAGATGAAGGCACAGGCTTTGGGGTGAGTGCCAGACAGATGGCAGGGGGAGGCCACCGTCCCCCAAGGTGGGGGCTTCTCCTGCTGGGGCTCTCACACCCTTCGTAGCGGGGCTGGGGTTTGGCGTATGAGGAGTTCATGTTCACCGTCAGCTTCGAGGGTCAGGTGTGTGCCGGGACACTGCTAGCTTCTGGTGCGGAAAGATGCCCCGCGGTTTCCGGAGGGCAGACCTGAGGGCAGTGTGGGCTGTACTGCTCTCACACAGGAGAGGGCCCACACACCCTGGTGGGAAGGAAAATGCCCCGAGGTTCTGGGGGGCAGATGAGGTTCTCCTCTAGAGAGAAGAGACGCTCCGCGGAAGTACGCCCTGGCAGCACATGCAGGAGGTACCCAAGAAATAGCATCTAGGGGAGCGGATCAGGAGACAGGATGCTGTGGAGCCGGGCTGTCCAGTATGCTAACAGCAGGTGGCTCCTGAAATATGGCCTGCCCGAAAAAAGGGTAAAATACGCCAGATTCCGGAAACTTAGTGTTAAAAAAAAAGAGTTAAACATTTCATTAATTGTACAGCACGGGGAAAACAGTAATATCGAAACAATCTTACATGGGGAAGGATGGTAACTAGACTTAGTGGGGTGATCACTTCATAATGTGCACCAGAAACTAGGGTGTATTCTGTGTCCATTACGCAATTAAAAATTTCATTAATTTTCATATTGATTATATATTTTAACACTATTTTGGGTATATTGTGTTACATGAAACACAGTGTTAAAATCAGTCTTACTTGTTTCTTTTTTAAATGAGGCTACTAGAAAATTTGAAATGGCATACGTGAGCAACATTATTATCTATTGGAGAGCGCTGCTCGAAAGATAGTTTCAAGGTCATCTTTGAGAGAGACAAGGACCCCGGGGAAAAGGGAAGACGTTTTGGGGGGACAAAATCATCTTTGAGGTGGTTAGCTCGCTTCTGGGTATGGATTTCTTCCTTCTCACTTTATTCACCTTTATTCTCGGCCACTATTACACTGCAAAAACAAGTTGTATTTCCAGGATTTGCTTATTAAAATAATTATAGGGGTACCCTGAATGTGCTTCCACCTCTTTTCAGAGGGTCCCAAGAGATGATATTTAGTTATAAGTCTTTGTAAGGAACCCCTAAAAAGCCGGCTGGTTTGTGAGGTTGCCTTTTTTGTGCTTGGACAACCGGCTGCTCGTGGTATGTGGCCCAGGATGCAGGGTAACCTGTCCGGAAGACCTCCTTCTCGCTCCCGCCCTGACGGTGGCTCTCTGCCCCCAGAAGCACGTGGCCACGCGGTCACCTTTTGGGAACCCGGCTCTTCTGTCCCGTGCACGGCGCGGTGTGGCCCGTGTCCAGCACGCCGTGTCTGGGGATGCTCCCCCCGGCCCCGGAGCTGGGTGTTGGATGTGCCATCCTCCCCACGCAGCAAGCCTCACCTCGGGAGACCTTGGGGGCTCCTCGGGGTGTGGTTGCAGGGGCTCCCAGAGGAGGGCCCCACGAGTCTGTCAAAGCTGTGCGCTCCCACCTGTCATCCCTTGTATTTGTTTTCTAGAGCTTTCCAAGTCCCAGAACGACATGACCTCTGACAAGCAGCTCCGGGCCACGGGTCCCAGGCAGCATGCTGGCCAGACGGAGAGGAGGAGCCAGTCGGACACTGCTATCAACATCACCACCAGGGTAGTCCCCAAGGCGCCCGGGCCGCCCCGAGAGCCGCTGCCAACCCATTTCCTCTGTAGATTTCGTCTCTTATTTTATTTTATTTTATTTATTATTTTTTTTAAAGATTTTATTTATTTGCGAGAGAGAGAATGAGAGACAGAGAGCATGAGAGGGAGGAGGGTCAGAGGGAGAAGCAGACTCCCTGCCGGGCAGGGAGCCCGATGCGGGACTCGATCCCGGGACTCCAGGATCATGACCTGAGCCGAAGGCAGTCGCTTAACCGACTGAGCCACCCAGGCGCCCTCGTCTCTTATTTTATAGCACCACATTAAGCATTCTGAAAAAAACGTAATTTTAAACCCCTCTATTGGGAAGGCCTGGCCAAATGACGGTCAAATTTCAGGGTCGATTTGGAAAATAGTTGAGGGCAGGGAAAAGCTTCGGCCTAATCCCGAGCCCCTGGGACTTCTGGGTGTCTGCCGGAACTCCCTCTGGGCTTCAAGGCCACCCCAAAGGCAAGGGGACCACCTGCGGGGCGAGATGGGCCAGGTGATTCCCTCAGGGAGGGTCAAGAGGCCTTTCTACTTGGCAACAACCTCCAGTTAAAATCTGTCCTGGTCTCTGATAGAAACCACTAAAAACATAAATGCTGCATGACCCCCGGCAATCACGAGGGAGGCGCTCTCCGGGTATCTAAGCTGCAAGAGAGAGTGCACCTAATAAAGGCTTTTAAGGAAATAGTCTGGCTTTCCACCAGGATTAACCAAGTCTGAAGCAGATGCGCTGGGACAGGGGAGAAAGCGACTTTAGAATCAGAACACCTGCATTCTGGTCCAGCTGAGGTGACCTGGCTAGGGCAGGTCCCACCACCTGGCTGTTGACAGGGTCAATAGGACCACTCTGGTTGGCTGGACAGGGTAGGTTCCCCTTCCTGCAGCTGCGGGCTCCACTCAGGATGTCCCCAGATAGACTCCCCAGGCAAGCGGAGGGGGTTAACCCCCACTCTCCTGCGGGAACTTCCACACACAATCTCAAGGTTTCAGATTCTGCCTCCATCCATGACCCTTTACCTTGGGCATGTCACATGAACTCCCTGAGCACTGATGTGCTCTTGGCGAAATGAAGCGGATAATTCTCGTTCTGCCCGAGGCGCAGGCCGCTTGTAAAGATCTCCCGAGATAATACAGTATCTAAATCGCTACCTAAGCCATCTAAATATACTATCTAAATTGCCAGTCTTTCTTACTATGTGCCAGACTCCACTCAAGGCTTTCTCTGGATCATCTCATTTTATCCTCACACTATCCCATGAACCATGGATTGCATTTGGCCCTGTTTTGCATTTAGGGAAACTGAGGCTTAGAGTGACGAAGTCACATGGCTGGGGTTACATAACCAGAAAGTGGTGGGCGGTCTTGCTTTGGAGGCTGAACTCTGGAGCAGCTGTTCTCAAGTTTAATGTGTGTGTGAGTCACTTGGGAATGTTGTCGATATGCAGAGGCTGATCAGGAGATTTGGGGCAGGTGTGAGATGCAGCGTCTCCGATGAGTTTCTGAGGAGCTGTTGGGTGAGCAGATGATGCTGCTGCCACCCCTAGGACTCCCTAGATTGAGGAGAAGGCATCTAGAGATGTATTCGGAAGGTCTTTGAAACGCCGAAGTGCGAACAAGTGTTCGTTCCCGTGGGCACCCTGGGGTCTGCACAAACACCATCCCAGCCACTGTCCCTGGGTCAGCAGATGGAGCATAAGTTAGTGCGCATTCAGGAGACCCTGTGTTAATTCTTACAAAAGTACTGAGATAGATAATGTTACTCCCATGATAAAGATCTAGAGCCTGAGCTTTAGCCATAGGGTAACCGTCCTGTCAGATAGATAGATAGATAGATATAGATGGATAGATAACTAATTAAATGTGGGGCCAGGAGTAGGGTCCAGGTTTGTATGGTTCTAAATTCTATACTCATAACCTCCTCATTCTATGCCCCATGTAAGGAGGACAAATGAGGGCCGCAATAATTGGGATGAAGCCCCTCTGATGCTAACCCTCACTAAGGTTACCAGGCACCGTTGTTGGCCTGCTGGGTAATTGCAAGGTTGTCTAATGGGACCAGGGAGCTTGAGGGTAGAAGCGAGGAAGACCAGGGACGGCCATGGCCAAAGAGCACCCATCCTGCAGACACTCCTCCATGCACGTCCAGTTTGCTGCCATGCTCTTGGCAGGACGTGCTTTCTACCTTTTGCAGGCATTCTCTCTCCCCACCTTACTTGAGGATATGGCTGTTTTAAGGAGCAATTTAGCCACATGTTTATAAAGTCCTCAGCAATCATGGCCTGCTCTATAAATGCTAAATAATTACGGGGTTGAAATATAAAGAGTACATCTTTAAATAGGACGTTTGTCAGACTGCAATTACACTGCCCTAGCTGGCGAGCTCATAAAAGTCACACTCACATTTTCATTGGAGCACTCGGGAGCATTTTGCCCACATCAAGCACACGACGTGGTGCCCTTTGGGAGTAGGGGACATCAGTGCCCACTTTGCAGGTGGCTAGGCTGAGGCACAGAAAGAGCAGATAACTTAAGACCACATGGTGACGCTGGGCTGGTAACTGAGAAAGCAGCTCAGGCTCGCTTCTCTGACCATTAGGTGTGAGCGGCATGTTCTGAAAATGTCCTGTAGAGACCCTCCCTTCAGCATCTGGGCCAGGACTCTTGAAAGGCGACTTCTCTTCCCCGTCCTTTGCGAGCTCCTGTGCATCCCCGTGGGATTTTATTGCGCATCTTATTAACGTGTGGCGGATCTACAGTGGCCGAAAGACACGCACCTGTTAACCAGGAAGGAAACACAAGAAGGGTTTGGGAGGGGCTGTCTCTGAGGAGAGGGAACAAGGACGCAGGCGGGGAAGAAACCTTTCTTTTATTCTATGCCCCTTTATGTGAAGTTTTCCCACGTAGGTCTGAAATCTGAAGAAACCACTGGGCCCTGGGCGCAGCGCTCCTGCATACCTTCTCTCCCCGCACCTGCTGGCCCCACTCAAAGGCTGAGCAGCCAGAGGAGAAGAGGGGAGGCGGCAGCGTGGGGTTCAACTGTGCAGACACTTGGTCCTCAGACTTGAGGGCTGTGGATTCCGCCCCCCGCCCTCCCCCACCCTGGGATGGTCCTAGGAGAGGCAGCCTCCCTCTCAGCTGGGATTTGATGTTGCTCAGAGCATGGCCTGTTGGCCAAGCCCAGCCCCGGGGTTTTCTGATACTTCAGCTGCAATCTCAGCGTGGCAGGGACCACTCCCTTTCTCTTATTTAAGATCAGCAAAAAAAAAAAAAAAAAAAAAAAAAAAAAAAATCCCAAAGGCACAGATCGTGTGGTTCCAGGGAGTCCATAATTTGATCAAATCAAGCCTAATGTTTATTGATCTTTCAGCATAGAATATTAAACTTATTAACTCCGTGCAGAGTAGACCTCATTCGGGGCCATCATTTTTCTCTGTAATCTGGCCCGAACCAGATAGTTATTGAAATACATTAAAAATCACAGGGGAAAAAAAAAATGCCTGTCTCCACAAGGTCGATAAGCTGCTCTTTGAATCTTGATGCCCTTTAATGGCACGGACCTGACAAAGTCATCCAGGCCCTTCTGAATTTACTGGGGAAGAGTTGAACATGACATTTCAGGTTGATTCCTTAGTCAGAATAGGCATGTTCTTCAGAATAGTGTCGACTTTTCTAATAATTATTTCAAAATATGTATATTTGCACTTAAGCTTCATTAAAGGTTTTCCAGAATCCTAACATATTTAGAAGCACAGTCATCACTGCCTATGAATTCGACCTGCCATGTGATCACTACTATAAGGATAGTTCTCTTTGTTCCTTTTCAGAACTTTCTGTCATCAGTATTTTTTTTTAATGATTTAAAAACTATGTTGCCTTAGGGAAAATGGAATTAAGTGATTATTGAACACCTCAGTGTCACAAAGCTTTATATTAATATTTAGCTCATTTTATTCTTTCTATGCTGGACTGATGGCTGCCTTGTTGCTGGTTCACATGGCATCTTCTACATTCTCCAAGGCCATCCCCTGACGCGCTCAGAGGGTAGAGGCCTTGCGGTAGGAGAACCCTCTGACTAATTCTTCCTACTTCCTCCCACTTGGAGTTTCTCTGGAAAACTTTCCTCCTGCCTCAGAAATGGACGTTCCTTCCCAGGCACGGGGTCCATCCTCCTCTCTCCCCTCTGGGACCTTGCTCCTTCAGCTCCATGCTTTTCCTGTCTCCATTTCTCCTCAACCTGCAAGTATGCCCCGATCTTCCCCATCTTAAAAAAAGGAAGCAGCATCTTTGGAAAGATTCTCTTCAAGCTGCTCTTCCATTTCTTTGTCACAGCCTAAATCCATGAAAACATCCTCCGCTCTTGCTGTCACTGCACTTGGCCTGCTTTGCCCTCTCTCCTGTTCACTCCTAGCTTCCGTGCAGTCCATTCCCCATGCCAGTGTGACACTGTTACCCGGGGCGCCCCCAGGCACCCCTGATTGAAGAGCATGGTGGCCAGTTTGAACATCATCCTCGTCAGTGACTTTGTCGCCTTTGGCACAGTTGACCAGAATTCCATTCTTTTCTTTAATTACAAAAATGATTGTATTGCTTTTATATATAATAATACCCATGCCTATGCACTAATGAGAATTTAGAAAACAGACGAGGAGGAGGAGGAGGAGGAAGGGAAGAAGAAAAAGCAGGCACAGCGTTGAGCCAGGACAGTCACTTGGAGTACGCATGGACACCCGCTTTATGAAAATGGCATCATGGGGCGCCTGGTGGCTCAGTCGGTTAAGCAACTGACTCTTGGTTTTGGCTCAGGTCATGCCCTCAGGGTCGTGAGACTGAGCCCCGCATCAGGCTCCGCACTCAGCACGGAGTCGGCCTGGGATCTCTCCCTCTGCCCCTCCTCCTACTCACTCTCTCTCAAATAAATAAATAAATCTTTTTTAAAAAGGCATCATGCCACACATCCGCTTTTGTAATTTGCTTTCTTAAGAACCTCTGACATTATATTTTAATTCCTTCCATGTCAATACATATATATCATCATTTTTTACAACTACTTTTTAGGGCTTATAATTCATGCTGCCAAACTGCCCTCCTCTGGGGTTGACTCAGTTTACCAGACCACTAGAAGTGGAGTAGCCCGCTTTTCAGCACTTTTGCTGGCACTAAATGTTACACTTTCTATTTTAATATTTGCTAATTTGACAGGCAATTTTTTAAAAATCTGCATTTCTTTAATTTTAGGTGAGTCTTTTCTCATTCTCTTTTCTCCTCTTTGAACATCCTTCATCCCTGAAATCCTTCCCTTGGATCTGCAACTCTTCCAGCCTACTGTCTCCTCCCCTGGACCGGCTCTTTGGTGTCCCCAAGCTACCTGTTCTCTGGACAACCTGACACATCAGGAATCTGTCTGGCCTCTTGAGTCTCTGCGGTTGCATGGTCGCTAGCAGGTGCAGGAACATGCTCCATACTTGACCCTCATGATGGGACCTCCACTCGTGATGCCCCACCTTTGAGTCTCTTCCCAGCCAGGCTTCAACCTCCTACTCAGGTCATACTTCCCCCAGAGATCATCCCAACACCCTCTTCTGCATCAGCTCTCCCTCCCCTCTTTTCCATTGACTTGGCTTGTGACTCCATTTCAGTGGTGTATCTATTCCTGACCAGCTAGGCGAACCCCTGGAGGGCGGACAGTGCATCTTCTCCTTCCCCTTCTCCTCTGTCCCCCCCTTTCCGCCCCAGTACTTAGAGCAGTGGGTCAAAGATAGTGTTGCTTAACAAATGTCGGACGGACCTGAGCTGGCGCTCTGGGGATCGAGAGCATAAACCATAAGAATAATCTGGAGCTAATCACTTCTTTCACTTGCTCGCTAATATTCTCAGTCTTTCACTCCTGAAAATTACAACTACACTGCAAATGTTATATTTCTGAGTCCCACTTCCAACCCGGCACCAAAATCTAAAGTCTAGATTCACAAACTTCGTGTGAGTTCAGCCAGGAAGAGGTTTCCTACCTTGTGCGTTGTGTTTGGGAGTTTCTAACCTCTGCCACGTGTGGCTCCTGAGCATTTGAAATGTGTCTAGTGCAACAGAGGAGCCAAAATTATTGACTTTATCTGCTTGTAATGAATGGGAATTTAAATTTAAATAGCCACATGTAGCTAGTACCTACCACATTGGAAAGCACAGCTGGGTACATTCTAGAAGAGGTACTGACTATTAAAGTATTTTGATAAAATTAAGAGACATTTTGATTTTCCCCTTTTTTATAAGCACATTAGAGCTCAAACTGATAGGCTAAATATTGGATTTCATGTGATTTAATGTAGGGATCCTTATTAAGGTCAAAATGTGGACTTAACTTCTTTAAGACTTATTAATCCATAAGTGATCCACCCACCACTGCTCATGAATATCCCAGTGCTTGCTGGTGCCTGCCGGGGCCCCGCGGGTGTGTGTGTATGCATTTATCCAAGCAGAAATGTGCTCTCTTACTCAGCACCCAGAAGTTTGCGAATGAGTGTCATCGGGTCATAGATGCAGGCTCTGCTTGTTGTAGTTACCACATTTGAACAAAATCACACTGGGACGCAGACCCCATTATTAATTCTGTGTTTCCTTTTCCAGAAGGCAAGCGTGCCGGATATTCTGAAACCTCTCGATCAAGGGAGTCCCAGACGCCTTACTAGCCCTGTTTTGAAGCAAGAGGATCTCTCATCCAGGCCAATTCCCAGCACTTTATTCTCAGGAGGCTTGAGACACGTGAGTCTCATCTAATTCCCTGGACCCATGATGCTTGCCTGTCAGCATGATGTCAGGTTGGGTTGGTAAGCGAGGGTAGGAGGGAAGTGTCGTCCTGTGGGATGAACTGGCACAGGACAACACAACTTGGAGGTAGTTGGGAGCGGGGGAAACCTGGCTATACTTTGATGGTTTTTCTTTTATACACACAGATTTAATAATAAATAATGGTATTTTGGGATGAGAAGTTTTTACTTTCAAAGACATCTAATTTATCAGGTATTTCTCTTACAATTATTCCTGGGTTGTGTCTACCCACAAGTCATGAAGACATCCTCCTGTTTTCTTCTAGAAGCTTTATGAAAGTTTCATTTTTATGTGTAGGTCTGTGCTCCAGCTCCTTGATGTCGTGAATGGTGGTGTAGGTTGAGGCTCCTTGTCCCACATGGATACTCAGTTATTCTAGCACCAATTATTTAAAAAAGACTCTCATTTCCCCCATTGACTTTGGTATTTGTTGAAAATCAAGTAACCATGTAAGCATGGGTCTTTTTCTGGGTTCTCTGTTCTGCTCTGACCTCTCCATGTGGGCTGTGGCCCATCCTGATTACTGTAGGGAGCCGTGAAGTCAGGTAGCGTGGGTCCTCCAGCTGTGCTCTTCTTTTTCAAAATATTTTAAAGATCATCTCTGTTAAGAGGTAGGCCTTTTAGTCATTCATTTGTTTAGTTGAAAACATCGAAGGAATGCTGGCTTTATGCCTGAGATTGTGGTATGTGATGTGACAGAGCCTCGGAGGATGGGTCACCTCACTGTCATAGCTCTTGAACTTACTAAATAATCTTAGACAATCACAAAGACTCTCCAAACGTCAGAGTCCTCATCAAGGAAATGGGCATCAAGTTTGTTCTTTTTATTTCACTGGGTTGTGTTGAGAATCCAAATGCACTCATTCCGTGGTGTGTTAGAGTGGTTAAGAACTCAGCTTCTAGAAACCACCTTCTTGGTTCGCATTCCAGCTCCCCTAGTGTGACCCAGAGCGCACCCTTCAACCTCTCTGTGCATTGGGGCGGTTGGGTTTTTACGGAAAATGGCATTCACTTTAGAAAATGATAAACTTCCCCCCGTCCCCCAACTACATGAATATCTGGTGAAATGTTAAAAAGTCGAGGCAGAAGCGGGCCAGACTGCGCGCTGAAGGACGGCTAACATCCCTGCCTCGTCTACTAACTGCTGGCGGCCCCCACCCTGCCCGTCACTGCGTGCGCCTGCCTCTCTCTGCGCCTACTCTGCACCCTCACTCCTCACAATGTGGGGCCCAGCAGTGCGGGCATCACCTGGGACCTTCCAGAAATCAGGGTCTCTGGCCCCGCCCCAGACCTACTGGGTCAGCCTCTGCAGTCTAACAAGAGCCACCTTGCCCGGGAAGCCTACCCCTGCCCTGCCCTGCCCTGCCCTGCCCGCCGTCATCCTTCCCTTCTCTCTGTTACTCATGGTCTCCTCACCTTCTACCGTGTCCTTGCTTTCCCTGCTGGGTATTGTCAACTGTCATTCCGGTGCCCGAGCTGCACCTGCCAGGGAAGGAGCACTCAGCAAAAACTTGCGGGACCATGGCACGGCTCCTTACCCGACCGACTTTGGATGGAAAGCCTACTGTGCAAACTCCTGAGCCAGGTGCTTCCCCATCAGTCGTTTGCACAACGATCGTGCCAGGTGGATACTATTACCCCATTTCTGAAATGGGGAAAACTGGTTCCCAGAGGTCGAAGCGAACAGTAACCTTGGAGCTCTGACTCAACACCCGGGAGCTGTGTGAGTCAGGGCTCTTTGTGCTGGCCCCCGGATTTGGTGAGCTCTCCAAGGGAGGGGGTCCCCTGGCCGCACCCCCGGTTCAGCTGCACTTGCCTGGGGCGGACCCACACCTAGGAAACCTTTCCCACTGGTGGGAAATGCTGCAGCGGTGAGGAGAAGCGGGTGAGTGTGTGTCTCGCACCCAGGCTCGGTTTCTTAGGGCAAGTCCTTCGAAGCCACCCCGCAAATTCAACACGGTTCCCTTCTCCCTGTCTTCTGTGCTCTGATCTGTGCCCTTCAAGTTACCCTCGTGAGGTTGAGTTATTCCGTGATTACGCCTCACCTGTTCCCTTTAGACTGAAGCAGTGTTTGTCTGAGGAAACTAAACTCCCACAAAGCAAATACGGATTATTGCTTCGAGCCCAAAGATGTTGCCCGTTCTCCTGACAGACATTGACATTCTTTAAGAAGCAGGAAGTCAGAGCCAGAAAAAGCTTTACTAAATCTCTGCTTAGTACAAGAGGAGAAATACAAAGGGGCATTAAGTAGGGGAAACAACCTCCCAGGTCGTTAAATCAGTGCCAAATGAAAGCAAGTGCTATTTTGGGGGTCATCTTAGCCAAATTTAGAAGTGATACAGGTCAGTGTGGGCAAGGGTGTGGAGCTGCAGACATTCTTAGAAACTGCTTGGTACGTTTATTCAGAGGAATATTTGTAGCTATGAAAAATAATGTTGAAGAATATTAATATAGAAAATACACATTGGTAAATGAGCCTATAAGGTTACAAAATAGTCTTATAGTAGCACATATTTATAAAAACAAAATGGTTCTCCTACAGACATTGCAAACAAGTGAAAGGATTATACCAAAATTTGACCCCGGAACGATGGGGTGATGCTTTTCTCTTAAAATTTTTCTGGGGGCTCATCTGTATTTCCTGTATTTTTTCCATAAACGTGTAATGTTTTGGGAGGAAAAAAATAGTTTGCTTTACAAAAAAAAAGAAAAAAGAAAAATCCAATCAGAAGGAGTGGGAACTTGGTGGTGTGAAGAAATACATTAATTTTTTAGACTTCCTACGGGAGAAAAATTCCTACCAGAGTTCCTGTCTGGTTTTTAATTTTGTTTATACTTCTGTTTAAAAAAAATCTAAAAAGGAATGCATTTATATCAGTGTTTTCATGCAGTTTACATTTTTCCTGCCAGAAGGTGTTGTGATTGGCAGGAGTGACCACGTGAAGTTCACGTTGGAACTCCTTAGATATAGAGGTTGGCAGAAGTTTGAGAGGGAGCAGATTTTTAATCAAAGAATTAAAAAGTCCAACTCCCCAGGTGTTTTCTTTAAAGATAAATTTGAGACGTGGGATGTCATCCTGGCATTTCGGTCACTTCGAAATAGGGACTGGCTCAAAACTGTTCACTTGGTCCATCATACAGAGGTGTGTGTGGAAATTCTTCATTTTTCCATTAATATTTCTGAACTTATCTGGCTCTACTGATTTTTTAAAAGAGTTGTATTTAGCTTTCTACACATATTAATGTGTTTTTGTTAAAAAACAGAATAAAAAAGGATGACTATATTATGTCCATTCATCTAATGGAATACTGTTTGGGAGTGACAATGAATGAGCCCAAACCACACCTGACCACATGGATGAATTTAAAAAACAGAATATGTGCACAGTAGGAATGCTAATTATATAAATTCCAAAATCATGTGAAACTAACCAGTATGTTGTTTGGGGGATATATACATATATATTAAAACCATAAAGAAAAACAAGGATGATTAACAGGAAACTTCGAAACAGCATTTACTCAGGGCCAAGAATGAGAAGAGATTGGACGGGGCGGGGTGGGGGCAGGGCACTGCTGAGGTCCTGCTTATGTTATTTTTCGACAGCTGAGTGGTGAGGCGCATGGATGTTCATTCTATAGTTACTATTTAACTAGAGGTATCCATTATATGTACTTTTAAAATGTTTCACAGTGGAAAAAAAAAAAAGAAAAACAAAGGAAATGATTTGCTTAGCTTACGAAGGACGACCACATTGTGTGGCATTTTCCAAATGGTAATGAATGTCCTATACTCAGTATGCATGGGGACGGTTCTAAGTCTCTACGTGCATTAACTAACTGAGCCTCATCCCAATCTTATGAAATAGATCCCCATTTTACAGATGAGGAAACTGAGTCTACAGTGGGTAAGAATATTGCTCAAGATCACCCAGCCACTAAGTGTTGGGACCCGGGGCCGAATGGAAGCCTGTCTGGCTCCATGGCCACCATCTTGACCACTCAGCAGTAATGATCTCAGTGTGCTCTTGGTGATCAGGATTTTTTATTTATTTTTTTAAAGAATACAGTTGACGGTTGAACAACGTGAAGGTCAGGGACACTGACCTCCTGTGCCGTCGAAAATTCGTGTATAACTTCCAACTCCCCTAAAACTTAACTCATAGTCTACTGTTGACCAGAAGCTTTACTGATAACATTTACAGTCAGTTGACACACATTTTGAATGTTATATGTATAATGTACTGTATTCTTCCAGTAAAGTAAGCTAGAAAAAAGAAAATGTTAAGAAAACCACAAGGAAGAGAAAACATGTCTGCAGTACTGTACTGTGCTTACTGGAAAATTCTGCACAGTCAAACCCACGTTGCTCAAGGGTCAGCCGCAGCTGTGGTTTCCGCTGACCCCTTGCTTCCTGCCTTTGTGAAAGGAAAGGGCATCGAGGCTTGCTTGCGGTTACCGTAGCTAACGCGTGCCCTTCGGAGAAATCACCGAATGCTCCCTGCCTGCCTTAGCTAGTTCTCCTTTGCTTGTGCTCAGATTTCCTTTTCTTTCAAACCCCAGCAGCACCATGGCTCGAATGAAAGTCCGGCAGAGTTCTTAGTGGCTCTCCTCGGCCAGCACTTCTGGGTTGCCTCCATGGGCTGCTCAAAGTTGCAGCTTGCTCCAAGATCCTGTTCTGGCTACAAAGAAAATAGAACCAGAAAACCTTCCCAAGGCAACAGTGGTAGAGACATAAATTATCTCGGGAATGTGGTTGACCAAAGGACGTGCTCTGCTGTCCTTTCATTATCTCAGGCTATACTTTCCCTGGCTAAGCGGGTACAGCAGCCGAATTGCTCAGAGACACTACAGTAAGCTGGTGGCCCAAGGAGTTCGGCACCTCTGTCCTCTTCCAGGTCTACTTCTGATTCTCTGTGCAACTTTTGGGTGGGTCCCAGCCCACTTTGAGCTCCCCTAATGTACTTATGAAATGAAGGATGAGTATTATAATGCTTTCTGGATGCATTATAATTCTGATCACCAAGCTGGATGAGCCAGGGGCAACCTTCTCCACACCCCGCAGTAGGGCAGTCCCCATGCCCGGTGTGAGTGTGTGGGGGTCAGATCTGCCCTGTTTTGTCACCTACAGGCCAGTAGTCCCGGGCCTGATGCGTTTCTCTGGGTAACTCAGTTTCCTGCTCTCAGAATATTTCACACCTTCCCCAGTTCTTTTGAAACTCATTCAGATCTTCTACCCTCCTCCTCTTCCTCATTTCCAACAAATAAGCATCCTTTTTACTTTTCAAAAAAAAAAATTAGCTCAGAATTGCCTAATCTTCTTGATATCAAAATTAACGTCACTGGGTTACCTCCATGGGCTGCTCAAAGTTGCAACTTGCTCCAAGATCCTGTTCTGGCTACAAAGAAAATAGAACCAGAAAACCTTCCCAAGGCAACAGTGGTAGAGACATAAATTATCTCGGGAATGTGTAGGCTGTACCCAGCCTACTCTCCTTTCCCTCCTGAACAGAAGCAGCCAGTCACCCGAGCAATACCTGGGTGCCCACCCTCTCCTGCCCCTACCGTTTCCTCCATGAACGATAGCACATCTTTTTTTTCTCTGCCTTTATGGTTTTTCGTTTTTGTCTTGATTTTCAGCAATTTTATTATGTGCCTACATGTGGCTTTATTTAAAAATAGTTTGCCTCTGGAATCCACAGTTAATGACTTAAGGAAGTTCTAGAAGATTAGGACGACCACCCGAGTGAGCCTTCTCACTTCAGTTCTGTGACTCCTTCAGGCACAAGACCGTGTACCCCTTCATGCCATAATATTTACATAGAGCACTTCTAAATCAAAGTACTTCAAGTGCTTTCTCTATTCCCTTTGTAAATATTTACTGAGGATCTACCATGAGCCAGGCACTGAGCTGGGTGCTGGAGATACAAGTGAGGGCAGGAACGTGCAGGGCCCTGTGCTCTTGGAACTTCCAGGGGCACGGAGAGGTGGGTGTGACCCTCCTTCCGAGAGAATGTTCTTTTGCTTCCAGCAGACAGCTAGAGTGAAGGTAAACAGCCCTGACCCATCTGGTGTTGAGCTCGTTCAAAGCTGGGTGTCAGGCTTTGTGAGGACCGCCCCATTTCCTGTGGACTCTTGCTCCTGGGAAAGAAGCTGGGTGGGGGTGGGGGGTCCCCACTGAAAGTCTGGAGGTCACCAAGCGCCTCCTCTGTGGTGGGCTTCTCCAGGAAGAAGAACTTTGGAAAGCATTTTTGTTTTTTTTTTTAAAGATTTTATTTATTTATTTGAGAGAGAATGAGAGAGAGCACATGAGACGGGGGAGGGTCAGAGGGAGAAGGAGACTCCCTGCCGAGCAGGGAGCCCGACGTGGGACTCGATCCCGGGACTCCAGGATCATGACCTGAGCCGAAGGCAGTCGCTCAACCAACTGAGCCACCCAGGTGCCCCTGGAAAGCATTTTTAAGTTTCTCAGTTGCTCAGTGAGAGCTTCCAAATCAGCAAAGCCCTTGAAGGGCAAAGAACCATCTAGTGTCTCTCCCACTTCGCTGCATTTCCACTTTCTCTGTGAACTTGGCGGCTCAAGCTCTTTGTGCCTTCAGGGCCCCGACACCAGTTTTTGTCTCCCAGCCCTTGGCTTCTGAGCCCCGTGGCTGCTGCGTTTAGCTTGACTCTCCTGTCTTCCAGCTCTGCCGGCTCGCAGGTTCGTGGACAAATGCCTCAGAAGGAGACACAGAGCATCAGCTTGTGCCCCTGGGCTTCTCTAGTAGCTTGGACCCTTGGTCCTGGCTGTCCTGGGAGCCCTACGACGCCTTGAAACTGTTTGGGACTTAATTCCGTTTTCTGTTTGTTCTTGGCAGAGAAGTTGCTACACTGCAACTTAACCTGATGTGGCCCAAAGTGAGGTCCCGGGACGAATGCCATGTTAATCACTGGAACTTCTGAGCCCCTGCATTAACGCCCTCCTTCTGCTCTGCCAAGCATCCCTACCGTTCCCTCTTCACTCTTGGGGACCTCCCTGATTCCTGCTGTCTTACCACTCCTTGCCTTTGTGAGTGTGAAACGTAAAGACTGTTCTCCACTTGAACAATTGTGTGGTGTTGGCAGATCCCATTTTTCAGAGCCAGTGACTGGGTGCGGTGAAGTTGGTTAGTTCTTGGCCTTAGTTAACTCAGCCCTTGGCTTCCGGCCCCATAGAGGTTAATTCTGATGAGTTGTAGGTTTGGTTTGGTTTGGTTTGGTTTTGCTCTCTCTGCAGTGAGAGAGAAAGCCCCAGACTTTCTTCTTAGTTTCTTCCCAGGATGTTTTACAGCATGGAGGATCTCGCTGGGAATTAGAAGTGGAAATCCTTCAGGCTTCCCTATTTCTAGAGAGTCAGCACTGAGATTTCTGCCGGGAGATGGGGCAAATATTTAAGCAAGTGTAATAGTGCGACAGTAGTTGGTTTGTCTCTTTAGGCCTGGGCATTCCGTGCCACTTAGCCACATCACCTAAGCTCACAGTGCCTTAACTTATGGTGGCAGTTCTGTTTTTCATTGAAATACCCATAAAAATTTAGAATTTATTGTTGTCTTTGGGCTACATCCTTTACACATTTTATTCCATTTACTTTTTTTTTTTTTTAAGATTTTATTTATTTATTTGACAGAGAGAGAGCGAGAGCAGGAACACAAGCAGGGGGAGTGAGAGAGGAAGAAGCAGGCTTCCCACTAAGCAGGGAGCCCGATGTGGGACTCGATCCCAGGACCCTGGAATCATGACCTGAGCCGAAGGCAGATGCTTAACGACTGAGCCACCCAGGCGCCCAATTCCATTTACTTCTTACCGCGACCCCGGGAGACGAGTATTCATTTGTCCGTTCAGACTTTGACACAGCTAATTAGTAGCAACAGGATACGTCGGAACCCAGCTGTATCTGACTCCCAGTCCCGGTACTTAGCACCCCCGCTCTGCTGCTTTCCACAGGGCTGTTCCTGTCACGGGTATTATCTGCCCTCCTGAGACTTACCTTTGCAGAATTTCGCGGGAGATAATCCACTTCATCCCAACTGATTTGTGTTAAAGAATGAGATTGTGTAACCTTTATTGCTAGGCAAACACCGTATCTGGGCAAGACCGGGCTTTCTGAGGATTTCCCATCTCCTTAGGACAGACTATGTGGCCACTTATTTCGGCAACGTACAAGCTGGAGTAGTATTAACTTACTATGAGTCAGGATGCATGTTTTGTGCGAAGTCTGATTAATTTGATATCTCGAAACCAGAACTGCAACAAATAGATTAACTGTGAAGTAATTTATTATGTCTGTCCTTCTTGATTTCAGGCCAGTCTAATTAGCATTAACAGCACTTGCACGGAGATGGGCAATTTTGGCAATGCTAATGTCACTGGAGAAATAGAATTTGCCCTTCGCTATTGTTTCAAAACCTGTTCTTTAGAAATATGCATCAAGGCCTGTAAGAATCTTGCCTATGGAGAGGAAAAGAAGAAAAAGTGCAATCCGTAAGTTTCTTTTTCTAAGTTTTGACATTAGGTGGTAGGCGTATTGGGTCTGAATTTTATATGGGGAAGTAAAAGTCCTCAAATAACCAAGACAATTGTTTAAAAGAACAGAACTATAAAGAAAACCTATTGAGAATGATTTTAAAGCTGTAGTAATTCAAACAATGATAGATAAGTAGGTCAGTCAGTGGAATCAGAAGTCCAGATGCAGAACTTGGCCTACTTGGAAACTTCTAGGATTATGAACAGAGATGAGCAACTTTTTATTGCATGCATTAGACACATAGGGTTCCCCTTTTGTGAACTTCCCATTCATATCTTTTGGCATTTTTCTACTGGGTTGCTTGCCATTTTTTAATTTATTTAGAGGAATGATTGGTTTGGTTTGGTTTGGTTTTGCTCTCTCTGCAGTAAGAGAGAAAGCCCCAGACTTTCTTCTTAGTTTCTTCCCAGGATGTTTTTGGATACAACTCTTCATTGATTGTATGTATTATATATATCTTCTAGTTGTTGCTTGTTTTCTAACATTGTTCATGATGGCTTTTCTTGAAAAGAATTTGATGTCAAATTTGTCAGTCTTCTCCTTTAAAATGTCTGTATTTTGAGTCTGTAGAAAAATTCTACCTGAAGGTTCTAAATATATCCTTCTCTATTTTCATCTATTAGAGTTTTTTCATACTTCAATCCCTTCACCTTAGAACTAGAATTGATTTTCTATGGCCTTTCTTTTTTCTTACATGGAAAACTTTGAGCATACTGTTTTAATTACCAGTCAGGGCAGGACACATGAAGTGCCTTGCTGTGGAGTATTTAGGGTCTCCATAACAGTGTCCCTCTTGTCCTTCTGGTTTCTTAACTTCTGTTATTCCCCCAACTTATACCTTTTGCTCCAGGAGAATTGGAATAGTCGTTTCAAAGCTGTCCCCTGATTTTTTCCAAAGAGAGGATTTCCTCATGTTTATGTTGTGACTACTTTCCCTACACCACTCCCACAAGTAGCAACCATAATCCTGTCCATTCTTCAGACTACTGTCCAGTCCCATCAGACAGGATGGGACATTATTCTGCCCATGACTGTTCATGCATGCTGAGCCTCTCTTGTAATTCTCAAAAGGACTATAGTGAGGTGGTTGAGGGTATGGACATTGCACCCTGGTCCACCATTTATGTGGTTTGACCTTGGACAAGTCACTCAACCTCTCCATACCTCACTGTAACACAGGGAAAATAATAGCACCTCCTTCAAAGGATTGTTGTAGTGTTGCCTGGAATTTGCCCATGTTAAGCCTTCAGAACGTTGTCTAGAACATAATAAACATTCAACAAATAGGAAGCAAGTGAGGCACAAAGTGCACAGAGAAGTAGACCTAAAACTCCACAGAGGACCCCCTTGAGGCTTTGGCCAAATACTCAGGGCTCATACAGACAAGATTTCATGAGGTCTGTCACAGCGCAGTTACTGGGGGTGGTGAGCCCCTGGGCGTGGCGCAGTGATGGGGAAAATGGGAGCTCTGACCAGCCGGAGCGGAGGCTGCTGAACACCTGGGGCACTCACTGGGACGCAGCTGTAGGATTTTTCTAGCCTCAGAGGAGGGGCTACTCCAACTCTCCCTACCTCAGCAAAATCAAGCCTTGATAGGGTCGAACTGAGTTGCCCGTCAGTGAAATGCCTACTAGAATATTAGTCAGTACTTTTTAAAGGAGAAACAGCCCAGAGAGGATTCTGGGAAGGTGGCAGGGTGGGAAGCCCTAGGTCTCCCCTTGTAAGATAGTGATTGCACTGGTAGAAGCTCTCTCATGAAACGGCTTTGGAACTGCAGTCTCTTGAAGGCTTGCAACTTCCCGTGGAAGACTTGGGTGGTACATTGGGGTTCATATCAGTCAATTTCCGCTCTTAGCCTAATAGCTGCTCTCCCTCCCCCCACGCCCAGCCACATGGCAGGCAGCCGGGCTGGTGTTCCCAGAGCAGCTTACACACCGCTTGCAGGAGTCAGCGTGGGCAAATAAAGGGAGTCTGTCCTCCAAATATCAGGGTTGTGTGCTCTGACTGCAGACTGCCGCTTCTGATCACAGAGGTGCAGACCCAGAAGCAGGCAACCATTGTGGCAATTTCCTCCAGTTGTTGAGGTCCCCTTCCCATCCGGGCGTCCTCAGGAGGATTACCAGCAGATTTCTCATCAGATCCTTTAGAGGCCAGGAGGCAGTCAGTAGACCTATTCAAAGTGCTAAAGGGGGGAAAAAAAAACAGAACAACCCACCTGTCAACCAAGAATCCTATATCCAGCAAAGCTGTTCTTCAAACACGAGGGATAAACTAAAACATTCTCAGATAAACAAAAGCTGAGGGACTTTGTCCTGCAGGAACTAAATACTCAAGGGAGCCCCCTGCGGGGTGAAATGGAAGGACACCAGACGGTATCTCAAGGTCATGCGAAGAAATAGACCTCAGGAAAAGCAAATACACAGGCAATGATAAAAGCTAGTATTATTTAACAATGGTGTGTACTTCCACCTTATATATTTTAAAAAATTATTTGTCTCTTATTACTGCTGTTTGTTTGTAACTTTGGTTTATAACTGCACACTTTGTTTTTGACCTAACTTAAGAGACCAATGCATTTCAAAGAAGGATTAGTTTGTGATTTTGGTTACACAGTGTAGAAAGGTGTCATTTTGTGACCTCAGCAATGCAAAGAGGTGAGGTTGGCACTAGGAAGGAGCAGAGTTTTTGTTTGCTATTGACGTTAAGATGGTAAAAATTCAAAGTAGAGTGTTATAACTCTAGGAGATGAGATGTAATCCCCTTGGTAAGCGCAAAGAAAACAGCTATGGAACATAATACAAAAAGAAATGAGAATGGACTTTAAACATTTTACTACAAAATTCAGCTAAATACAAACGAATGGGGGGTGCGTGGGTGGCTCAGTTGGTTAAACAGCTAAATTTTGGGTCAGGTCATGATCTCAGGGTTGTGAGATCAAGCCCGGCCTCCAAGCACAGCGGGGAGTCTGCTTGAGATTCTCTCCCTCTGCCAGCCCCACTCACGTGTGCGCATGCCTTCTCTCTCTCTCTCAAATAAGTAAATCTTTAAAAAAGTAAATACAAAAGAATGACTACAGTACCACAGTAAATGGGAGACACTAAAGCTAGAAGGTTTACAGAAACAAATAGCAAATGACAGAAGTAAGTCCCTCCTTATCATTATTTACTTTCAATGTAAATGATCTAGACCCTCCCATCAAGAGGCAGAAATTGTCAGAATGGATAAAAACACAGGGTCCAGCCATTACCGGAATCAGTAGTCCTTGGCATCACCGAAGCGGCCAGAGGAGCCAGGAAAGGGCAGTGTGAGGACCTCACCGGAGGGGTCAGTCTAGAACAGGATTTCAGGGGATGGGCAGAATGCAGGTGGAGAGGCCCCACAAGGGGAAAGTAAAGGGTGAGGCATATACTTCCTATTTTCACTTTTTTTTTGGCGGGTTGGAGGAAGTGACAGGTGGAGGGAGGACAAGCTGACACAGGACCTCCACATCCAGGCAGGTTCTCTAACCTGCCACCGTGGAGCCCCAACAGCCCAGCCTCTGCATCCGTGGTCATCACCACATAGGCAGGTAGTAAGTGATGTAGATGCTAGGGGTAGGGCAGGAGGAGAGCAAGGGAGCCTTACACCCCCAGGAACATTCCAGAGGATTATGGCCAAAGACTGTGTGAGCCAGAAGGTGTGTAGCCAGCACTGTCCTTGTTCCCCACCAAGCTCTTTCTGTCAACCCCCAATCCAGGGGGAAGCAGGGTAAAGAAAATGCTGAGGTCTGATTCTCCTCCTTCTGAACCCTTTGTCCCCCTGCCCCCTACCACCTTGCTGAGCTCTCACCTTGTCCTGTCTCTGTCTGGCCACTAGGTACGTAAAGACCTATCTACTGCCTGACAGATCCTCCCAGGGAAAACGCAAGACTGGAGTCCAAAAGAACACGGTGGATCCAACATTTCAGGAGACCTTGAAGGTACTTGTTGGACAAGTATTCATGTGCTAAGTCTCCCCGTCCCAGGCTGGGCACCCGGGGCCAGAGTTCAGCAGAGTGTTCTTCTAAACTCTTGAGTCAGTTAAATATAAGTACAGACACTTATACGTTTCTGTAGGGCTCTGTCAATCAGTGGCAAGGTGGTAGAAAATAAATTTCAGCCTTTGTACAGGAAAAGTGCAGAGTCTGCTGGACTCGAGAATGGCTCTTGATTAATGATTTCTGAGAAAATGGTGAAAAAGAACCTGGTTGCCTCTCAGTCTCCAAAACTGGTTTGTCCTGTTGAATTTTTATGGCTCCCAGAGAGGTACTTTCAAGCAGGCTCCTCTGTGAACTACTGAGTTACTATCTTCACGAAAGTGTTCCTTTATTGTAATAATCTGGCAGCCCTAGGCTTCTTCTTCTATGAGCAAAAAAAAAATAGTCATCTTATGAAAAACATTTTATAGAGGAATTGTTTGGGTTTTCACTTTCTTTGGTGCTAAGAAACAGGATTTGTGATGTGGGGCAGAGAGATAGGGAGCGACTACGGGGATTTAGGGTGGACGGTTGGAGACGATGTGTGGGAGAGGCCGAGAGCTAGGTGTGGGAGGCTTTGCACTGGACGAACCATCCAGATGCGCAGGGATGAACCCAGTCAAGGCTGGGCAGCCCAGGGACCCCACATGTCAAGCTTGCACAAGGAGAGGGCTTGGTTTGCCTTCCTTGGCAAGTAGGGGCATTTCTGAACTCCAGCCAATGACCGTCTGGCCAGTTGGCAGGAGCTCCATTTGTTAAATAATAAAAACCATTGTTTCCTGTGTCCCTGCTGTGGCCAAGTGACCTGAGCTATTAGAATCCTCGTTGACCAACGGGGAAACTAAGGCTTAGAGAGTATTCAGAATTACAGCTCTAACTCACGATGGACTGGCATTCCTCCACAAGATTTATGGTCATGGGACTCCCCCAGAGGATTTTCTAAAAAACAGACTATGATTCAGCAGGTGTGGGTGGTATCCAAGGGATCCCCGTCTGAGACGCCCTCTGGTAGCAAGTCAGTAGACACGGGTCTTGGCGTAGTTTTGCTCCGTATCTGTTGAAAGAGTTTTGAAAAGCTCCGTGCCCCCTCAGACATTTTAAGTTCATATCCAGAATCACTCATTGTAAGTTTAATTAAGGTGTTTTGTACTAAACAGGTAAACAAATAGTTCACATTTTATGAAATGAGGTGAAGATGAGGACTGAGTATATTTTAAATATTATATAGTTTGATTTTTTAAAGTTTTAACTACCTGATTTAACGTGCAGGCAGAATCTCAAAGAAATCGCCCCCAATTTTTATCCATTGGTTTTTACCCAATGTATTGTGGATATTTCGGTTGTCCCGGAAAACTTCCCAGGTACATTGAAGAGAAGCCACGTCCCTCATCTCGTCTAAAGTCTAGAAAGTGATCCTCCAGGTTTTCTAGGCAGGCGCTCCACGGGAAGACCACCGTAGGGGGCCTGGGAGGGTGCCACGCCACACCGGATCTGGGGTCTGTGTCTGAGGCTGGGTGCTCAGGAGAGGCGGGGCAGCCACCCAGCCTGCTGGGACCGCCTTAGGGGTGGACCAGGGCGCCGGGGAAAAGGTCTCTTTCCAAAAAGGGATTGGGTCAACCGGAAGGAGTCGTGGTTGTTGGCGGGGGGCCACCGTGTGCGAGGACCCCTGAGAGGCAGGCCCCCTGCACGGGGTGGATGGGGAGGATGCCGCCGCCCGAGGGGGTGACCGTGGGCGACAGGCAGCTGCCCGCCTGGGACAGTCCATGCTCAGGGGAGCAGGGGCGGCGCCGGGAGCTGGCAGCCTTGGCAACTGACTGGCCGTGTGGCCGTGAAGGGGACAACGAGACAGACTGGGTGACTCTGAGGGCAGAGTCAGACACAGACCGTGGGCGCCCAGCTGGCTCGGACGGTGGAGCGGGCGACGCTTGATCTCAGGGTTGTAAGTTCGAGCCCCACGTTGGGTGTAGAGATCACTTAAAAAAAATAAAATCTTTAAAAAGAAAAAGAGATTAAAAAAAAGAAATGGACCATGGACTTGAGGGAAACCGACTGAAAATCAGCCCAGGGCGTAGAGGGATGTGGCTTCTGACCACAATGGGCACGGATAATCCCAGAGGGAAGAAAAGGAGGGGCAAGTGGGGCAGGCAGCCTGGCCCCGAGGGGGTGTTCACGGCCTGGGGGGGGGCAGGGCAGACGTGGCTGCGGGCGTCCCTGTTGGGGAGACCGAGGGAGACAAGTTACGACTGCTGCACATACCCGTGTCGCTCCCCTCTTGGCCACCAGTGGATGGGCACGAACGGTGTGCAGATGGGTCTCAGGCAAACCAAGGCGGCCACTCTAAGTGGGGGTGAGGCCTGGCCGTGTGACAGGCGGTCCCGGGAGGAGCCAGGACGCCAACCCCAGCAGGGAGCTGCCGAGTGGGCGTTTCCCCTGTAAACGGGTCGGGTGATCGCTAACACTGACCTCAGGGGACGCTCCTGGAAGCTAAGGAGCAATGTAACCAAAGGCCTGGCGCAGAACAAGGGCTCAGTAAAGTGTAACCTTTTTTTTTCATTATTGAGAAAATCCAACGAATAGGCTTGGAACAGGCTCGCAGAGGCTGAATGGAGTCAGCGGCTCTTGGGAAGCCTGGCTGTGTCCTGGCCTTCAGGAAGGGGCCGGGGCCCTCTCACCCAGGGCCTTTGGCCTCTAGTCCCCGTGGGGGCAGGGGCCCACCGTCGGCTGGAACGGGGGTGGGGGGCAGACTTTCTTGTCCTCTGGCTGTGCTGAAGCTCCTGTGGGGGCCAGTGAAGAAACAGCTCTGTGTGACCCTGAGCACCAGACAGGCCTGGCATCGTCCGTCTAGGCAAAAGCCCATGCTAAAAACTCAGGTTTACGTTAAAAAAAAAAAAAAAAAATTCCTAGCTTTCAGTATCTTTGAACAACCCTGGCCAGGCAAGTTCAGTTCCTGAGCTGAGACAGATCTTGGCTTCAGTTGGATGGGGCCTTCCCTCCTTGCCTGGGGCGCAGATCTGGATTGTGGGAGGGGGACTCTGTAGCTGCCCAGCCTTTCCCCCCAGGCTGAGTGCTGGCTACACGGCTGGTGGAGGAGGTGGTTCTGTGTTTGAGAAAGCAGAGACCACCCCCCACCCCCGCTCCAAGCTGCTCAGCCCACCCTGACCACACCAAGATGCTCCAGCCTGCAGGAGGAAGGCCCCTGTGGCCCAGGTCCCCGGAAGCTGTGGGTCTCCGGAAGCTTGGGTCCCTGGAAGCTGTGGGCTTGGGGAGCTGTGGGTCCCCAGGAGGCTGTGGGCCCTGGAAGCTGTGGGCTTGGGGAGCTGTGGGCCAGGAACCCAGACCAACTGCCTCTGCTCTGTCTTTGCAGTACCAGGTGGAGCCCGGCCAGCTGGGGACCCGGTGGCTGCAGGTCTCTGTGTGGCACCTGGGCATGCTCACCCGGAGGGTGTTTCTTGGAGAGGTGACCATCCCTCTGGCCACATGGGACTTCGAAGACCGCACAACACAGTGTTTCTGCTGGTATCCACTGAGGGCCAAGGTGAGGTCTGGTTTGGGACTGGACTACCCTACCCCCACCACGAAAACAAAACTCCCTTTTCAAAGGGGTTCTGGAAGAGAAAACCTACCCGGGAAGCCTCGGACCCAAGACACCACCACGTGCTTGCCTGCTGGGGCTCTTCAATAGGAACTTCCCGGGGAGGAAAGGCTCCACGTCAGGCTCTCCTGGGTGGGGTAGGGAGCTTTCCCTGCTCGGGTTTGCTCAACTACCTGAGAGCCCCTTCCTCAGTGTAGCCTGAACATCAGCCTGGGTCAGGTCTAGGGGTTTGGGCCTCCTGTGATGGCCTTGTGGGCCCACATGCTCCCCTCCCCAAATTCAGGGTCACTTGGTTTCAGCCCGGGAGCCCTGGGCTCGCTGTTCCTGCGGCCGGAGGTGACCACGTGCGCCCGGCAGCCTGCCCCCAGTTGTGCGGGCCCGGCTGTGGCTTCTGCACTCCTGCCCCAGGCGCTCCCAGAGCAGAAACGGCTGAGAGCGGTGGCCCGATGTGGTCAGGAGGGCCGGGGCTGCCCCGACCTGCAGGGACTCAGGGCAGGGCGCGGGGGTGGCCCGGAGAGGAGGCCCGCTCGCAGGCTGTGCCACTAAGAGGAGAGCCTGGGGAAGAAAGTCTGCATTTCTTGGAGCAACTGCTTTGCACTCTCTGTGCCAAGATCCAAGCACAGAGGGGAGAGGGGACCAGGGACGGCTGAGATAATAGGGGCGGAGGAAGCGTGGGCTCCTTCATCTCCTAAGAAATGACCACGCTGTGCCAGTCCCAGCAGCCAGAGTCTGGCCCCGAGGCTGAGGCTTTCCCAGGCCTGGGCCAGGTTCTGTGCGCTCTCACCTCCCCGGGCCTCTCTGAAGCCAGGGGGGCTGACTGGCCGGCTCTCGGATTTCCGGCTACTGTCGGGTCAAGCCAAGGGTCTCCCGCCTGGGGGCCGCCCTGTCCCACCTCTCCTGCCCCTTTTCCTCTACACTGCTCAGCATGGCCCCGGCATCCGCATCCCGCACCCGTGCTCACCCTTCTCAGAGCCCGTCCTCAGGCATCCACTTGGGATGTCTACTTGGAATGCTTTCTTCTAGCCACGGTCTGCCCAAGACTTAGCCGGAATCCCACCTCCTCCATGAAGGCTTTCCTGATTTTCATTTTTCATGATTTTCCCTGCCAGTGTGCTTTCCCCCAGGATCCGCCCATCTGTTCCCTCTAGAGCCTCGCTGGGGACAAGACTAGTGGCCACCAAGGCTGCTGGCGAGAGGAAGAGGCGTAGAAGGTGCCAGGCTAAAGGATGTCCTTCCTAACACCAGCTGATAGTGACCCCCCTGGCTGGATTGGGCGTACCCTGCTTTCAGGCCTGCCCCATCGGCCCTGACAGGAGCAGCCCGAGGGGTTAGTGCAGGTTTCCAGAAGTGGAGGGTGGAGGCAGCTTTATCTCGTCTGGCACCCGAGGGCCAGCCTCCTTCTGGGGAGGCAGCCAGGAGCCCATGAAGAGACACTGCGGAGTAGACGGGCCGGCCCCGCCCTCTCCTAGGAGTCCTCGCCAAGTCCACTGACCTAGAGGGGCTCAGCTTTATCCCCTTTCTTCACACTCTGGCTGTGTGTAGGTTTTCTGAGGACTATCCTGTGGGAACGTGCCAGGGCCTTTGAGCCCTCTCACCTCCTCAAGGCATGGGGTGGGAATGGAGAGTCACCACAGATGGAAGAGTGACCAGCCCTGCCATGGGCCTGTCCACTCCACCCCAGGGCACTCCCCAGCCTGCAGAGGCTTTGCAGGGGTGAGTGGGGGGTGGGGGTGGAGGTGGGGCACTTATGGACAGAGCTGGGGCAATCAGAGGAGCCCAGAAGGTTCTGGGGGCTGAGGAATCCTGCCTCTTGAGTTCTGTCTCTTGCCCCCAGGCAGAGAAACTTGAAGACAGCATTCTTCCCAGTAATGGAGAACTTGCAGTCCGGGCCAAACTGGTCTTCCCTGCAGGGCCCAGAAAGCTCCAGGAGGCCCAAGAAGGTAGGTGGCCTCCAGCCCCATGACTGTTCATCGGTCACTGTTTCCAAAGCCTGGAGCAGCAGGTGGGTTGAGGACTTCCCTTCTGCCACCCACTAATCCTGCAATGCTCCAGTAACTTTCCAAGATCTGTGAAGCTCAGCGTGGAACATGGATTCTTGGAACCTGTGGTTTGGAAGGGAAATGAGGAAGCAGAGCAGGCCAGGCCTCTGATGCCCACTGCACAGGGATGGCTCTTAGGACACCAGCTCTGGGGCTTTCCTCCCAGGGGGCTGGCGCGGACCGTCTCCCTGGTGTGAACCGTCCCACTGCCGCCCCTCTGGGAGAGGGAATGCTCCTATGCCCACCTGCGTTACAGTTGGGAGTGTGGCTCCTTGGGAACCAAGAGTGCATCTCGAGGTGCTGGGGCCTGCAGGGCCCAGTGAATGCACCCCTGCTCCCAAGTTCTGTGAGCTGTTGCCCAGCAAGAGAAGGCATCAAGGACAGGCTCTCGAGGACCTTATGGGAGGTCTAACTAAGTGAAATAAAGTGGAGCGTACAGAGAGAGGAGGGTGAAGAAAGAACACATAATTCTGTCATGTAGTTAGCGGTCTCTTATTTGCCTGAAGAGGGAAAAGTCTGCTTCCAGAGCTCACAGGGCCACCGGCATCTGCAGTCATTGCCAGCGCCCTAGAACCCAAGTCTTAGGGCCCTTACTTTCCCCAAAACCACTGCCCGCACTTGACTGCAACCTCTGCATCCTTCCTCTCCTTGGATCCCTTTCTTATCTTTGTAGCGTCCCAGGATTTTAGTGAGCCCTTCCTTCCGTCACCGTGCTGGCTTGCAGTGGGACGGCACATTTGCAGGGCCAGCTGAGCCTTCCCACCTGGATACGCTCCTCTTCCCGTCTGCTGTCTTGGGCTCTCCAGGCCGTCACACACCCTCCCGCTGAGCTTTCAGATTTGGGGTGGTGGCATTGATGCTCTGTGAAGTAGGGCTCACAGCAAATGCCGGCTTTTCTTCCAGGGACAGATTGGCCATCCCCGAACGGTCAGCTTTGTTTGGTCGTGCTGGGAGCCAAGAATTTGCCCGTGCGGTCAGATGGTACCCTAAACTCATTTGTTAAGGGGTAAGTATTTAATCAATTGTTTACTGATAATCTGTACATGCATGTGGCATGGTCTTAGAAACTCCAGCAAACACCAGGAAGTGTAAGCCATTCTGAACTTGTATTTTAGCTTTCCCGTGAAAATCCAACGTAATGCGTTCAAGACTGATTTCCAAGAATTCATGGGATTTGGACCTGTTGAGGCTAGATGTGGAACACTGTATTTTAACCTGAAACCCGTATTTTATTGGTTCTTGTTACATCAGCATTTTCTGACTCAAACAGCTTGGAAAAAGCAGTGTGGTTGGTACTATTCCCTTGCCTTCCCATCTCTTGGATTAACAGTCAGGTGGGCTCTGCTTTTGTCATTCTTAGTCACTACCGGTGTGTCGGTGTGTCCAAAAGCAAAGCAAACACCATTAATTATTATACAGAGTTGCTGCATCCCTGGGTCAGGGACATAATGGGAAACACTGGCTTACCATGCCAAGATCTGTGTTCCTGTCCTCAAGCTGCCATTATCGTAGGACCTTGGGCAAGTTACGTGGCCCTTCTGAACTTGTCTCCTGAGAACTGGGTTAAAATGAGAGAGTATGTGTGCAGAGTCCTGGTCCCTGGGTAGCAAGTGTAAAAGCCATGCTTTGCCTGGTGGTCGGCCTCCCAAGGAGGGGGATTAAGGCAAGGGCCATGCGGCCTGGCATCCCAAAGGACCCTTCGCATCTGGTGCAGAATTCAGCCCTAACTCTGGAACATCCTAGCGAGAGGTCACGTGGCCAATCTTGCGATTCACGTTCTTGCTCCCGGCTTGGCATTTTTCTTTGGGGGCGGATCTAGCCCTTGGTCTCACGATGGCCGGCGCCGCCAGGGGCGGAGGCTGGGCCGGCAGTCCAGAGCCAGTGTCTCTCCCTCCTGCAGCTGTCTCACTCTGCCAGACCAACACAAACTGAACCTGAAGTCCCCAGTTGCGAAGAAGCAAGCTTGTCCCCAGTGGAAGCACTCCTTCGTGTTCAATGGCGTGAGCCCTTCCCAGCTGAGACAGTCAAGCCTGGCATTAACCGTCTGGGACCAGGCCATCTTTGGTGTGAACGACCGCTTGCTGGGGGAAGCCTGGCTCGGTTCTAGTAAGTCTGAGAGATTTATTGGGCCTAAGTAGTATGCTTTATCCTTAGCGAAGATCTTACACGGTGACCACTAAAAAGCCCATTATGCTTCCACATTGGCAGGTGATGTAACTAGCTTGGAAATGGCCTCACTGTTAAATGGAGATTGCGACATCTAGTTCTTACTCTGCAAGGGAGCGGTAATACAGCCAAGTATTTCAACAATTTATATCAGATTTAGATCTGCTAAAGGAACAAAAATTACAGGCCTCAAAATGGGCTGGGTACAGTATTTGCTTTGTTTCCGGCATCAGTCATAAAAGGATTAACTTCTTCAAGGAAAATACCTTAATCCAAACAGAGGGAGTGGGACAAAAGGGCAGTGCTTCTCAGCATTGCTCAACTGGGGTGCTGGTGGCGTAGTGTGGGGGACAGCCCTTCGTGGGGAGGGCTGCACACCCTGGCCCCTCCAGTGGTGCCCCTCAAACACTGTGCCAACCAAAAGTACGGGCACACACCTCTAGGACCTCTGAACCAGATTCACTGTTCCACGAAAAGGAACATTGTCCCGAGACGCCTGTGGGTGGCTCAGTCGGTTGAGCGTCAACTCTTGATTTCAGCGCAGATCCTGATCTCAGGGTCCTGGTATCCAGCCCTGGGTCCGCTTGTCTCCCTCTGCCCCTCCCCCAGCTTGTGCTCTCCTTCTAAAATAAACGGGTAGATCTTTAAACATAGAAGGAATATTGTCCACGGACACACCCTCCCCTTCCTATAAGGGCGTCCTGTCTGCCTGCAAATCTGGCCCCCGGTCTGAGGCCACCCCACCAAAGCACACCCATCGTAATGTGTTAAGACTGTCGAGTCCCCTTCTTGAAGACACCCCCCCCCCAAACATGTCTTCTCCTCTCAAACTATGGGGAAGAAGGCAGCTTTGGGCTCTTGAGGCTGCACAGTATTTAGGAATGAATGCCTGAGTGTGTCCAGCTCTGAGTATGGTGTTGGGGTGGAGGTGGTCTTGCTCTTCCTCAGCAGTGGTTGGCATTTTCATGTGGTCTGGAGGTTAAAAACTTTTTTAAAAAGTTGGTCCTCATTTTAAAAAGCTGAGAAGAGGGCTGTTAAGGGGTTATGCGTATCACCTATTACTAATTAGTCACTTCACTCCCATCACAGAGGAAGCCGGAGCTGGTGGTGAGGACTCAGGCTCACCGTCAGAGCGTCAGTGGCAGAAAGTTCTTTCTAGCCCCAATCTGTGGACAGACCTGACACTCATCCTGCACTGAAGCCAGGGTTCCAGTCTGTGGTGAGAGTTTAGTGCCGCAGGCCTGACGGTTAGCTGAGGCCGTGGGCAGGGACACTCGCCGTGGGGAGCGCTGTCCCGGAGCCCGCACGTTCTTCCACATCCCTGTGTACAGCACTTGTTGCTATTGTATCAATAGGCCTGTTTGGTTTTCTGTGCTCTGAGACACGTGGAAAACGGCCAGATTTCAATAAACGTTTGTTACCTCTGTCCCCCAGCGCCCTGCCTTGTTATATGCATTTGAAGGACAACTAGAGCCCGGTTCTGCTTTCCGGAGGGGCACCCCGTGCCCCCGACGCACGCCCGTACACAGCCATGGCCGCCTCTCATCTTGCACAGCTTTTATTTCTCAGGTCTGGGGCGCAGGGCTCACCTGCACACGGCTCCCACCCGAGCAGGACGACGAGCCGGTGGAGTGTGAGAGCTGACATTTCGACAGATTTTCAAGGACGCGGGAGAGAACTGGCGAGGTCAGAGCAGGTTCTTCTTGTGGAAACAGACAATACCAGGTGGGAAGAGTCCCTCTATAGCGGGAGTCTGGATGAGCCAAACAGCATGTGTCTTTTTCAAGGAAGCTCGGAGAGAAAACTGAAATGCGCAGTTACAGGCACAAGGGCACTCAAAGTAAAAAAAAAAAAAAGTCATTTTTACAGATGTGATTACAGCGGTTAAGCCACCTCCTTACTGCCCTCACGTCAGATCAAGTGCCATGGTAACAGGGTTTTTAATACGTAATTCTTTTATTCTGTAAAAGGTAACAAAATATACAGAATGAAACTTTCCCTTTTTTAAACTAATGTTACAAACCCATATTGTCACTTATATATAAATACTCTTCTCTACAGCTGATCATTAATTAGGTGTGAGTCCAACAATGTGGCCCTCTGTTAAGCAAAAAAAGAAAACCCCCCAAAACCAACAGAAGTTTATCCAAGGCTGGAGTGTCCTCCCTGCACTATTGATCCTGAACTGAAGGAGCAGAGAAGAAAAATCACTGTGTGCATGTGTGTGTGAGTGCTTTAGACTGTCTTCAAAAGAATTTTCACCTCTCAAAACAAATACACAAAGATGGATCCTTCATGGAAATCAAAATCTGAGCTAATTTCAAATGCAGAAGAAAGTATGGCACGGACTAGAAGCCACGATGTGGTTTTACTGACGCTGACCCTCGTGTCTCACGTACCAGCATCAAGTTTGTTACTCAGACTTACAGGCATCGTTCCTAATTCAGTCAGTCCTGCTGCAAGCACAAACAGGAAGCGATTCAATAACAGCAATAAAAAAAATCAGGCCTGTTTGGCACTATGATACAATTGGGGAAAATAAACTAGGGAAGCTTCCAGTGACCCCAGCCCCAGAATAGTCCCACTGCAATAACTACTCTCTTTTTAAAGGAACTGGAATATGACGGGGGGTGGGGGTCCTAGATTCAAAGAACTACAAACACCAGCTTCAGAGATGGACCGCGACCCCCGCCCGCCCCCGGCCCCAGTCCTGGCCAGGCCTCACATGGCCTCGAACTCGTCGATCCGCTGCTTGGTGTTGCCCTGCCGGATCTGCCGCAGCGTCTTGTACTTGTCCCGGCCTTGCCGCATGTTCTCGTTGTGGATGATGTCGTTGTGGGTCCTTTTGTTCTCATCTCTGGCCTGGGACAGCTCACTGGTCAGGGTCTGCAAGGGGAAGCAGCTCGTGTCAGGTGTGGCCCGGGAGCAGCGGGGAGCTGGGTGGGACGGCTCCCCCCGACCCCTGCCCGGGCCGCCCCCACCCCGGCGCCCTCACCATCAGCTGCCGGTGCACCCGCTCGTTCTTCTCGGCCTCGGTGATGCGCTTCTCCTCATTGCGGTCATCCAGGATGCCCTCGCTGGAGAGCTCGGCGCTATAGCCCGTGTACTCCGTGCCCTCGTCCTGCAGGTTGTCCTGCACGTGGTAGCTCACCGGCTCATACACGGGGGGCGGTGGGGGCGGGGGGGCTGTCATCACTAGGTGCAGCTCCTCCTTGGTCTTCACCAGGTCATCTTGGGCTTCTTTGGCCTTTGAAAGCAATCCGTACACAGAACCCAGTGTTTAGACCATTTTCGGGGGAAGCCCCTTTTCAATGACGAGAAGGCTTCGGCACCTTCTCTCACCAGTCCCCTGCCTTCTCCCGGGCGGGCTGGACGCGTGCGCCCTCGGGGGTGGGGTGGGGGGGGGGGGGACGTGGCTGAGGAGAAAGCATCCCCACGCAGGATCTGCCCCACTTCTTCCGAGTCCGGGGCTCTGGATCCTGTGATCAGTTCTCAGCTGTGCTCTCAGCACAAAGAGGGAAGGTCATGTCAGGGACGTTTTAAAGAACCATAACTTTTTTTTTCTGTCTCTAATTCTAGTATATGTTCACTGTAGGTGTTTTTGAAGAAAAAAAAAAAAAGGAAATTATTAAACAAAAATCCTCCAGCCACGAGAAAATGCCACTATCCCGTTTTAGAGTACAGCCTTATTCTCTTTCCTTGTGTGGCACTATTTATCAGGCTCCTTGCTGCCTGGCACAGTGCTCAAGCACTTTCCTACCTGCTGTGACCCCTGAGCCTTCCAGCAACTTCTCTTGGGTACACATCCCCAGTCATGCCCACCTCACCGCCATTCCAACCCCGGAGATGAGCTTAGTTTGAACCTGTTCTGCAACGAGCTTTTCTCAATGAACACTTTCTCCAAAAACCTAAGGACGGAACGAAGTCTTTTGCACACAGCCTGTGTTCAGGGGGCGGGGCTTAAGAGGGGTGAGGAGAGGCCCCAGGTGTCCCCAGAAGGGGCCAGTGCAGATGGGGAAGCATGGGCAAGGACAGGTGGGAGGGGTGGGGGGCTGCCACAGCTTGGCAGAGCTCTACACTGAACATATCCAAAGCTCCCCTGGGGACCGTGCTTTCCCGGTGGGCGTGGGGGCTCAGCTGGAGAGACAGGCTCTCTGGACACTGCACTGGAACATGGGTCTCCCTATTACAGCTACAGTTTATTCAACCTCTCCGCAGGGTGGTCCTGAGAGCAACCTTATAGGGTAGCTATTACTCATCTCTAACAAGGAAACGGGGGCTCAGAGAGGTCAGGACACTTGCCCCATACACAGTGGATGAGAGCAGAGTTGGAAGCCTTGTCCCCGGTCTCGACACCTCCAATTCCAGATCTTTCCATGGTGCCATGCTGCATACACCAGTGGTCAGGAGAGGTAGGAGGTCTTGTTTGAGGTGCTGTGGCCTGTCGCTGGGAGCACCCACGTGACCAGATTTAAAGCTAGCTCCTGATGGGGGCTGCCTGATGGGGCTCAACAGCTTGGGGTGGCCAGAACAAGTGGGTGCAAATGAACAAGAGGCTCCTTGTTCCCTGCTAATCCAACAGTGGATTCCCCAGTGCACAGAGCAGCCCATTCCTATGGGGATTTCAGCCTAAGCAGCACAGCTGGGATTGGCAGAACATTGCACAACATCCCGAGCCTTCCTATGCGACCCCCCAGCCTGGCCCCAGGCTGTCTTCCCCGCCCGAGCGCCTGCACCTGCAGACTCACCCTGTGCTGCCACTCCTCGACCTCGTCCTCCTTGCGCCGCCGGGCCTCCTCCAAGAGGGCGATCTTGGCTGTGTACTCGGCTAGCTCTGCGGCCTGGTGAAGGGCACGAAGCGGAAATGATTTCTGGGGTCTTTGGGGAGAGCCCTTTTGCAAATGGACAGCCACATATTTTGGTGCTGGGCCTCGTCCCCACCTCCTCCCCAGTCAGCAGTGCCCATGGCTGCCCACCCATGGTGTCCTCAAGACCATGCCTCCACGTCTGGCCCCCCCGGACTGCTGCACCAGGGCCGCCTGAGGCCCCACCACCAGCACAGCCCCTCCCACCAGGCTTTTCTCCCTCGAGCAGATCATCTTACAGTCCCCGACACCATTATAAGGCAGGTGTCACTTTTTGGCCCCCCGGGGCAGCCTCTCGGTAATTCAGCACCGTGCGACTCCGGGAGCCCTACCAGCTGCTCCTGGCTCTTCATCTGATCTGCGGCCTGCTTCTGCAGCTCCTCCTTGGCCCGCACAGCGGCCATGCGGTCTGCCTCCAGGCGCTCAGCCGCCTCCTGGGCACGCTGCCTCTCCTCCTCCAGCTGCAGGGCTCTCTGAATCTGGTCTGAGAGTTCTGGAGAGAGCACAGGGCCCTGAATTCCCAGCCTGGATGCCTGGCATGGGGTCCAGGGCGGGACTCACAGCACAAGCTACAAAGCACTGCATGGGGGGCCTCTGCTTCTACGGACACAGAGGAAAGCCCACTGCGGTGCGTTCCCTGCTGTGCACATAGACAACATCCTTGCGGCAGTTAGAAACTGCTAGGGAGGGTTTCCCCCTCCCCTGGCCAGGGCTGGGGTAGGTTGGCAGACATGCAGAAACCATACCACTCGCCCAGTTTTTAGTTTATAAGACAGGAGGCATCGTAGCATGGTTTGGGCACTCACTGGCTGTGCGACGTCAGGCAGATTAATTTCCCTGCTAAACCTTAACATCGTCATCAGGAATATGGGGATGACTCAGTACTAACCTCAAAGGAGTGAGGGAAAATTTAAAAATGTGCATAAAGCATTTAGCACAGAACCAGCACAGCATCAAAAGTATCAAGATAATCAAAAGATTATCTTCTAATCCAAACACCCATGGTCAGCTCTCAGCCTCGAGTCTCTCCTGTGGGTGCTGTGTTAAGCTGAGACGTTCCTGGCTGTGGGTGTGCTGACGGTCCATCTACTCCTCGCTGCGGAATGCACCCCTGCATGCATAAGCACTGGGCACAAACCCACCTTTCTCTGCCTTCTTGGTTTTCTGCTCGTAGTCCTGCAGCCTGAGCATTAGCTCCTCCTTCTCCCGCATCATCTGCTCCTTCTCTCTCTCCACGGTCTCTCTCCTCTTCTTCTCGGTCTCCAGCTGCTGCCTGTTACAGGGCGAGGGGCGGTGCAGGAAGGTTTAGGTGCTGGCAGACACCTGCCATGTCAACACGCATCACCAGTGCCCAGTGCAGGCCCCACCTCCAGATGGTATGGACTCAGGAGGCAGCTCCCTGAGCGGGTCCTTGGGCCCCACGCAGTAACTTCTGAAGGTCCCCGCCCCCTGAGGCTCCACCCGTGTTCGCTAGGTTATGTTCCCTTGGCGCCTCTGATGGAGAACAGCGCAGGCAGGGCCATCTAGTCTGGGAGAACACCGCCCCGTCCTGCTGGCCTCCACCCCGCTCACCGCTCCAGCTGCTTCTGGTGCTTCTCCTCCCGGGCCTGGGCCTTCATCTGCTGCACCTCAATGGTGTCGGGCTTCCTGCGGCGCATATACAGCTCATGATTCCCCATGCAGAGCTGCAGGATCCGCTTGTTAATGCGCAGGCGGGGGGCATAGAACACGAAGTCCTACAGAACAGAACAGGGTGGACTCTAAGCAGGAGGAACACTTTCCTTTGGCTTTCTTCTTCCAAACCCGAATTCACAAAGTTCTAGATGACCTTTTCTAAAAGGACAAATGTAGCAGAGTACGGGGCCAGAAAGGGACTTCAAGGAAAAGCCACTGACTCCAAATGACGGGACAGAAAGTTCCTGGTGCCATGGGATTTGGATTCTCTGGGACAAACAGAGCAACTGTGTGTCTTTGTGGGTATGCGTGTGCACACACCCTGAAACCTCTCCGGCTGGACGGTAAAGCTTCTCTGAGGCAAGAGGTCTTACAGCCTTGGGAAACCTGGGACCGAGGCCCAGCGCTGCCTGGTCTTCAGGCCGACACCCTCTGGCCCCACCAGCCAGAGAACCACCATCCCCCAGTCCTGCCTGAGGTGCAGCGACTTCTAATTGAGCTTCTGGTCTCCTCTGCCTCAACCCTGGCCTCCCACACGGCCACCAGTGCATCCATCGGGTCGCTAGCGAACACCTGACGCCAGCCTGGTTAGCTCCAGGCCCAGGTACTGACGCCGTGGCTGGGCACGTGTGCGGAGTCCGGCCCCGCAGCCCCCGCCTCCCCCTTGTGCATCTGAACTGCACTTGCGTGCCCGCCAACTTAGTTGCTCAAAGCAGCCCTGCTACTTGGGATGTCCTGTCCAACCCCACAGACCCGAGGAGATGGCACGGAGGCTCCTGTCTGGAGTGCTCCTGCTTCCGGCTTAACCAGCACACCTCCTGTGCCCCCTGTGCTCCACGGGGGAGCCAGCATGTCCGCTGATGCACCTGGTTTGGTCTCTACCTTCCCCTGGACGGGCAGCTCCCCCGACAGCAGGGCTGTGTTCATTCATCTCTCTATCCCCGGGACCCAACAAATGGCCTGGATTTACTGGGTGCTGGAGTTTACAGAGCACTGCCACGTCTAAGCCTGTGACCTTGAGCGAGTCACTTCCTTGGAATCTGAACACCTTCAGCTGCATGGTGGGGAGGACAGTAATCTAACAGGACTGCTGCGAGGATTAACTCAGACACTGTCAGCGGGACAGGAGGCTCACTCACAGACTGCTGGCTGCCTGACAAAACTGCTAGGGAAGAGCCTTCTTGAACAGAACAGACCAAGGCATCCGAGAACCTTAGGACTGTGGCTGTATAAGTCTGCGACGTGGGACAGGGACGGCACACGGCCTTGCCTCCTAGTTCTTGCTACTGCTGCGATTAATGCAGGGGATGGGAGAGGAGAGAGGGTTTAGAAACTCTTGTTAAAAGTTATTTTAAAATGCCAGTCTGCGGGGTGCCTGGGTGGCTCAGTGGGTTAAGTGTCTGCCTTCGGCTCAGGTCATGATCCCGGAGTCCTGGGATTGAGCCCCGCATCGGGCTCCCTGCTCGGCGGGGAGCCTGCTTCTCCCTCTCCCACTCCCCCTGCTTGTGTTCCCGCTTTCGCTGTGTCTGTCAAATGAATAAATAAAATCTTTAAAAAATCAATCAATCAATAAAAATTAAAATGCCAGTCTGCTTCCTCTTTTTTCCCTTTCTCTTCTCAGCTTGGGGCCCCTGGCATCCAGATTCTGACCTCTGGAACAGGGGCAGGGTGGCTGAAACAAAGAAACAGTGTGACGTGTTCCACAGCGACGTCTGAAACCAGAAAGGACACGCCAGGGAGCTAACCAACACACCCCAGAAGGCCCTACGTAGCTTCTCAGTTTTCTCATCAGTTCCAGAAATGCTGGATAGACAGTACTGTCAAAGCCGCGAGCCCACGGAGTTCCTAGGTGGAGCTTTCGCACACTCGTTATTAAGTCATCGCGTTTGCCAGGGAGCGTCTGCAGAGCGGGGAGAAGCACCGCCTCTATTACGTAAGAGAAAACAATCTTTTGTTATGGCCACACAGACGTGCTACCCACGTTAGGTGTTGGCTGTGGCTCCTAAGCATTGCAAAGGAACTCTGATTAGCACCAACTCCTCCTTAGAACAAGGTCAGTTTAAAAACCATCAAGGGCAGACGCTGCAAGTACATCACCGCAGCCGGTGGGCCCAAGACAAGGCCTGCACATGGCTGGGGACAGCGAAAGCAGCAGGCAGAGGCCATTTCCTGGGCTGCCTAGTCTCAGGCTTCAGGGTAAAACCAAAAACTGAAACCAATATTTACTTAAGGATTTCTAAGTCCGAGTACCCAGCCCAAGCCTCCTAATGCAAAACCACAACACCGAGGAGATGTGGGGCAGGCTGTCTAAACTCTGGCAGAGACAGATCTTAAAAACTGAAACTCGAGGCAAGAGGAAAGCTCATGGAAATGAATCCAAGTCCCTAAGAATACGAGAGAAAAGGAGATGGAAAAGTAGCCATAAAGTTGTCGAACAACAAGCTTAGGAGCCTCTAGGACACTCTCCCACCAGGCCCCACCCCGGGGCTCCCCTGGGCTGAGGGCAGGGCTGCTCCCAGGGATATGGCAGTTCTTATAAGCTGTTAAACAGGTAGCTGCCCAAGAGCCTTCTCCAGCTTCCATGAGGCCGCAGGAACAAAAGGCTCTTTTCTGAAGGAGACAAAGCTGTTTTAACCCCACACAGGACTACCGGGCAGGCTTAGAGGATTCAGTGTTTCAGGCCCCATCCCCGCAGTATCCAAGCTGGCAGGAGGAGAAACTGGCTTTTCTACGGGAAATGCCTGGTCATCGGGAGCATGCCAGGACAATGGCTCATTTGTGAGCTTGCCATGGAAACTGCCCAGCGTCGGGGTGCCCTCCACAAAAGTCAGCCCGAGAAAAGGAATCCCAAGCCTCACCTATGAGCCAACTCGGACCTTTGGGGTTTCCCTGTCCATCTTGCGGAGATAGTTTAAACTTGGAAATGTGACTTTCTGCCGCCCCAAGTACAAAGCCTGAACCCGGGAAATGCCATAGAGGAAGGAAGGAACAGAGCGAGCCTGGCGAGGTGCACAGGGCCATGGGGACTCATTCCCTCAAACCAGCTCCACGTGTGGAACCCCCACCTCCACGACAGGAGTCTGACAACGACTTCTGCTCACTTGGTCAGGCCTTCCTGACCCAACCATCTGAACGTTTTCAATAAAGGAGAAAATACTTTCGCGACCCACCCCACACTGCCCCCCGCCTCTCATCGCCTCATCCTGGTGGGTGATTAAATACAGCTGCACTGTGGAAGTCACAGCCAGAAAGCACATCACTTGTGTTCATGCATCTCTTCCACCAGCATGCAGACTTTATAAGGGTGGGAAGCCCACTCTGTTCCTGCTGCACACACAGTCCTAGAATACAGCTCGACTCGTAGTACACAACCAACACATGCTTCTCTCAGCTTGTGTTTTCTTTAATCAATGGCTCCACATAAAACTAGTAAAAGTATGCTCAACTAATTCAACCAGAAGCACTACAACTGTTTTTGCTTGGAATTTTAAGATTAGGAAAAATTCTGCAGCTTTTCAAAAGCTAAACTTATGCCAACACACACACACAACTTAATCCTTAAATAGTCCAGTCTGCTTGCTTCTGTTGGTCACATGTCTAAAAAAGTTCTGAAAAATGAGCACCACCCTGTGAGCAGACAGCAGCCTAGCCAAGACCCTCAGGATCTTCTTGCTATCCTGGCTGCCCCGATCTCACGGCCCACGTTAACGTGGGTACACTGTGACCCCCGGGCTGTGGTGCTGAATGTTAATGTGGCCTGTTTCCATGGAGCTGCAGAGTCTGTATTAAATGCTGCTTTAATTGTCAACAACTGTGCAACTACCCATGGAGTAGAAGTCAAGAGTTTACAAACAGCAGGAGACGTTTTCAGTAAAGGAGAAAATACTTTCACGAACAGCGTCAAGCGTTCTGGTTTTCACTTACGCCGGACTAACTGGCCTGTGGGGAGGAGCATTTGGACAGTAATGCCACTTGCTGTTCCACGTGGGGTGCCCCTCGCCCCATGGGGCCCCAGCCCCGGAAGGCTCCAGACGGCCCCGGCCTGAACTGCAGCCCACGCTGGCCTCTCTAAGCCCCACACCGTAACCAAAACACCAAGTCCTTTCCAATCTATAAGTCTGGTAAAAATCATAGCAGCCTCTAAGAAGGAAGAGATTATTCTTCAAATGGCACTTATTCTTTAAGAATCAGATTTCTGATTAGAAAACAAAGTCCTCACCCATTCAATCACACTACAGTATGTATGTATGTCAAATTTTCTGAGCAATCAGCTAAAAATTTAAATGTCAGCAGAATCAATAAAACTGAAATGAATTTCTGTTAACACACCAGTCTTTGCAGTTACTAGTTCACAGCCCAGATTCTTCAAACTCCAGGAATGGAAATCCCTTTTCTAGCCAAGCCCTCCCAGGAAGACTGCCCCACCAGCCTCCTCATTGTGAGGAGCCACTTCCCACATCAGCCCCAAAGAGAAGGCACCTGCAGAAAGAGCGCTGGAGAGGCCAGGAGGGGGTCAGAGGAAAGCAGAGTTGAACATTCTTGGAAGAGAAGGTGAGGCACAGAGGGACCGTAGGGCCCGGCAATGCTCCAGATGCAGGCCTGACTTTTCCTAACATGGGTAAGCTGCAGAGACAGCTCTGAAAGCCAATGCTGGCCCTTGAGGCTTGTAAGCAATCATGTCTGTGCCCCAGCTGGCTTCCAGGGAGGTGCGGGGGTGAGCCCCCTTACCCCAGGTACACCTTCTGGAGGTAGGTTGGTTTTCCACAGGAACATGAACATTTCACAGCCCAGAAATGCAACATTTCGTAAGATGCTTATCATTTGGCAAAGGTCAATGACTCAGAACTGCCTTTTCCTTCATAAGGAATGAAGACCACTTGAAAGCTCAGGGGACACAGTCATCTAGCTGTTGAGGGACACCTGGGCCCCCGTGTACCTCTACTTCAAGGGGTCCTTGAACTTCAATGTAACCTGCTGGCAATTCGTTTACCCCACTCCCTCCATACCCCTCCCCCCAAGTGCTTGTCATATAGAGAAATCTGGTTATCCTGAAAACACATTTGGCTATAAGAATGAAAAACTGTAACCCCTCGCCTGAAATCCACAGAAACTTACAGGCGCCTTCTTGTCGATGGGCTTAATGACGAACTTTTTGTCATTGAAAGAGATGTTCCTGATTTCACTCCATGGAAAGCCAATCTTTGGGGTCAACCTGAGGTTAAAAAAAAAAAAAAAAAAAGGAGGGGGATAGTTAGGTGTGTGCTTGGATTTTTTTACTTCAATTTGAAAAAATACAAAGCTAGCCCAGGAAGCATAGTATTTAATATAGGTCATTACCAGAGGTCCTACCTGTGCTGGGTAAGGTCAGGTCCAAGCTCTCGGAAACCTCCACAAGCTCATTTATACTAAATCTTCCCAACCTTGGGCATCCCCTGTGCCCGGTCCACCCCAGCTGGCAATCTCAAAGTCAACTCCAATCCCCAACCCAGCACACCCCTTCACCCTGTGAGAGCTCACACAGCCATCTTCTGTAGCCTAACTGGGTCCTTGTCCCCAGAACCCCACGTCTAGTCATTAGTCTGACTCATTTCCCTTGTAGTCAATCCACTCCTCTTCCAAACTGCCAACACCCTCCCCAGGTTCCACAGCATGGAATCCAGGGGCCTTGACTTAGCATCCAAGAGCCTTCTAATCTAGCCTCAGTTTCCTGACACCCAGGCTCTCACAGGCCCGCCTTGCCTGAGGAGCTCCCTCCTCCTCCCTCCCCTTTAGGAACCTGCACCCTTCAGAACAGCTCAGCCTCCTTCAACAACCTTGCCCCTTCTCGACCTGTAGTCTCTTGTGCCACGTGAACATTTTTTCAATTCTTCCATTCTTATTTGCTCTTTGAGGACCACGCAGGTAAGCTTTCTGATGGCAAAGATCACGTCTTGGGTTTTCCAGGCATGCTCTAGTCAGAGCGGCTGCTCACCAATGGAAACAGAAAAGCCCCTGGTGTGGCTCCAGTCCACTGCTGAAAGTGGGGGTAATAAAGTCCCCTACTCTTTTCTACTGTGGTCTACTTCCCCCTCACATTTGTTAGGATCTGCTTACTGTATTTAGGTGCTCTGATGTTGGGTGTGCATAGATTTACAACTGTTCGATGTCCTTGAGGAGCTCAGGGCTTGATATGGATTCTGCTCTTCTGGGTCTCATTTAGTGCTGTGTGGCGTGTTCACCTGGCTGGCCAGACACCCTCCCGTGTCATCCTCCAACTTCTAAGACAGCACTAGGACTACTCACCCCAAGGAAAGCCCCAGTACTGCTCACTACTGGCTGAAACTCTGGCTCTTTGGCATCCCTAGGGAAAGTCACCGTATGATTTCAAGACCACATTGCTCTACTTAACCTCACGACTCCCACCCTATTTTTTCAACACATTTTACCATGGACACCATTCTAGAAGTAATGACAGACCCTCAAGCCACCAAAGATACTGCCATCAAAACCCAACCTTTCCCACAGTCCATAAAAAACTTTCAATTTAGAAAATAAGCAGGAGAACCCATTGCCCTACCAACATATTTAATAAAAAACTGATGGGCAGTGTAGGTCTTGCTATGACAACCTAAGCCAGATCAAGTTGGTGGGTGGGGTGACTTCTGAAGGCCAAGAGAGGACACCCAAGCCCCACAGATGGCTCTTCAGGGACACAGTGGTTCTGCACCCCTGGAGGAACTATGTCAGGGCACTGGCCACACTGTGGTTTTAAAGTGTCAATCCTTTTTGGCATCTGCCTTTTATAGCTGTCCTACAGGGTCACCAATGCCTGCTAGGACACATCTGGCCAACAGGCTTCACAGCCAAACATGCAAGGGGTTTGCTTTGCTATTGATCAGAGAGGTCATTGTGTCTGCAGGCCTTTGAGCACTGGAAGGGAACTCAGGATAGCACCTAGTCCCACTACTGACCGTAACCCGTGTCCTTATCTGGGGCGGCCAGAAGAGCACCAATAGGTAGGCGTCTGTTTGCTGCTTCTGAGCACCTCCCTCCACGGCACAAGAGCCCTTCGCGCTCGTTTCTCAGCTGGGCGGCTACCACCGCAGCCAGATTTCCAACTCTCAAAGCGCCCAGGAGGCAGGGATTGGGCTCCTAGCTTTATAGGAGGTCCTCAAAACACTGCTGATCCTAAAAGCCCTCCACCTTCAGGTTAGACAGGCATCTTTCTTTCAGGATTGGGTGTCCTATCACCACGGCCTCCAGCCCTTTGCTCTGCGGAGTGCCTGTAAAGTTTGTCTTTTTTTTTAAGATTTTTATTTATTTATTGAGAGAGAGAGAGAGAGAGAGAGAGCATGACAGGGAGGAGGGTCAGAGAGAGAAGCAGACCCCCTGCTGAGCAGGGAGCCCTATGCGGGACTCGATCCAGGGACTCCAGGATTATGCCCTGAGCCGAAGGCAGTCGCTTAAGCAACTGAGCCACCCAGGCGCCCCAAAGTTTGTCTTTTTAAGACTCTGGAAGCTCATATAACAATTTACAGCCATTCAGAAGCATGAGTGCAGGTCAGAGACCACACAAGTTTTTTAAAAAGTGGGATTCTCCAATAAAAGGGACCAGAGCTCTTTAGAGAAATAGTGGATTCCTGGGCTGGAGCAGCGAAGTACAAGATGATCCTGAAACATCTTGAGGTGCCACTAAATAAAGAAATACTCAAACAATAACGGGATCAGAGCAGAAGGGCACAGGAGCCAACTGAAAGGGATCCTAAAGGCAAATCTCAACAATCTGAACAATAAAATAATAATAGTAACAGATTTATAGCCCAGAGGGTAAAATATCGGTGAGTCCATATTAATAACTGAATAAATGGAGAAATTGGCTGTGTTCAGTAGACATGTTAAAAAAAAAAAAAGTTTCTCAAAAGCCGACTCCTGAATGGATGCTAGAATAGATGAAATATGGTAAGAACCAGGATATTTCCATAGCTTCAAAATGTCTCCTTGAAATACACTTAGGACTATGAAGGGAAGGTAGGAACTCCACAGAGCAGTCTGGCAGAGAGTGCCTTGACCAGTAACCAGAGTTAGCACCACCGGGAGGGAGATTTCTGACATCACATGCTGCCTCACGAGAGGCCCCAGAAGCACCAAGGCAGACTCCTGTGGGATTCTGGCCCAAAGAGCATAACTCAAATCTAACTATGAGAAAACATGACACAGATCCAAGGCTAAGGGACTTCTTCTAAAGAGTTAATGGCCGTTATGCTCTTCCAAAGGGTCAAGGTCATGACAGACTGGGGAGAAGGTGACTAAGTCCAGGTATGAGTCTGGGCAGGATCCAGGGGCAGAGAAAGGTCATTAGCGACAACTGGTTAAAATGGAAATTGGGTCTGTATATTGTTTACAGTATCATGTCAGCGTTAACTTTCCGACAGATACCTGGACTATGGCTCTGTCAGATGTTACAACATGGGGAAGCTGTGTAAAGGACAGATGGGAATTCTTTGTACTCACTACTTTTCGAACATTTTTAAAGTCTGAAATGATTTCAAAGTGAAAAAATACATGGCTACAAAATTTAAGTTCAAAGTATGCAGCTGGGGGTGATGATAATGTTCTTCGATGTCTTTACCAGAGTCTGGATTTTACAGGCACACGTCGGTCTAAACTCATTAAGCTTAGACTTAAAGAGCACTTAAGAATCGTGCATTTCACCTCAAAAGACAAACAAGACATATTGAGCTCTAGTAAATAATACGCGTTTTGGGGACAGTATACAGACGTCTGCAACTTACTTTGCAACAGGTCTGAAAGAGAGAGGACTAGAGGGTACAGTGACACGCAGCTGGGGAGACGAAAAAGCGAAACGCCAAGGAAAGAATCTTTGAAATTTTTCATTAAAGTTTAGAAAAGGTCTGGGGTGGGATGGGTTGGAGCTACTGCGGGCCACACAGATGGCTCTGCCTACATTCTCAAAATGGAAGCAAAGACACTCATCGCTATCAGCGGGGGCCCGTGCAGGGTGGACCCCCACCACTCTGCAGGGCAGGCACGTGAAGGAACTTTCCCACGCGCCCCTCGTGCGTGCCTGCTGCCAGCCACGCTTAACCAGGCACCATGCTTCTCCCCCGCCCCCGCGCACATCCAAACACACGGAGGCCAAACTCTTGTCTGCCAGTCTGAGGTGAACTTTTAAACTTCTTACTCTCGGTGGACTAACTGGAGTCCCTGCAACAGTCTCTGTAAGAGACCAGGAGGTTTTTTTTTTTTTTTTAAATTCTGTTCCACGTTCAAGTTAGGGTCCCAAAGGCCTGAAAGGAGAGAAGGCACTGACAACTGTGATCTTGGCGTATCTGATAAAAGAAAACTCAGACAAACCAAAGAACGGTCTTTTGCTCTCCTCTCTTACATAGATCAGTAACCCACTAATGCAAGAGCACAGAGCTGTAACGCACACCCAGGGGAGGGGGCAAAATCAGCATTCTGCCCATTAGCGTAGTTTTAATTTTATAAACTGGAAATATAAATGACTGGCTTATTGGGACACCTGGGTGGCTCAGTTAAGCGTCTGCCTTTGGCTCAGGTCATGGTCTGGGATTGAGTCTGGCATCGGGTTCCTTGCTCAGTGGGAAGACTGCTTCTCCCTCTGCCTGCCGCTCCCCCTCCTTGTATGTGCTGTGACGAATAAATAAAATCTTTAAAAAAAAAAATGACTGGCTTATTTTAAGATATTATGATATACATAATACTAGACACTATATTACAGTTCACTATGTTGTACGTTAGAGTATGTACACGCTACATACAAGTACTGTGCTATACGGCATCCCATAATAACCACCATGACGACTGGCTTATTACATATACAGTAAAGCTAGTAAGACAGAAATACAAATCAGAGTAGGTGATTTACAACTCTGAGAAATTTAAGGGAAAAAGAGACTGGCCCTTGTTTCGGCCCCGGCTTGTCTGCAGTCTTCTCCAGCATCCTCTCCCTTAAAGGGCCCACCGAGTTACCTGCTGGAGCCCGAGTCTACCGCCCAGACGCCTGCCTCTGGGAAGACCAGGAAGACTGCGGGACTCAGGAGTGTGGGAGGGGTGAGCCCTAGGAGGGAAGAAGTGCTCTCACAGGACTGAAGAACTTGGGGGCAAGGGCACGTTCCTCTCACTGTTTTGTCTTTGTTGGTTTTGGTCTGATGATGCCAGGTAGGATCACATAACACAGCTAATCTCAATGTTCTCTGTTTCCAAGCTGACACCTTTCAGGGAAGGGGTCTGCCTATTTCCTCCCCCTCCAAGTTCCTTCCTCATCTACAGGTTTACAGAAAAAGACAAATGCTTTCAGTCCCACATGCTCCCACTCAGTGGTTATGTATACAGTGAAAAGGGACCTCAAGAGACATTTCCCAACCAGGATACGTTTAATTCTAAAATACGGTAATAAAGGTATATTTGTTTATTTGCAGGTGCACTAAGTCTCTTATCGCCCCACTCACACACTCAATAGATCCGCTCTCTCACTTGAACACTCCATGAGCGCCCAATTGTCCACTGTTAGCTGTATGACTGAGGGTAGTGATTCCACACTTATCACAGCTCAGAGTCATCCCAGCATTCCTCAGACTTGAGTCAGCCTCCTGCTTATCTGCTTCAAAGGCCTACTGACTGAATGTCTGGTTAAGTCTTTCTTCCTAACTGAAAAGAAGGTTGCCTTCAGGGACAGGGAGGAAGTGAGGACTGCCCTATGCCCCAGTGTCTTCTTGGGGGAGAAGACCCCTTTGAGAGAACTACCAGTTTCACTGGTAAATTGGGGGAGTGGGAAGAGAGCAGGAAGAGACTGAATGAACTGCAGTACTCAAATTTTCACTTGGAAAAAATTAACATTTACGTGGGCTGGAGGTAGTTACAAGCTGACATCAGCAAGTTCCTGCCTATAGCTGTTTCCTGCAGCTGGAAAAACCTGTTTAGACAGCCCTGGCCACAGCTACGTGACAGAATCGGGTCATTCAAAAAATGAGTTCAGAGACAGAGGCAGTCTCCCACATCTATTCCCATGAGGGCACTGCCTTGACCAGTCGCCGTCCTCCAACTGTGCGGCTTCCGGAAGGACCAGGGACTGGTTTCCTGAGCCCCCCAGACTGCTCATGTTTCTGTACGACACTGGGTCCAGCACACCTGGGGGAGGCAGCAAACCGAGAATCCTCGATAACTCACTACCAGGTTCTCGGAGGAGTTCCTGTGATTGGGGTCTTTCCTGACTGGAACCAGGCTTTCCAGCAAAGATGGTTCTCCTCCATCCAATTCTGGCCCCAAGTGGAGGGTCTAGGAAGGCCTGAGACAGGCCCCTGTCCCACCCAAATGAAAGGTATCTGTACCCCGGTTCTGGCAAGAAGACACATGGCTGAGATTGAAGGCAGAGTCTTCATGTGATGTCGTCTGTTCCAAGTAGGGGCACATCCCCCATGAAGGCCAGAGAGATGGTTTTTGGGGAGCACTAACAGCAGAGAGGAGGGGCAACAGGAGGAAATGTGGGAGAGCCATCACTCAAAGGCACAGGGAACCACCATGGAAAACTTGCCCTCACTGAATGAAAAGGATCTTTTCCCTGTGTATCTAGCTGGCGGGCACAAACAGGCACATTCGCAGTGTTTGTGAGCACAGGGACGGGCAAAAGCAGCCAGCAGGGCCTGGCTTGCTCTCTACTGCTCTTTCAGAACTTACTCCACACACACACAGAGCTAACACGTGGCCATCAGACACCTCTCACAGGTTCAGAGGATTTAGCTAAACTGTACATAAGCCACTGTTTACAGAACCTTAAGATCTCTGATAGCACTGGAACTACTCTTGCTTGGATTACCACAAACTAAGCCACCAGCAGGGCAAGGGCTGCCTGGGTGGGATCTGTGGGTGTGCTGGTGCCTGGGCGGCCGGCGGCAGGGCCTCCGTCGGAGAGCAGGGGAGGTCTTCCTGCAGCTCTGGTCTGTGGGGTTGTGGGTCAGCGCATGGAACTGAGCTGGTGGACAAGCTATGGTGACAGAAGACGAACAGCGCACACCTCAAGCCAACCTCTGACAAAATGTGGCCACATCACAGCTGAAAAGCCCTTGAAGATGCACACATTGGTCCGGTAAGCCACCAGAGAAACACTTCAAAAGAAACCACATGCATGGTTGCCAATGCCTCCCTTGTTTCCAACCCCAATCCCCCACCAACTGAAATTATAAAGTTCAACTCACTTATCGTCTTTCTCATAAATATTCAGTCCGAGGGCATCCACTCCAAGCCAAAGGTCTGTTCCTTTCTTATTTTTTATCTCAAAATAGTTGATTCCATACATTTCCAGGTCCTGAGCAATCTTCAGATACTCCAACATGGCACTGTCCCTAGCAGGGAGAACAAACAAGGACATGGTCATTCGTGCGTGCGGTATCCGGAACCGTAAAACCGCAGCTCTGGCAGAATGGGCTGGCAGCTGTGGGTTTGGTGCTGTCCCTCTGTTGGCCATTCACGCCTGGGCCCTGAGCTGTTGGACGCTGACCACTGATGTACTCTAGACCTTCTGAAAGAACTGAACAGACTCATGCTGGGTTCTTTCTCTGGACACAGGAGGTTTTCCTTTTAGACTGCCCTGGTAGGCAATCTCTCTCTCACCCACATGCTGCTGCAGGGACTCCCACTGTCCATGTCACTAGCAGCCACCACTTAGGCCTTGAGCTCTTTCCCTCCACAAAAGACGCTCAGGACAGATGAGAGCTGAAGGACGCAACGTCTGTGAGGCCCAAACTATAAATAAACTTCTAAGGTTGGGGGAATGCACAGAATTGCTGCTAATGCTCCAGGTGAGGATTCTAGGGCAACAGAGAATCTGCCCATTTCTTACCTCTAATAGCCACATGTCACATCATGTTCCTCCTTCATGCCTTCTTTGTGCTTCTTTCATAGGAAGTGTTTCTCACTTGGGATCAATTTTTTCCCATTGTGAACAATGCTCCTGCCCTCTTGACTAAAACAAGTGTTTTAGACCCAAGACCTTCTCTCCTCTAAAACAAGGGAGAAGGCTTTAGGGCCTGAGGCTGAATCTAAACTGCTTCTTACCCCCAGACATGAACACCTGGCTTTATTTAAGAGAAACCTCCTGAGCAACTAACTGTTACCTTTCACTGCTCTGCCCGCTCGGGCTGAAGCCCAGGGCAGCGGCTCCGGGAGCTAACCACCCTGAGGACCCTATGTGGGGTTAATGCCAAGGCAACCCGCTGGAGAGGCAGGAGCCAATCCACACTCACTTGAGCATCCCGCGGTGCTCGGCGTGCCACACCTGGATCCGGTCCTCCCACTGGTCCCTGGTGAGCTTGTGCTGGTCCATGACTCTGAATTGCAAAACAGGCGGCACAAGAAGGTCACCACAAAGGGCCGTGAGAGGCAAGCAGAGGGCCCCCACCCACCTGCAAACCTTGAGTTTTCTTTCAAATAAAACCACCCACAAAGAGTGTTTCTACTTCCTAATATGCAGCATTTTGGACAATTAACAACTTAAAAGACTTAGAACTTAGAATGAGACATATCCAGTCTTGCTGGAAAAATTTTAAAATGGTGTTTTATATTGTAAGGTGACTCTTCTTCCAAAAGGGGTAATTTATATGACCATTAGTGAATAAAAACAGATTTAACAGGGCCCAATGTCTATGCACCAGGGGAAGCCAGGAAGTGTGATTATGTATACAGTAACACAGCTGCTCTTCCTGGGGAGAGCGGCCCCCCTTCCTGCTGCGGTTCTTCGTCACGGACCGTAGAGGAGGCTCAGTGCCCGAGGGGAAGGCTCTGGTAGGTCAGTGCCTCTGGAGGCCACAGCATGTGCTGGTTAAGCACACAGAGCAGGAAGTGCTCGAGTCCCGGCCTCAAGGATCACGCACCCTCGTGCTTGCTGAGTGCTTCTGCTCACACACACCACTTACGCCCTTCAGGGATGCAAGCACTGCTCTCCCCCAGGCCTGGCCGTCCCCTGCTCACCTTTGGGGGATCAGCCGCTCAGAGCTGAGGTACCCTGACTTGTGCGTTTCTTTGTTATAGTCTCCAAACTTGGCCTGCACCGCATAGGAGCCCAGGAGCACCGCTGTCTCAGGAGGGCAGTAAATTTCATCGCTGAGAATTCCCTCCTTCACTTGGAGGAAGAAAAGCTTTTGCGTGATGTCCTGGATGAGCTCCTCAGACACATCTTCGGGGTAGAACTTGGCCCGGAACTTGAACTGAAGAGGGTTCTCCTTTCTGACCTCCTGTGCCGACACCTGCACCACAAACCCAAATGCTGCCTGCAAGCCTGGACGCCAAGACCTGCCTCCCCGAACCAGTTCCTCACCACTGGCTCAAAGGGCTCCTGCAGGCCAGTGTTCAGAAGGTACATTTACTCGAAAGTCACTTTTTTTTTTTAAAGATTTTTATTTATTTATTTGAGAGAGAGAACATGAGAGCGGGGAGGGTCAGAGGGAGAAGCAGACTCCCCGCCGAGCAGGGAGCCCGATGCGGGACTTGATTCCGGGACTCCAGGATCATGACCTGAGCCGAAGGCAGTCGCTTAACCAACTGAGCCACCCAGGCGCCCGAAAGTCACCTTTTAGACTAAGATGAGAAAAGGCCCGCTGAAGTCCAGCAGCAGCCCGCTGGTGACCCGCCAAGCCACGAGCGCCGGCCGCTACCTACTGGGGAGGTGCTCCCAATTCCAGAGAACTCAGATCTAGAAGCAGCCTGCTTAGGGACCTGTGAACCTGGCATCTGCCCCCGTGGCCAGTCAAGCTGGGGGCCCCTGGCACTTCCATTTAAAACTACTCATGTCCCCTCCCTTCCCTAATGGCCCCCACACTTACTATAGTAATATGGGAAGAAGGCACAGGTTTGGGAGAAGGGACATTTTCAAATTGTGTGGAGAAAACACATTTAAACTTATTGCTTTTCTTTACAGTTGTTAATGGAATTATTCAGTCTTTGGAGCCTGAAGATAACCTAACACAGGTTCAAACAAAGCAATAACCGGTTCTTACAAAACAGTGGATTCATGGTTTATAAGATTAACAATCTCATTGGGGAAAAAGAAATTAAGGTCAACTAAAAGCTAAGCAATTAACCATCATATGCCCCAATGAGTGAGCAGGAAGGAGAAATGCCAGGATCTAACTTCCAACCAGTATCCCCCATTTACTGGAAACCTGCAACTTTTTTTGTCTGTAAAAACTTTTACACAAATAACAAGAACAAAAAACAATCCAGTTTCAAAGTTAACAGAGCAGACCAACAATCAAACAACAGCCTGTAAATAGTTAACTCTGACTTACCTTTTTATCAAGTTTCAACCAGGTAGGAAATCCTTTATTATCCACATACTGGAGGCCAAAGTACCACACTTCCCGAAGGCCGATGGTCTTAACCACCTGTGTGAGAGAGACAGCGGGGCAGGGACTGAAGCAGCCAGGAGAGCGAGGTGCTGGCCGCCCCGTCACACCGAGCATGCCTCTCCTACACCATCCCAACAGGAATCCCAACTTATTACTAACAGAGGCTATTCCCCCAAAGCCGTGAACAATTTATTTTTAACATACACGAGCAGATTCAGGATTAACTTTAAATCTCAGAAAATCTTAAGATCTTATACATTTGCACCCCTACTCCTCCGTTCTCCACTAGCTTTCCCGAGTGAAGACAACCAGCTGAGTTAGAGTAAGCACTCATCAGGCACCCCCAGGTGACACCAGGGCAAGTGTGCATCCCAGGCGTGAATGTCTCCTTTCACGTGTGCCCACGTGAAAAAGGGGTTGAAAGTCACCAAGTGAAGCAAAGCAACACTTGGGTCTCCTCTGGTTTCCTGTCCCTGCTTCCCAGTCAGTTGGCCCAGGCCTCTGCTTAACTAGGAAGAGAGAAACAGCAGTCCCTGGAAAGGTGGGCAATGGATGGCGGCAAGCTTCCAGGGAAACTGGGGAGGTAGGGGAGTTATGCTTCACACATGCCAAGGGGTGACTAGCATTCTCCCAACCTCCAGAAATTTGAAATTCTGATATAGGAAGGCAGAATTCAACCCAAGGTCATAGCAAGAATTTTGTTATTTTAAAATTCTCCTCAGAGGGGTGCCTGGGTGGCTCAGTCGTTAAGCGTCTGCCTTCGGCTCTGGTCATGATCCCAGGTCCTGGGATCGAGCCCCGCACTGGGCTCCCTGCTCAGCGGGGACTCTGCTTCTCCCTCTCCCACTCCCCCTGCTTGTGCTCCTTCTCTCGCTGTGTCTCTGTCAAATAAATAAAATCTTTAAAAAAAAAAAAAAAAATTCTCCTCCGAGGCACCTGGGTGACTCAGTTGGTTGGGCATCCTTGATTTCAGCTCAGGTTGGGCTCTCAGGCCACGTCAGGCTCTGCACTTAGCAGGGAGCCTGAGATTCTCTCTCTCCCTCTGTCTCTCCCCCTGCTTGTGTGGGCGTGTGCACACACGCTCTCTCAACTAAATGAATAAATCTTTAAAATAAATAATAAAATTCTCCACGACAGAATCCCACTGGTTATTCTTGTGTCTTAGAAACAGAAAAGCGGGCGCCTGGGTGGCTCAGTTGGTTAAGTGACTGCCTTCGGCTCAGGTCATGATCCTGGAGTCCCTGGATCGAGTCCCACATCAGGCTCCCTGCTCAGCAGGGAGTCTGCTTCTCCCTCTGACCCTCCCCCCTCTCATGTGCTCTCTCTCATTCTCTCTCTCAAATAAATAAATAAAATCTTTAAAAAAAAAACAAAACAAAACAGAAAAGCAACCTGCTGGGGACACTTAGTTGTGATGATGTCTAACGAGTCCCAGTGCTTTGCTGCATAGTTTAAATCCCATGACATACAACGCTAAGCCTTTATAAGAAGGTTACCGTTCTTCAAATATATGGCTTCTATCACATTTAAAGGGGAAGAGGTCTGAACACATGAGAAATGACCAATCAGGTATCTGGAGCACTTGCTTAAAATAAAATCTGAAATTCCAAATAAACTCCTGCTCTGAGCCTGTTTTCTCATCCACTAGGGGACCAGATGCTTGTGGAGCTCTCCAAGAGCCTGTTCACCCTACACCAAAGATGGGCCCGTTCATTGGCTCCCTCACTCCCCCAACGAGTGGGAGGCAGGCTCCATCATGGGATGATGTGGAAGAACTTGGACTGTTCTGTGCTAACTCCCAAGTCTCTTGTGAACCCTGCCTAGGTCTTGTTAGGGTAGCTGATATGAAGACCAGGTTTTCTGTACCCTATCCTGCTAATTTCTCCCTGTAAACCTCCATCTCAACATTTGGATATAAAACCTGCCTTGCCTTCCTCTTGGGTTGTTTCAAAATTGTATGGGAAAGCCCCACATTCATAAGCAATCTAGTCCTGTACTCCATCCACCGAACTTAGCCTTAGTCTGGGTCCTAACCAGTTTGAAATGATTTCCTGTCTGCTTGTCTCCCCTCCCCATCCCAGTCAGACCCTCGCTGACTTCCAGGGCCACAGCACAGGTGCCTCTTTACCTCTGCTAGGATGTGGCCAGCCCCCTTGACGAAACAGATCACAGACCCTGGAACCACGCCATGGACATAACCCCGGGCTCTCACTCACTCAGTGAAAAGCCTGTCCCTGGGCGCCCCGACCTGCCAAATGTCTCCGTGGCATCTTCCATCACATAGGAAGGTAACTGTCTGCAGCCTGTTTCAAAGCCTTACTTCTATTCCTGTGTCTTCCTCGAAACGGCACAAGTGAATTAACCTGCTTTCATTCAGTCCATCTGAAAATCAACGCCTAAGTCCTCCTTATGGGGAAATCCAATATTCCTGGAAAAACGCACCTCACCATTCCCTCCAACGTCCTTAGTTTACCCTAAAGCTGATATACATCATGAAAGCACAATGTGAACAGGTGTGGGGTCTATTCCTTTATCTCTGCCTCAGCGGTGTTTTAAATGGCAGTTTTGGAAAGGAAAATGCAGGGACAGGTCTACTTGGCTCAATCTGAAGTGACAGCTGGAACATATGCTTTGATGATGGAAACAATGGGCACACTGAGTCACACCCTTCTCGCCACCTCAGGAATTTTGGCAGCGGGAAGGCACTGCTCGGGCCCTCCGTCAGATCCCTGGACTAGTATCTAGGCGCAGATAAAGCAAGAGCCCTGGGGTGGAGTTGGGCCAGTTTTTGCAGAAGAGACTGAAGTAACTCATGGGTTGGGAGAGAAGGGTTCCGACTAACTCACCTCTAAAGTCTCTTTCAACCCATTCCATTTAAGGACCATATTCTAGGAACTAGTAGTTTGGCCCATGAACAACCTTCCCAGACCTAGAAGGTCATCAGGTGAGCAACAGAGAAAAGGACACAGACTCTGAAGACATTAAGAAAACATGCCCAGCCTGGTTGGGGTATGGGGAAGGAGCCCCAGAAAGCACCCAGGGCATCCACTGAGGAACTGTCCTGACCACCCACACACAGGAAAGTGGGATGTTCTCTGCGTCATGTGCTATCTTGGAAGGATGTGGAAGGATCAACAAATGGATCTTCAAAAAGACAAGTTTAAGTAGGGTTGGACACTGTGGAGCAAACCCCTGCCCCAGCCCCGGCAAGCTACAGAACCTTGAGCAATTCTCTTCTCTCTCTGGGCCTTGATGTCCTCACTTATGACATACAGACAGCCGTTTCCCAGGTCTGCTCTAGCCTTAGCCTTCTCAGATTATGTGGTACTTTTCAGGACAGGTACACCGAACTGTAAAGAAATTAAAAGTGAACTCTGACAGAGAGCTTTGTGATCCAGGTCTCATGGCTGAAGGTGGAGTTCAGGATCTTTCTGTCTCCCACTACTTCCCTTTCCATTAACTGATCGGTGGTGGAATTTCATTACCTGTCTTGGGAGGTTGGCGGAGATTCAGGCAGGAAACATGACTTGGGAACAAAGAGGTCAAAGTGGGATGTGGCCCTGCTTGTTGTTTAGCACATGGAACCAGGGGGCTTGACTTTCTGGGGTGGGGAATAATAACAGGTGCTTGAATAGGATCGTTGATGGGACTAATGAGCTTTGGAATAATTTAGATACAGAGCTTATCAAATCTTGGCATGTTGACTGGATTTATGTGGTTAGCACTTTTTAAATAACCCCTATCTACTGATTGAGTTCAGGGTCCACTTTTTGTACACCTATTAATCCACAGCTCCATGCTATGGTAAGCAGATAATCTAATATTAGAAAAATACCTGGCTTAAAACCAATCTGAACACCAAACTAGATGTAATTACTCAGCATTTAGGAACATGTAGAGTTCTATCAATATGGCACCCTGGATCAAGAAGTGGAGATAATCCTGTGCAGTATGCAGCTCTGTGCCTAGCACAAGAGTGTGCAGTTAAAAATGTCTGTAGAACTGAACCATCCGAGGGGAGTATTTGAAGGAACAGGGCAGGCCTCTCCCAATCTCTCCATTCCCTCCCCGCTTCCAAAGGACCCCAAGGAGCAGACAAGGATCTTCTAAGAGGTAGTGGCCGTTCTATCTTGCGGAAGTACCACAGACTCTTCTGATGGCTTCTTCACACAATTTCTGAGAAGCAACACGTGAATGGAACAAGGCAGACGGAGGCAAGGGCAGCTAAATGGCTGAGACATCAAAACTCTATCATCTACCTAACCTAGAGTTTCCAACTCTGCTCTAAAAATTGCTTGAGGACAGCCCAGCTCTCATTTACAGACAAGAACTCTGGGGTGACCGAGGGTCTCCTACCCATCCCTGTTCTAACCACTGACCCACATGGCACTCAGTTGGCTCCATTTAACTTACTTCCGGATTATCTTTCCCGAGAAACCTTTAGATTTTTGCCCCAAGTCCAGCCTCACCCAGAGCAGTAGATGCCTTTATCCTTAGAGGGTGAGGCAGAGCCAGGGATGAGCTCGCCACAGCAGCACAAGGAGAGCTGAGGAGGTGTCCCCGCCTATCGCAGGAGGCCCGGGGGGGACACACCGCACCAGTGCTGGCTCCTGGGGCTGCTGGACACAGCTGGCCCAGCACACGGGGGAGGGGAGGTAGAGAATTAACCTACTAGGTGCTCACTGTGGGGTAAGAGAAGGAGGGATCATCAAGCACGGCAGGGAATCACCAACACCTTTTACATTTGCTGGAATTCTATCTCCCACATTTCCCATCAGCACCCACCCCCATTTCTGGGTTTGGTGCTAGGGTACAGAACATCACCTTTCCGATCAGTGGGACCTCTCAGGGAGGCAGGCTACAGCTCAAGGGACTTGTAAACTCAGTCTGCTCCTGCTGCCCTCTTGGATCCTTGACCCCAGAGCAGAATTTACTCAGCTCAGAGAGGCAGATTTTGTTCTAAAACTTGGAACTGTTCCATGGAAGAATTATCACAGCTTTCCTGGTGGCTCATGATTATCAAAACTCTGCATTCACCTTCAGGTCTCAGGAAGAAATATTCAGGAATGTAGTTGTGCTCTACTGTCCAGCTCAAGGAAGAGCATCTGCTGACACCTGAGTGAGTTCACAGATGCTGCAGTTGGACATGGAACCTATGGCCTGCCCGGTTCCAGCTGGGCCCTCAAGCAGTGTCTGGCCCTCGCCGCACTGTGACCTGCTGACCAGATGGCAGGAGATGGCTGCAGTGACCATGAAGACCCCTGGGGGTGAGGGATGGGAGCCAGAGCTTTTGGATGTAGCACTATGCTGATAAAGACTTCAGAGCATTCCCTAAATTTCCTCTCACAGGGCTGTGAACACTCTACTCCTGCAGAGTTTTTACAACAGTGTGAACCCCTGGAAGGAGGGGAAAATGTTCTCCTCTACAAAGAGAAGTAAGGAGCAAACCAATACATTCAGCAAAATTATTCAGATTTGCAAAAAAATTTTTCCTAAATGGGAGTTCTCTCTCTAAGCTCACAGAGACCAACCTGATCAAAAAGCTGTTTTCCTGTTGTATTTGGCTGGATGGCGAACTCCAGCTCCGCATCCATGGTGGTAACTCGGACATTGATCTAAAAAGAGAACAAAATGCATTATACTTAACTGAGTGTTCCTTTCTCCTAATAATCTGAGCCTTCTGCAAAAACTCTAAGCTACTTAGCAACACGGCAAGAGTAAATTCCATCCATTCTCATGCTGTCACAACACACACATGCACACACACACGGAAGCCAACGGTAGACAGCTGCTGAGTCTCAGCATTGCAGTTTGGACTCAAATGTATGCCCTCTTTGCTTTAATAAAGCACATTCACACTTCAGTCTAGGCTGTTTTTCTACAGAATACTTTGATAACCATTAACATATTTTTCCATGTACCAGCTTGTATTGACCTTCACGACAGCCAAGGAAGGCACCAGTGGGGTGGTGAGCCTCAAGAATTCAGACCAAGACAGTAAGTGAAAGGAGAGAAGGAACAACATACCAGCATGTTTAGAAACACTGGAAACTAGTGAAAAGAGAAATGGTCAGATGACTAAAGACCCATCAAAGAGCATATCCTATAGTAATTTAAAATGCCAATTATGAAGAAGGTAGAAACATGGAAAACGGCTTCAGGAATGAAAGACATGAAAAGCAAAATGGTATACATGCCCTCAGTGCAAACCTGTGAGACCCTCTAGGCAGAGGACGGAAGTATAATGTGGGAATGGACGCATCATGGGATGGTCAGCTCATAAGGAACTGAAGTGGGGGTGAAGAGGGGCCTTAAAAAGGTCTCAAGTTTGTTTAAAAAATTCACTGCAAGGTAGTTTTCAAATTTATCACTTGAGAAAACTCAAATTTACTAGCCATATGAAAGACAGACCCATCTACTTTACATCACTGTCCCAAAGGAAAACACCACAACCACACAGCAACAGTAATGCTTAAGATTAAGAAATGTTTGCTTTTGACCATTTTTAAAGTGAAATATGTAAGAAGCTGGATAGACATGTACCCTAAATTCTCCCTGCCTCGGATGTACATACCACGGGAACACAGTAATAGAACTAATAAGGCTTAGCTGACAGAGGTTCAAGTGTCCAGCCAGCGCAAGGCACACATTCGGCGCCCACACTAGTTCGTTCTTTAGGAACAAAATCCATCTTCATGGATTTTTTCTTCTAACCTCCAAGACTGGTAACTAAGAGATACTTTGACACAAATCTACTGTCTTTTAAAGGTTCTCTGGCTGACAGTAAAGAGAAGTGAGGTGTAATTTTCCACAATTTCAAGAAAGTCTCCCCTCCGATCTCAAGTTTACAAAAGATAAAGCATATTTTAAATTCTTCAATTGTATTAAAATATAAAAACCTAAGTTTTTTTTTTTTCATGCTGGCAATAATTTGTTTTTTTTAAAAAAAATCACAAAATGGCTGTTATGAAACATAAAAGATAAACAGCTTTCTCAATTATGGTTCCAAATGCACATATCAGAAATGAAAAATCAGCCGCAAAGTCAAATATTCCAGGAGACAAATGCAGCTCCATTACACACTCATAAGCCCACAGCGACACATCACACCCAAAACTAAGGTTGGGGGGGGGGGGGCTTACAAATACAGGGCCTTTAATACGCTTTGCTGAATAACTGATTGCAAACTGATTAACAGGAATATAGAAAAAACCATTCTAAGGTTTGAATCAGTTTCACATTTGACTCAAAGCTAACACAACTCTTTGAAAAAGCAAGTAAGAGGATGGATGTAACAAGCCAGTAGTCTGTAAAAAGTAAACTAAGTATGATGAAAAGGTCTGCGTAACCTCTATAAACTAAATCTGCCACCGCGAGACCTAATCTGCTATCCACTGCTCCAACGTGGCCATCCTGCCCAGTTCTAGCGGGTCTGGTCTTCCCAGAGAATTCTTTCTGGGAGCTCCAACACCCACAGGCTATCATGAAGCCTGGTATGTTACCTCAAACAAAGATGGCAAGCCTAACGATCAGGTTGAGTTTTTCTGGCACTGCAGTAACAAAACTGGGACAAACAACAGGAAACAAATAGGTTTTTCTCCATTGTTTGGTCCCTTGGCCCTGTCAAAAGGAGTAATTCCCAGATCTGATTTGGGGATACATCAGAATTTTTTTTCAAAAATGCCCCTAAAATTAAAGTCAAGTTAATTTTATCAATATATAGCTCTACAATCTGCTGAGATGAGAGAACTCATGAACTTAAACAACCCGTGAGAGACGGTAGGCTGGCGGCCTGCAGCTGAGCTGCTCTGAGTCACAGCTGTGCACGGTCCTGGGCTGGTCACCACCCTTACTAGGTTTCCCACAGGGGGCACGACTGGCACTCTGGGTGCAGGTGTTCCTTCCGCAAGACTATCTCAAGTGCATCCCTGAGCCCACCTACTAAACACAGCTGTCCCCAGTCACCGGGGGAATCTACAAGTACCCCCTACCATTTCCACCTGCTCTGAGAAGGGAGGTTGCTACCCAGACTAAGGACCACAGCAGGGCACTGCCTTCATCAGCAGCAGGTTAAAGAGTTCCACGTTTATAAAGCCTGTTAAGATTATTTTCAATTTTATGGATCTTTAATGAAATACAGCATAAACTTGTATCAAAGTTTAAAATTAAGCATTTACGTAGATGACAGGACCATTTATATACATATTTTGGTCCACTTATCCAGGGGCTTTAAAAGAAATCAGATTTGGGGTGCCTGGGTGGCTCAGTTGGTTAAACCACTGCCTTCGGCTCAGGTCATGATTCCAGAGTCCTGGGATCAAGCCCCGCATCGGGCTCCCTGCTCATGCGGGAAGCCTGCTTTTCCCTCTGCCTGCCACTCCCCCTGCTTGTGCTCTCTCTCTCTTGCTATCTCTCTCTCTCTGTGTCAAATAAATAAATAAAATCTTTAAAAAATATATTAAAAAAATAAATCAGATTTTAGCAATTAAGGAAACCTATCTAAATCCCAACTCTTTTCTGAGACAGAGAGAGGGCGTGTGCAAGAGCTCAGGTGAGCAAACAGGGTGGGGAGGGGCAGAGGGAGAGGGAAAGGATCTTAAGCAGGCTCCATGCCCAGAGCAAAGACCTGAGCTGAAATGAAGAGTCGGACACTTAACCAACTAAGCTGCTCAGGCGCCCCCCGCCCCTTTAATTATCTTTGTCTTGAGTTTTCATGGAAAGCAACTGTTTTGATGGAAGCTGACACTCGTATCTGCAACAGGGCCACAGAAATAAAGTGGGCTTGTACGGTCCAGCACGATAAATGTGAGGATGGTCCTACCAAGAAACCAGAGGTCCACAGGCTTAAAACCTACCCCCCCACACCCCAACCGGGTGCAAAGGCTGGGAGAAAGAATGCATGTTTTGCAATTTTTATTGCCTTGGTAATTACCCCCAGATCACACTTCTCATCAAAGGCAACTATTTGCTGAAGGCAACAGGATCCCATAGTAACATGTGCTACAGGTGTGTATACAGAATATGCAGTTAGTTACTGAAAATCGAACCCCAAAGGCAGTGTTTCTCTTAGGCCTGACAAAACGCTGAAAACCTTTTAAACATTCTGCTTTGTTTGGGGAGGATGATGGTGATTAAAGTTTAGTTTTGCTCATGTATGTCCACCACACCCACACACCCCACTGCGGCTGACAGTGCAGATGGTACTTTAATTCAGGTCTCCTCCACATGCTACCCCAACTGAAGCTAAAAGACAAAGCCACACTGAAAGTCCTGAAATGTTAGAACATAGAAGGAACCAGACCTAACTGTACCCCACTATGTGTAATGGGAATTCATAAATAAGTTAGATAATGGAGTTAACAACAGGTTTTTAAACTCCACAGATTAAAAATAATGAGGTCGTCCTCCTGCTATATACTATGTCAGAATTTTAGAATACGAGAACTTGTTAGACCCAAGTCACAACACGTTAATGAAGATGCCTGAACCCATGCAGGGAAATGAGGTTCTAATGAGTATAATGCCTATTTTCCAAATTGGCCATATTTAGCAGAAAAATCTTTCTTCTTTTGTCCCAGTGAACTAGCTTAGTAGAGGAGTTGTGTTTTCATTTCAGTAAGACAGAATATCAGTATATGCTGCTGGTTTGTATCTTCAGCAAGAGAGGGAACACAAGCAGGGGGAGAGGGAGAAGCAGGCTTCCCGCTGAGTAGGGAGCCCGATGTGGGGCTCGATCCCAGGACCCCGGGATCATGACCCAAGCCCAAGGCAGACGCCTAACGACTGAGCCACCCAGGTGCCTGAGAGAAAGGTTTTAAAAACAAACATCGGAATGAACTTAAGTTTTATTTCTAAAACAAGAACAAAAGTTGCCAGTAAAAATTCTTACATCTAAGCAAAATGCCATGCATGCTTTTTTTTTTTTCCCACAACCATGACTACTGAACAGTATACTGAACGGGTACATGCACCACACCTCTAGAGAATGCATAGGTTATTTGATACGGGAATTTAATACATAAACCTATCTTTGCCTTAGTTAATGAAGTTAATGAAAACCTAACTCTAATGCTGTCTCTGTCCTCCCTCTGCTTAATAATCTACTCTTTAAAAAATTCTCTTTGCTGTTCTTATGGGTTAGCTCAGCTCAAGACTGTAACACTACAAGCCAATGAACCATAATAGCTTCATTTCACTGTTCCCAGCCTGCCCCAGTTAGTGGGCACTGGCATACCTTTGGGGCTCACTCACTCTACAAGGACCAAATACCTACTGGGTGCCCCAGGCACCAGGGGGGCCCTGCGACAAAGGGAGTCACAACAAACAGAGATGGGCATCGAATAGCTTCTATTCATCATAGTTGTTTCCAAATGGGCCCCAGAGCAGCCTTTCAAATACCCGAGTTTCTGGGCCTTAGCCCAAGAATCTAAAGCCATGCAAGTGAGGACCAGCTGAATTGAGGGATCACTGAACCAGAGGCAAGAGAACACAGCCAGGGCTGGGTTTGAGAGCTCATGCTGCAGCCTGAGGACTTCCCCCCCCACTGGGCCTCACCCCCCTCAACTGCAAACCAAAGGTTTGGACTAGAAGTCCCGAGGCCCTTGTGCCGCTGAAATGCTAGGTCTAGAGTCCAACAGCACAAGGCGAGGTGTGGGGGTGCAATTAAAGCTGGAGCCATGAGAACAGGCAGGTCGATGACTCCTCTTAGGGAAGGTGTGGATGGACCGCGAAGACTCATGAGAAAAACAGCTTAACTGTGGTACTATTAGAAGCTGGCCAGGAGATGTCTTCATGGGCAAAAGACAAGCTCACGCCTGTCTTCGCATTTCCAGGAGGGAAAACGCAATTCTGGCTGAACACAGAGTAGTACAGGTTTTACTGCTCCAATGCAACAGACATCTCTCTTTCCAATAAGAGAAGGTAAAGGTGTTAAACCACAATCTGTTTTTTAAGTAAACTCAGTAACAATTTATACTTTTAAAACAAAAATAAATCCTCTGTTCCCTTTGCTTACTCCCCCAAACAACTGAGCAATCATGAGCACAGGCCTGACGGCAGGTAGGCGCCCATGACCCACCTCCCTAGGCATCCCAGCCAGCCCCTGCCCAGTGGTCCGTTATCTTGCAGAAAGCCACTTCCCCTCATTTGTAGAATGAAGTACTGTAACTGGAAACGTTTTATCTCTAAGGGATCTCCCAAATGTAACATTCTAGGACTTAAAAATTATCTGAATGGCTTCTGACACCATCCAAGTCAGTGGCTGTGTTCTCTGGAACATTATCTGACCTTCACAGGGAGAGGGACAAAGAGGTGATAAAAAGGGGTATTTTGAGGTCACACAAGTTAAGGTTGGTTGTTTCCTTTTTCTTTAACAGAAAGACTTTTGAGTGTTTTTGCTCTGTTAATGTCTTTGTTACAAAATCCCAGGATGCCGTCCTAGTCAGGATTCCCTGGGACCATTCTAGCCATAGAAGTTTCTTCCACGGGGTATCCCAAAGGACCAGTAGAGAAAACATGGTTTCTGAAATCTTCCCAGTTTTGTTTTTTTTTTTTTAAGATTTTATTTATTTGACAGAGAGACAGAGAGAGGGAACACAAGCAGAGGGAGAAGCAGGCTTCCTGCTGAGCAGGGAGCCCGTTGCGGGGCTCGATCCCAGGACCCTGGGATCATGACCTGAGCCGAAGGCAGATGCTTAACGACTGAGCCACCCAGATGCCCCTTCCCAGTTTAATTTTATCAAAATAGTATCTAAAATGCCTTCTAAGAGTCTCAGAGATATGAAAAAGAGCTGACAATGAAATACTGTGTTTTACTTCTAACCCATGTGTGACTACTGAGTTTTGGGCTGCCAAATTACCTCCCAGTTCTTTCCTTTGTTTTGGTAAATAAATCTAGTCATGTAATTTTTCCTTTGGGAAGTGCCCATTTCCTTCTGAGATACTTTAAAGAAACTTGGTTTAAGATTACCTCTCTAATCACAAGTTTTACAGAATTAACTCATACCGTACTAAAGACCAAGACAAGAAGGAAACATTCAAAAGACCAATTCCTCCACAAACTTTATAGGAAAGGCAAGTGGGTATGTCTCCTCAGACAAGGCAATCAGCGCTCTCTCTCTCTTTTTTTTTTGTAGCCAGAACGCTGCAGCGGGTAAGAAAGTTGACAGTGATTTCCCTAGTACTTAAGAAGTAGGAAAGCCATTTAAGATAGAAAGGGAAATACAAATGATTGCCTTTGAATGTCTGAATTTCAGGCAGTGGATTCATTGATAACAGATTAGTCCCAATACTATCAACACCTGCATTTACTCAAAAATTAGTCTGAGTAGAACCATCCAAGCACCACCAAGATTACATTGAGAGCTTGATCTTTCATAATCACTTAAAAATGTCAAGGCTGTTTTCCAACATTCCAGCTCTCTTCCAAAGGTGCCACTTCAGCAACTTCCAACAGCTTTCAAATATTTGGATAAGACCTTTCAAATACTTAGAAATGCTCTGATAGGAAGTAGAGTAAACGTTCTCCCACAAATGGGGGAAGTAGGGGAGTGGGACAAGGAAAAATTCGCACAACAGATAATGTTATAACAGTTTTCTGAGATGCTATTTTGGTTTACATAACTGAATAATTATAGAGACTACTGTATTTTGATTTTCATGTTGAGTCATTATGTGCTTTTTAATAACAGCTTTGGTGAACTATAACTTACACATAATTCACCGATTTAAAACGTGCAATTCAGTGGTTTTCAGCACAGTTATGCAACCAGCACCACTATCTAATTTTAGAATATTTCATTCCCCTAAAAGAAACCTGGTGCCCATTAGCAGTCACTCCTCCCAATACTCCTCTCCTCCCCAGCCCCGAGGACCACTAATCTACTTTTTGTCTCCATAGATTTCCCTGTTCTCAACACTTCTTATAAACATGTGGCCTTTGACTGCCTTCTATCACTTAGCATGTTTTCAAGATTCATCCATGTTATAGCCTGTAGTGTGCTTTGTTCCTTTTTTATTGCCAAATGATAGTCCACTGTATGGATATTATCACTTTTATCCATCCATTCATCAGCTGATGGACATGTGGGTTGAGTATCTTAGTAACTAGGTCCATGTTGCTTTAGTGATTATAGAATGTGAAACACCTGGAAAACAATGTCATTGAACTAGACTATCAATCTGATATTCAAATTGATAATAAAAATTCTTTAGGAGGAAACAAAGATGAAAGAAAAATGATTTAAAAGATTTTATTTTTGGGGCACCTGGGTGGCTCAGTTGGTTAAGCGACTGCCTTCGGCTCAGGTCATGATCCTGGAGTCCCGGGATCGAGTCCCGCATCAGGCTCCCTGCTCGGCAGGGAGTCTGCTTCTCCCTCTGACCCTCCCCCCTCTCATGTGCTCTCTCTCATTCTCTCTCTCTCAAATAAATAAAATCTTTATAAAAAAAAAATTTTTTTTTATAAAGATTTTATTTTTAAGTAATCGCTACACCCAATGTGAGGCTTGAACCCACAACTAAGATCAAGAGTCCCATGCTCCACTGACTGAGCAAGCCAGGCAACTCAAAAATGGATTTTTTTTTTTTTTTAAGATTTTATTTACTTAACACAGAGAGAGACACAGCGAGAGAGGGAACACAAGCAGGGGGAGCGGGAGAAGGAGAAGCAGGCTTCCCGCTGAGCAGGGAGCCAGATGCGGGACTAGATCCCAGGACGCCAGGATCACGACTTGAGCTAAAGGCAGACGCTTAACAACTGAGCCACCCAGGCGTCCCTCAAAAATAAATTCAATTTAAGTTTACTGTTTTTAGTTGTAAATGAAAATATTCTGCTTTCAGGAAGAAGGTCCCAGTTGCCAAACAAACTAATGTGAACACAGGAGAAAACAGACTCCTAGTTCCCACGCTTATACTCTCCCAAAGCCAGCAGTATTTCCAGCCATCATGAATTCTAGTTCACTCCTTCACTTCACAAATGAGGGAAGAGCACCGAGAGCTGTCCCACCAAGGAACAGAGGTGAGAACCCAGGCTCTTGTTCAGGGTTCTCCCAAGTAAATCATATTCTTTCCCTAATTTTTAAGCAGGGGATGAGTCTTCTGTTCCACATTTAACTTCGATGGTGCTGAGCATGTTATAGCTAGTCAGCACTCAATTCAAGTACACACACACACACATACACCATATATATAACATATACGTATATATATTTGTTAAAATGAATACTACCTTTATATTTCGGACTTGCTTAGATTAATATAAACGCCTCCAGAGCCCTGTCCATTGCTGCACAAAGAAACGTGGCAATATCAGACATGTTTTATGAAGTCTGGTGTCCCTTAGTAATGGTTTAGGAAAACAAGCCAGCCGCACCTTATAAACTATTCCCCCTGGGCCCTCAGTGCTCCTCTGAGGCAGTGGTTCTCAAACCTGAACATGCAAAAGAATCACCTAAAGAGCTTGTTGACAGTTTTCTGGGCCCCAGGCCCAGAGAGTCTGACTCAGTAAGTTAGGATGGAACCCATAGGTCTACAGCTCTACCAAGCTCACAGGTGAGGCCACCCCGGGATAGCCACCGCTCTTCATCAGGGAAAGAGATTACTTTCCTGAACATTCAAAAAGCCACAACACCTTTTGGCAAAATTAATGCATTTACTGTTACTGTTTATAATCCATTATGTGAAAATATCTTTACTAGATTTTTCACTAGGACTAGAGTAGTTACAGACTTAGGCTTGCATATCCCATATACTCCATATCCCAACAGATGGACCCCTGGTTTGGTAGTCTCTCTGGATCCTGATCTTATCTTCAAGATAAAAATCAAGTCATTATAAACAAGACTCCAACTTAATAAGTCCTAACATCAGCTATGACATGCAGTGGTCATTTTTCACAATGACTGGCTAACAAATAACCAACTTCTGTAAAGACATTACCATGAACTTAGCAAACCTTAATCAGCTTAGTGCAGAAATGCGGACACGTATATTCAGCCAAGGACAGCACAGCTCGAAAACCACAAAGGCAAGTGGATTTTATTTTTTAGTTCTCCCTCCTATCACCAGCTCTTTTTAGGGGGTCAAAGTAAAGGCTACTATTGAAAATAAACTTTGTTAAAAAAAAGAAAAGAAAAGAAACTTTGTTTCTACCTATGATGTAAAATGTTTGTCCTAAATGGGCATTGCTGCTCCCAGTAACAATGTTTTATATAAACAACAAAATTATACAGAAGTAGTTGCCATTGAAAATCCATTGACCGTATTTTACATTGTTATAGTTTCTAATAAGCATATAATTTAGAGGATCCCAACTTTTATTCAAGAAAGACAGTCCAGAAACCACCCTGTTGTTGTACACCATCCTTTAAGAATGGAGGCCCAAAGGAAAACCAACATGTTGCTATAGGGAGGTATTTACCAACACAGCAAAAGACTGCTGTACAGAGAGAAGACAAGTAAAATACAAATGAGGTCCTTAAAATACGATTTTGCATACACTGGAGTCAGGGCCACAGGGACCGGATACTGCATTGGCATGAGCACCAATACCCCGGGTCCCCAGTCAGAGCAGGGGAGGCAGGGGTCCCTACTTGAACGTTCCCCACCTGCGGGAGCCACGTGTCACCACATGCCCAGAGCAGGCTGGGCTCACAGTTTAAAATTCCAGAGATGTATGTTTAAGTGCTAGCTCTTAACACCAGACTTCTTGAGTTTACTGACCTTTAGAGAAGGTGGAAGTAACAGTATGAATACATCTCACTACTAAGATACTGGCAAGTTTGTAAATCAAAGGAGACTGACAATACTGCTATTCTCTTCTTTCAAGCTCCTCTATCTAACAGGTAAACTATACCCAATCACATCATTTTATATGCTCTTCTTCAAGAATAAAGAAACTGAGAGTGGCGGTGAACAAACTGGCTTGATTGTCAGGCACAGGAAAATTTTCAGAGGCCAAAGAAAACTGGTCACCTAGCTTTGCAAATGTAAAAGTGTGGAATTAATTAGAACAAAAATGGTCAGGTAGTTCAGTAAAAATTCTGTGTATCACCATTTTGTCTGTAGCACCACAAACCATTGAAGACAGATGGGTAGAAGAGATATAAAGCTCATGCTGTGATAAAGTTTTCAAACAGTTATACAAAACTAGGACAACGTACTAGCCTTTTATTGCCTAGTAATAGGAATAATAAAATCATCAAATGTTAGGGCTGATAAGAGTCCACTTGTGACAACTCTGATAACCACTATATAGCACTTCTACAGAGGTCAAAGTGCTGACCCACAGTTCTCAGTAACTCCTATAACCTTCCTAGGGGTCATGGATGGGTGCTCCCACTATTCCTGGGAGTAAGTACTGAAAGTCACAGAGGACTGGGTGATCTTGGGGGTGGCTGTTCTCTGGTCTCCTGGTGCCCATCACGCAGCTCCAGATACTCTGTTCCTGGTGGTGATGGTCACTTCCCCAGGAGGACAATTCAAACTTGGCTACATGTGGGCTGATGCTAACAGTTAATGGAACAATGAGAATGTCCTATAGGGAGTATCTATCAAGAAACCAAATGAACCTGCCACAATCTAGTGCCTCAGGCTGGGTCATTATCCTTTTGGATTAAAGCAATCCAGTGCCCCCTCTCCTATTCCTCCTAGATGGGGGTATAAAAAAAAGCAGTCACTGGTCAGCATTTGCCCAGCTGAAAAGTAAGGTCATAACCAGAGAGTTCAATGACAAATGAGCCAGTTCAACTCCATTATAAACCAAGTCGAGCTTCTCAGTTCAGCTTAAGCACAGTCCTTAGTTTTAGGAAACCTGAGTTTAAATTTTAACATGGAAATATGAGGGTGGGTATGCCAGGCCACTGCCTCCTACTCCAAGAGCGCTGTGACAACATCGGGTGGGCACCTACCTCATGTTAACAATGAATTCAGTATCACTTTAAGGAATTTTGAAGGTAACTTAATTATAAAAGTCAGCACTACATACCCCTCACCTCCTTTCTTAAATTCTCAATGTGCAGCAGACAATACAGGGCAGGGCATTGGGGCGCCTGGGTGGCTCAGAAGTTAAGCTTCTGCCTTTGGCTCAAGTCAGGCTCCCTGCTCAGTGGGGAGTCTGCTTCTCCCTCTCCCTCTGCCCCTCACCCCTGCTCATGTGCTCCAGGGCATGTGGGCGCACTCGCAGCCCTCCTGGTCTCTCAAATAAATAAAATCTTTAAAAAATAAAATAGGGCAGGGCATTAACATGGAAGCTGGGTCTTGGGATTTCCAAAGAACTTTCATGTTTCAGGTATCTACATGTTACACTTTATATCATTTTTTAAAGATTTTATTTGACAGAGAGACAGACACAGCAAGAGGGAACACAAGCAGGGGGAGAGGGAGAAGCGGGGAGCCCGATGCGGGGCTCCATCCCAGCACCCTGGGATCATGACCTGAGCTGAAGGCAGATGCTTAACGACTGAGCCACCCAGGTGCCTCTATTTTGTATCATTTTTGTTATATAAATGTACATGTTGTTGACAACTAAAGTAGTGACAAGGTCCAACTATTTTGTAGGCTGATTCTAATTGGGTACTGCTTGGTGAGGGGAAAAGTTATCCTGGTCTAACCACTTTTTTTTTTTTTTAAAGATTTTTTAATTTATTTAACAGAGAGAGAAAGAGCGCACAGGCAGGGGGAGCGGGAAGGAGCAGCAGGCTTCCTGGGGAGCAGGCTGGGACCACGCCCAGAGCTGGAGCCAGAGGAGGCAGGCGCCTAACCGACTGAGCCACCCAGGCGCCCCTAACCACTTTCTTTTTTATTTTTTTTTAAAGATTTTATTTATTGAGGGCGCTCCTTGGGAGCCTGCTTCTCCCTCTGCCTCTCTCTCTCTCTCTCTCTCTGTCTCTCATGAATGAATAAATAAAATCTTTATTTTAAAAAAATTTTATTTATTTGACAGAGAGCGAGAGAGGGAACACAAACAGGGGGAGCGGGAGAGGGATAAGCAGGCTTCCTGCTGAGCAGGGAGCCCAATGTGGGGCTCGCTCCCAGGACCCCGGGACCATGACCTGAGCCGAAGGCAGACACTTAACAACTGAGCCACCCAGGTGCCCCTTAACCACTTTCTTTTAAAGACCGAGGAAACAGGCCCAGAAAGGTGTATGCAACTGCAACTTCTAATAATCAGCTACTAAAAATATTTGTTTCTATTTATATGGCTCTTAAATGTTATTCTTAAAGTTGTGTCTTTCAATGTAAGTCAGTGGTTTTAAATTCTGAATTGAAGTTTGTTCCAAATTCCAGGGTGAAAATTATGTAGAAGTATGGATATATAAGGAAGAGCCCAGATCAACTAATATCCATCACATAATTTCAGGAGCATGTAACGAAACCCCAAGTCTTTCTAAATGGCTCCTTCCACCTCTGAAAGTTAAGCCACTTCCTGCTCCCAGACCCACTTCCTGTCAGGCAGGACTGCGGACAAAAAGCGGACAAACCAGTCCTGTTTGTAGTCATTACAACCAGAGAAAATCAAAACCCCAGAGCTAGAAAGGAACCTTTTCTGAGCAGCCCCATTAAAAAGAAGGTCAGTTCCCTCTACTTGAAAACTGGGCTGGGAACATTTCGTGCTGAGCCCTCGCCACTATTCAACGGGCTCAGGCACGCCTTCTGGAAAGAGGGAACTGAGGCAGGAAGAAACAGCTTTGCAGACCTCTGACAGATGGAAGGGCCATCACTCTCACCCAGTTCCATCTATCTGTGCTGAGAGGCATACTGGGGGGCATCCTCCTATCAGCTGAGGGTATTTAAATCATACTCCTCATACCTACTAGCTGTGCATTTTATAAAGAACCTTTTTTTGTGAGTAAGTAGGAACCAACTTTACACTAGGAATGACATACACTCCATGTGTAGATTTAATATGGGCACGAACTGGCTACCAAGCTTTGACACCTGACCTAGGAGAGGGGAAGAAACGATCAAAGAATGTCACACTCCACAAAAGAAACCATTTCTTTCCAGAAACATAGATGTGGTCTACACCCTTTTCTCCCCAACTCCAAGGTCACTTTCTCTTTAGCTAATAGTCTTGTGAAGTCTTGATTCTGTAACATGTGATTTCAGTTTTGCTAGATGTGTCATACATACTTCAGCACCAATTTAGTTCACTGAAAAGGGAGGTTAATTATACCCACAAACTTAGGATCCCATAAAAGACAAAAGGGACAGGGCCAAGATGGCTATCACCTGCTGCAACGATTTTTAATTCTAGGCTCATAAAATACAGGAAATTAAAGGCCTATAGATTAGACTTCACTACCCACCTGGAATGTACGGTTTTCTTTGTAAAGTTAGAAGTCTCTGAAGGGTTTTTCCTTTCTAAGCTGGTGGGGGGGAAAGCCTATCAAAGAATGGAAATGTCCAAGCACTAAGACAAATCGTACCTTAAATCTTGTGCCATTTCTTTGATAAATCTTTGTCCCTGGCTAAGATCACACGTGCAGTAGGGGTACCTGAGCCAGCGCAACTCGACCTCGGGGTTCTGTGTTCGAGCTCCACGTTGGGTGTAGAGATTTAAAAATAAAAAATCTTAAGGAAAAAAACATCACATGTGTAGTAATATTTTGTGTTACTTAACATTTCTCCTGTAATGATGGCTTTTGCCATCTTGGAAAATAGAGAGCAAGGCCCCAACCGCTTTAAAAAAAAAAAAATCCAGACTAAATCAGTAAGCTTACAAAATTCACTTACAGAAGCAAACGTCAATAAAAGTTACTTTAAACCACCCAGGTTTCTGAAATTATACTAAGTTAAAAAAACAAACTCTCCTCAATTTATACTTGATTGAGATCCAGGATGTCAGGTCCAGGACGGATTGCAACTAGGCACATAATTAGGGGGAAGGGGGGGGGGGGGGGGGAGGGGAGAGACGACTTGGCAGCCCCCCCACCCCCCAGCTCAGGTCTGCAGTGCTTGCGTTCCCCCCGCCACGGAAGGCAAGCCAGCCTCCAAAGGGCTGCACAAAAAACCCTGCCCCGGAATGCCCCACATTTTGTTATGCTCACTTCCAATTTTCAGCTCCGCAAAAGCTGCCCGTGAGGCGATGACCTATTTCCAGTCAGAGCACAGGGGCACGCACAACCCCCCCGCAAGATCCTGGGAATACAGAGTAACAGAACTAGCTGGGACAAACAGTCCCGTGTGGTTTCCAATCAACTGCAATTGTGACTGGAGGTCCCCTTGAATAAAATATGTATGTGGGAGGCGCGACAGTCCAATCTGGGGTTAAACCAGGCACTCACCTGATCACACCACCAAAGCTCTCCCACGAAACCAAGTGTACTCAGGGATCCTGGATCGTGGAGAGCGGTCAGCAGCAATCGGGAGGGTTCTCAGGCTCCCGCAGGGACTCCACACCCCAGGGCAGACCTTCCCTTCCCACTTGCCCTCCCACCACACTCAAGTGTTTGGCCATTGGAAAAATGACAGCATCTTTCCCTTTCACCCCTATAATGTGCTTTTAAAAAACAAACTTTACTTCGTAAAATTTGGAACATTCACAAAAGTAGAGAGGACACCGCCCACCCCTCCTGTACTTTCACCCAGTCGGACACCATTAACTTCCTAACATTTATATATATGTGTGTGTGTAGCTGGCGTATTTTAGGCTGCCACAGGATCACTTCAACTGCAAAAACTTCAGTATGTAGCCCTAAAGAACTGAGTACCTACGTGTGTGTTATACACCCACCGTATCACTATCATTTTAATATTTTAAAATTCAGTCAATATTCAATCATCCCCCATTGTCTCAAAAAAATCTTTTTACAGTTTTTACAATTGTTCAAATTGTGTCATGCCCTCTGCAGCCTTGTCATCATACTGTATTTCCAAACTGCCCTGTTTGGCCAGTTTCTTAACAAACATCAAGTTTTCCCCACCCTATCTCCCCATCTAAGTCCCACTTGAGAGTCTCACCGAAATAGCAATGTATTTATGTAAGCAGGTACTTGGAACAACAAGAAGCAATATCCGTAACTATTTAACCAAGGCAATGAAACACCTCAACAAAAATACTATAATATACATAATGCACTTTCATAAATAAGAAGTGGTTCCAATATAGTATTTATGTTCTAAGCTTTTACCAAGTGATTTGTGGTTCAATTTTCTCTTTAAAAACGTAATGAATATGGCCAGATCTTTTTTTTTTTTTTTTTTAAGATTTTATTTATTTATTTGACAGAGAGACAGCGAGAGAGGGAACACAAGCAGGGGGAGAGGGAGAAGCAGGCTTCCCGCCGAGCAGGGAGCCCGACGCAGGCCTCCATCCCAGGACCCTGCGATCATGACCCGAGCCGAAGCTTAACGACTGAGCCACCCAGGCGCCCGGCCAGATCTCCTTCTAAGATGTATTTTACAAGAAATCTATACATGTAGTAATGGTGCAATAGCCAAAATATTATTCAAAAAAATTAATTTCCTTGAGCCTCAATGCCTGAGAAATGATAGAAGAATCTACATGGGTATGGCAAACGATGACTTGCTTATCATCAAACCTATTTGAAAACAAGTTCTTAGAGAAATATCTTGGCTCACTGTCCAGTACAAGAGTGATTTACCAAACAACAACAAAACAGACAAAAGCAAACCACTCTCTGCCCAGTGGTTTTAACTCTTCACCCAACAAAGAGTGAGAGAATAAAAAGTACCTCTACTTCTTGGCAAAGCCTGGATGAAAACGAACAGCAGTGCTATTACTCCCGGACTTTATGTTAGGGATCTGTTCACCAGTGTACTCCTAGGAGCTAAGAACCTGGCACACAGTAGGTACTCTATTTGTTAATGAACAAATGAGTGTTAGAGGGATGGGGGTCATGTTCCATGCGGTAGCAAAAGGACAAAAAGCAAGGTAAATTCTACTGCATTATTAGGCTATGTCAGAAAAAAGAATGCCCATCATGAGACAAAAGCTTTTAATCAGATTAGAATTTAGTAGTGACAAGTAGAGTCCCTCTTCATGTACTCTGTCCTCTGTGGTGACAGAGAAGAGTCAGTGCTAGGCACAGGGCCAGGAGCTTCCGGTGCTGGGCTGTCCTGCCTGGCCTCAGCAGAACCTCTGTGGTAGATCCCCTGGACAGTGTTTCACAGCTGAGGGGGCAGGCACAGGGAGGTTGAGAAGCTCGCCCCAGAATACCCTTTAAGAGGCAGGCATGTTTACGTACCAATAAAGCAAGAACTGAAAGTTTGTTCTTGAAGCTGGTAATGGTGTTTTTCTTTTTTTTTTTTTTAACCACGGTGCATCTCGCTCTGTGGCCAGGAAAGAACAAAATGAAACAAAAAAACCTCACAAAAACAAACCTAAGTATCTAACATTGTTATAGGTAGAACTAAGTTCTATGAAGTAAAATAAAGCAGGGTAAAGGGTGGACAGTGAACGGGGTTCTATTTTAGATGGAGTGGTCTAAATTAGGGATTAAATTATAAAACCATCTACAGTCAGAAATTCATACACAGACTATAGGTCAAAAATTAATTTCAAATTGTCAGTGATAAAAAAACTCATCTATATAACCTCCTTTCAACTCAAATATCTGATACAAATTGCTTTCTTTTACCATGCGCCAGAAATCTGTCATCATACAATGGCTTAGCAAGCGAGACACAAGATACTACCACTTTCTCTACAGAACAAAGACCTGCCCGAGCACCAGCCTTGCTTAAAATACTGCCGCAACATCAGCCGTGCGCCTGCTCTAGGTCATGGCAGCTTTCCCGGTACCTGTTCAGGCTCACGGCCTGTGCTGCACCTAATGTTAGCTAACAGATTATTTGCTCTTTGATTAGAAATTTTTAAAAATTGGAACAGTTGATGTGGATCTGGCTTGGAAATATTATTAGCTTAGTCATAAAATATATATAAGGATAACCTATTTAACAATAATTATTTTAGGGGCGCCTGGGTGGCTCAGTCGGTTAAGCAGCTGCCTTTGGCTCAGGTCACGATTCCAGGGTCCTGGGATCGAGCCCCACATCCAGCTCCCTGCTCAGAGGAGAGCCTGCTTCTCCCTCTGCCTGCCGCTCTGCTTACTTGTGCTCTCCCTCTCTCTCTCTGTCAAATAAATAAAATCTTTAAAAAAACAAAACAAAAAAAACAGTAATTATTTTATACTAAAGCAGGGGTTGGCAAAAATTTTCTGTGAAGGGCCAGATAAATATTTTAGGCTTTGGGGGCCATTTTGGTGTCTGTTGCATATTATTGTTCGTTTTAAACAACCCCTTAAAAATGTAGAAACCATTCCTAGCTGGCAGCGCCTACAAAAACCGGTCACAGCCAGATTTGGCCATGGCCTATACCATCGCAAAGTAAAAACAATTACTTCCAATAATATCTGATGACAATTTTTTGATATAGACAGTCTAAAACTGACTTTCAGGCAAAAATAGAAAAAACAGGAGGTGCAAAGTGTCTTCAAAGTTAACAGAAAGGTAAGCAAAATCTGCTACACTTACTATTACATTTTGATCCTCAGGTGGTATCTATTCCTTCCTGCTATCTATCAATAAAAGTTGGGTCAAGGTCAGGAAATTTTCATTTTGCTTTTAAGGTTTTATCAAATGCATTACATTAAAAAGATTATTATGTTAATGCAGCCTTCCATGTTCTTTGAACCAGATTACCATTTATCTGTTAGGTACTAAGAAGAGTCTAGAGAATCAACTCTGACTCACAATCCAAGGAAAATAGAACCGACCACTGAATGCTGTTGCCTTAAATACCCTTCTGCTCTTGTGCACTGGTGAGCTCCTATGCACCCCTCAACACCTACTGAAGCATCTCACTGGCTGCGACGTCTTCCCTAGCTCCCCAGAGCACACTTAAGTCTTCTTCCCTGTGTACCTCTATTAGCATACTTACTATACTGCATTGTAATTCTTTGCTTACATATCTGACTCCGGTATTAGACGGAGAATCCCTTGATGGCAGCAATCTACCTTATTTTTATAGTTCCAGCACCTGGAATGTAATGGCATAAAACAGGGCTCCAACTAATAAGGAAAGAACCCCTATGACCTCCCAGGGAATTCTGACAACTAGACTACACAGAGGATGAGAAAGAGAGAGAGGTAACAGTGGTGTGCCCTTTCACTAAATAACCCGAACATTTCACATTGCTGCTTTTCTTAGAAAGGCCTAGTGACAAACTTTGCCTGGTTAATAGCAACTTGGAAACTAAAACCCTTAGTTTTAGCTACATGTCACACCGAAATGTTTCTAAAGCAAGTTTCCAGGAAAAAGATGTACACAAGACATACACAAAGCAGATAGCATCTGGAGATAAATTATTTGGATTTCATAGACACACAAATAATGAAAGTCTGTTTATTTTATGTAGAATTCTTTTCACTTAAAAACTTTACTCCCGGGCGCCTGGGTGGCTCAGTTGGTTAAGCAACTGCCTTCAGCTCAGGTCATGATCCTGGAGTCCCGGGATCGAGTCCCACATCGGGCTCCCTGCTCAGCAGGGAGTCTGCTTCTCCCTCTGACCCTCCCCCCTCTCATGTGCTCTCTCTCATTCTCTCTCAAATAAATAAATAAAATCTTTAAAAAAAAAAAAACAACTTTACTCCCATTTTACAAATGACAAAATTGAGATTCTTAGAAGCTAGATGACTTGCCAAAGTACAGGTTAAATACTAAATTATGAAACTATTCTTTACACGGCTTTGCATTTTTATTTGGGAAAATTATATACATTAACTATATATTAAGCATTTTTAGTCAAAAGTCTCTCAACCACATTATAGCAGATTTTTTTCCCTAAACAAAACAAAACAAAACAACACAACTAAGGGGGCACCTGGATGGCTCAGTCAGAAGAGCGCATGACTCCTGATCTCAGGGTCCTGAGTTCGAGCCCCAGGAGTAGAGGTTACTAAATAAACTACTTATCGAAGTCCGGAATAAGAGCTTTATTCTTGGGGCACCGGGGTGGCTCAGCTGGTTAAGTGTCTGCCTTCAGCTCAGGTCATGGTCCCCCCACCCCGGCTCAGTGGGGGGTCTGCTTCTCCCTCTCCCTTTCCTCCTGCTCATGCTTTTCTCTCTCAACCAAATAAAATCTTTAAAAAAAAAATTCTTTATGTCACAGGCATGAATGGTAAATCTCTTCAGTAGTGGCAACCACACGTTTAGTACTTAAATTAAAAACTGGAGGTGGGGCACCTGGGTGGCTCTTGGTTCTGGCTCAAATTGTAATCTCAGGGTTGTGAGACAGCCCCAGTTTGGGCTCCACTCTGGGCATGGAGCCTACTTTAAAAAAACAAAACGAAAAAAACAACAACAAAAAGCAAAACAAAAAACTAACTGGCGTAGCTGGGGGCTCCCAAGTGTAGTTACCACTGAAATCAAATAAAATATAAAGGAATAACTCAAAATGCATTCACTGATTTTGAAAGCAGACTGATTTTTACTGCTTCAGATTAGAGGTGAAATGTCTGAATACTCTAAGAAAGCAGGCATATATTCAGTCATCCTAAGAATCTTCAAACTGTCAAAGATACCCGGAAGTTTAAGTAAAAAAAGAAAAATAATTACAATTCAGTAAGAATAGTAATATTGTTTTCCTTTCCCAAATTGTAAGTATTCATAAATTAAAATTTTTGTTACAAATCACATTACTACTTAGGACAGTAACTAACAAGAGAGGCCAGAGTGGAAGGCCAGGAGAGAAACAGAGGAACCAGGAATGGGATCTCTTTCTTCCCTGCTATTTAATGGAAAATGGCCGCCTTTTCTTCCCCTTTAAAAACAAAGAGCCAAAATTTGAGAGAGCCCACTGGTCACTGCCAAATTAAGCTCTGCAACTGGACTCCTGCAGAGAGAAGTTCAAATCAGAGAGATTCAATTAGACATCTTAGCTCCTTGTCTTCCTGGAGTTTGATACCCATCCAGCTATCTTCTTTATCCCCACCTCAGCCACATTCCAAATGCCAATGATAGCATTTAAGCTGGAACTTTAAGAAGGCGACTGTATATCCACTCCCAAGCCTGCAGGAACATTCGCCTGAATGGATGCTCTGGAATCAACACTGGGTTTTGCTGCCCCCTAAACACACCATGGGCTCTGGTCTCTGCTCACACACAACCACCAGTATCAACCCCATCAGGAGGGCCTCACTGCATTGTTGGGGTTCTGAGGGAAAGAATATATAAATTGCTCCTTTCTTTTTTATTTTTTAAAGATTTTATTTATTTATTTGACAGAAAGACACAACGAGAGAGGAAACACAAGCAGGGGGAGTGGGACAGGGAGAAGCAGGCTTCCTGCTGAGCAGGGAGCCTGATGCGGGGCTCGATCCCAGGACCCTGAGATCATGACCTGAGCTGAAAGCAGATGCTTAACGACTGAGCCACGCAGGCGCCCCAAACTGCTCCTTTCTTATGAAATCAGCAGTTCCCAAAGTCTGGGGGCACTTAAGAACCAACTGGGGAGCTTACTGAAAGCACAGGTGCCCAGTCTTACCTGGCCCTGGAGATGGGGATTCAGGAGTACTGTCTCCAGATAATTACGTATGCCAATGTTTGAGAACACAGTACTAAATTAATCCTAACTTTTAACTTTTAACACACTCAGAAGAAACGTAAGAAGCTGTTGGATTACTTTTCGTTTATGTGGATTTAAAAAATACTGTAGTTTAAGAAGAATACTGGTATTTATATATATTTTAGGAGGTAGCAGTTATAAATAATGAAAGAAGGCAAGGACCCCTTTCATCCATGACAGTCACAAACTTGTCAGTACAAACCAAACTCTCAACCCTCCCTCCCACACCTGGTCCTTTTCCAGGTTCCTTATCTCAGTGAATGGCACTACCATCCATCCAGTTATGCAAGCGAGGAGCCAGAAGTCAGCCTTACATTGCCCTCTGCCCCCACACACCCAATCCATCACCAAGTCCTATCAAAGAGCTCCCCAAAACATCTACTTCTCTCCATTTGCATCACACTGCCTTGGTCCATGCTATTACCACCTATCACCTAGGCTATTCCAATAGTCTAGGCCTGCGCCTCCTCCCTCCTACTGATTCTCATGTTGCAGCTGCAGTGACCATTCAAAAGCCAAATCTGATCAGGTCACTTCCTTCCAATCAAAACCCTTCAGTGCTTCCCCCTGAGCTAAGTCCTGAAAATGCCCTCTTAGGGCCTACTTGGCTCTGCACAGCTGGCCTCTGATTTTTCTCTCTAGCCATACTCATCCTTATCAGGAACCCTGAACTCATCCTACCCTCTTCCACCACAGGACCTTTGCACAAGTTATTCCCTGTGGCTGGTATGCTCCTTGCCTCCCTCCTTCACCTAGGGAAGGTCTCTTCATTCCTTGCGTTGCTCTGAGCAGTCATCGCTTCCTGGGGGTGCCTTTCTGTCCTTCCTGATTAACACTCCCCCCAGCAACCACCACCCCACACATACCATTATATACACTCAAGTTATTCTAGGATTACTGTCTGTCCCCCTCACCAGACTGTAAATCCATGATGACAGGGAGTATTTGTGTCTGCTCATCTTGGTAGCCTCAACATCTAGCAGAGTAACACACAGATGCCCACTGAACTAATGGATGAATGTACAAATAGACTCATTGTGCCTTACATAGAGAATGTGATGATGACAAATGACTAATCCTAGCCAGCACTTCTCACCACATGGGAAAATCTTAGCTATCTAATTCACCATCTGCCCATGGTAAAGGAGGAGGGATACACAGAAAACACATCCCATGAGTCCTCCTCAATTGATTGGGGGGGGGGTTGGAAAATGTATCAGTATATTCAGTAAATCCTGTGCCTGTTAAAATATTTAATGGACATTGTCTCATGTAACATTATGAATTAGGTACTGCCAACAGCCCCATTTTATTGACAAGAAACCTGTAACAAGAAGGTAAGAAACAAGGACTTATTCCACACTGATATATACCCAAGAGAAAAAAAATTAGTGGAAAAGGCTATATATTCCCAGAGAGGCAAGGTATTCTCAGAAATTGTCTTAAAATTTTGGCACAGGGCAGAATTTTGAACATGCTTTCACAGTTTTCCAATTGAAGGGAAAATCTGCTTTTATATTAGCAACTTCCACATCAAAACTTTAGAAATGAACAGCTGCGGCATCTGCCAGTGCCCCGTAAGGCAGTTCAGCACTAAACTCAGAAAAGATTTGAGAGAGCTTGGCCTTGCATCATTCCTAAGCTTGACTGCTGTGGTTTTCCTTTCTACCACCCTATGCCTCCTTCCTATCGCAATGAAGCAAGCAAGTGTGGTGGTTAAGGAGGAAGGGGGACCACAGGTCACCCTTGGCTGAACCAGAGGCACAAGGACTGCTTCCTGAGCCAGCTCCGTGGACAAACCTCCACACCTTTCTCCCAATGAGAAGGACCCACAAGACCAAACAATCAGCTGAACAGAGGGTGTGGTGTCTTCTGGACCTCAAACCATCCTCCTTGGGAGTCTACAAGTCACACATGAGTAGAGCCCCAAAGCAGTTGTGGGAAAAGCAAAACCAGACACACCCTTGGAGTGCCCAGGCTGCTCAAATCCTACCCACAGCCCTCAAGCAAGACTCAGCTGAAGGGTAACTTCTCAATAGTCCACCCATTTCCCCATCAGATGGTTTTCCTTCTAATTGTGTTCACTTGACCTAAGCCTTTTTTCCTCTTTGGTGGCACTCAGTGTTCCAGCTTCTATTTCAAGCATTTGCACATGTCCTGGCTTGGGTTCCAGACTGTAAGCCCCCCAAAGACAATCTTGGTCTCACCCATCTGTGCCTTGCACACACAGCTTGCAGGACAGATGCTTGCTGAATGAACGAACACTCACTCTAACAAGTGGTGATTTGAGAAGCAGTATTAAGAGAAAAAGCAGCAAATATTTCATTCATACTGTTTCATAAATAAAGTTGTCTACTGACAGAGTTTAGATATCAAAGATACTTTTTTTTTTAATTTTATTTATTTATTCATGAGAGAGAGAGAGAGGCAGAGGGAGAAGCAGGCTCCCAAGGAGCAGGGAGCCTGATGCGGGACTTGATCCCAGGACCCTGAGATCATGACCTGAGCCAAAGGCAGACGCTTAACCATCTGAGCCACCCAGGCGCCCTCAATCAAGAATACTTTGCCTGCTGAATTCAAGGTATCAGGTAGAAGCCCAAAACACCAACTATTCAAATGTATGTATCTTTATACATACCATTAGAATATACCTGCCATACGAAATTAAGAGGGAGCCTTAAAAAGTGAGGAAATTCTAACACATCCTGTAACATGGATGAACCTTGAGGACATTATACTAAGTGAAATGAGTCAGTCTCAAAAGGACACAAACTGTGTGATTCACTTATATGAGGGACCTAGAATAGTCAAAGTTGTAGCGACGGGAAGTATAAGGGTGGATCCCAGGGGCTGGGGGGTTAGTGTTTAATGGGTAGAGTGTTTCAGTTTCAAAAGATGAAAAAGTTGTAGAGATGGGTGGTGGTGGTGGTGAATGGACTTAATGCCACTGAACTGCACTCTTCAAAATGGTTATGATAGTAAATTATGTTATGCATATTTTACTACAACAAAAATAAATTACAGTTCATTTTGATAAATGAGAAAGAAAAGCAATGATGGAAACTGGTTTACTGCCTTTTTTCAGGGTGGTATCTTAAAAGCTGAACTCTGCTTCCTTTCCTTTAGTGAAAGAAAGAAAACCATACCTACAGTAATGTCCTGACTGCCGCTCTGCAAAAGGCTGCATAGAGCTGTGTGTCCTGAGTGAGTGGCTGCCATTTACACCAGGTTTATTATCACAGGCATTGTAAATGCCTGGGTGCCATGTGCAAGTTTCAAATGAAAAGAAAAATTTTGTGTAGGAAAAAAATTTTCTCATCATGAATGATCTTAATTATGTAATTTAGGCAAAAACTCTATTGGCTTCTGAATCTGACAGCATATTAACAGAGAAATATATTTAACCTAACAGTAAAGACTTGATTAATCAAGAACTCCTTTTAGAGAATCTACGATTTACTGGTAGCAAATCAGCGTCGACTACACAACCAACTTGCTTGAAAAACTAGAATTCCGTGTGTCTTTTACTGCAATTTTTAATGAATCCAGGTATCTCCTCCATCAGGATTCAGAACAATTAAAAAATGTGAAATCCTCTCCCCAACATCGAGTCACAGTTCACCTGTGTCAAAGCAGGTCAATATATACAACCTTCCGAGAAATGCTGGTCACAAAGAACCTGCCTTGTTCCCACCACTTAAATGAAAGCGTATCCCCCCCAGGCCTGGCCAGCAATCGAACCCTGAGAGCAACGTAATCAGATGTCAGGGACAGAGGCCCTTGAGTCAGCCGGTGTTTACGATGTGGACCAGGAGCGCACGACCAGAGAGCAGGGCAGCCTGCCTTCATCTGCAGTTCAAGTCCACAACTCAGCCTCGGTCAGAGATAGGAATCCTGCTGCCACCAGCAAATTCCCGGGTTCACAGGGCACAGCTTCACAGGCCTGGCGTAAAACGGGCTGGAAAGGAGCTGCCCGCCAGAAAGCCGGAGCCTCCTAAGCTCGAGGCCCTTCAAAGCATCAGAGGAAGATTTGGGGCGCATTCGGTTCCGACCCATGGAAGGACTCGGAGTTGACGGGCGTCGTCGGAAGCCACCTGACTCCCCGGTCATTTAGACAACTTGTCTTATTAAGAAACTTCAAGTTGCAGGAGAAGACACTTTCCAAGCAGACAGAACTTTTCTTTTACAAAGGACCACAAACTACTGGGGCGGGGACGGGGACGCTCACAAACAAAAAGACCGTAGATCGAAAGGCAGCTCAGTCGTCGTTTTCTTCAGGACTTCACAAAAGGACCAACCAATGACCAAGCAGGGGGCCGACTCCCTCCCTCCTGCCCTCTCGCCGCCGGCAGAAGAACCCCGTCCCACCCAGAAGCGCCCCAACACGTCGCCCAGGTACCGCCGCTGGAAAAAAGCGCGGCCCCGACACCGGGCTACTTACTGGTTTCGGCATTTTCGGTTCCTGACGGGTTTTCCTCAGTCCCCTGGAAACACGACTCTGCCGCAGCAGCTGAGACCGCTCTCCGGACCTGGAGGCAGAGGAAAGCCCTTCAGCGCGCACAGCAGCCCGCCGCCGCCGCCGCCCGCCGCCGCCGCCGCCGCGCCCGGCACTCGGCGCCCGCCCCGCGCGCCGCTGCTTAAGAACCGGCCGGGCGGGCGCCGGCTGCGCCACCGCCCAACCTGCAATTACGGCGGGCCGGGCGGGCCCTGCGGGGGCGGGGGCCGGGCCGCGCGGGGCGGGGGCGGAGGGGGAGGGGACCGGCGGGCTGGGCGCGGGGCCCCGCTCGGGGGCGCGGAAGCGGGCGGGGCGGTCCGCCGAGGTGCTCCGCGGACTTCCAGGAAGCCAGCCGGGAGCCCGGCAGACCCCAAGTTTCACTCTGTGAAGCAACCGTTTGCCCAGGGCTGAAACCGCAACCGTCAAGCCTTTGAGAAACGCTTTTAAAAAATGGGCCCCGCCCCGGAGGGGCCAGAGGGCCACGGGCCGAGCGAGGCGGGAGGGGCGCGGGCAGGACGCGCGCCCACGCAGCCCGGGCTCCGCGGGCACTGCGGGAGGGGCACCCCAGGGGGCAGAGTCGAAAGAGGAAGGTCTGGAGCAGTAGGGGCGGCCACACCGGTAGGTTCGGCGTCACCTGCCGCTGATTTGGGCCAAAAGAGCGAACCAAGCGCCAAGGGCCGGACGGGGACCCCCACCAGCCCGGGACCCGGGGACCCCCAATCTGGCCGACGGCGGGGCGAGCCCGGCTCTTCCCGGGGACCACCGGCTCGGAGCTCGCGCGCAGACCTCCTCCCCCAGCCCCCCGCCGGGCCGGCCCAGCCACACCTGTCGTCGAATCCCCGCCGCTGTCCCCCCTCGGGGCGCGAACCCCTCGACCCGGGCCCTCCGCCCCCCGACCCCGGCCGAGCGCCCGGCTCACCCGCGGCGCCTGCAAAGGACCGCTGCGCTCCCGGCTGTCGGTGAGTCCGTGCAGTGCGCCCGCGGCCCGCGCTCCCGAGAGTCCTCGGCTGGGCGGGGTCCCGGGGCCGCGCCCCTGACCTCCCCGCCCGTCGGACCTGCGAGGTGCTCCCGGCGCGCAAGATGGCTGCGACTGCTGCCCGCGTCCTGGGGCGCCCCCCGCCACGCCACGCCCACCCCGTGGGGCGCCCCCCGCCCGCCCCACTCTACCCTACCCCACCCGGCCGGGCGTCCGCCGAGGGCCGCGGAGACCCGCGTGGGCGCGTCTCCCGCCGCCTCTCCTGGTTGCAAAGACCTTTCCCTCTTCGCCGCCTGTCCCCTTGCCCTTCCGGAGAACTTTGCCGAATTTGGTTCAACTGCTGATAGCAGATGTAAGGTGTGAGATCGTTTGCTCCACAGTGGACCGAGGGAAATAAAAAAAGTGTAAATAAACCTGGAGGAGCCGGAGGCCCCAGTGCCCCGGTGCTGGGCCGTTTGAAGGTGGGGCTGCCCCGGTGGTCAGGTCCTTGCGTAGTCCTTGCGCCCCGACGAGGCCCGGTTCCCAGAACCCCGGGCCGCCGTGTCTCGGCGCACGTGGTCAGAGCCCCTGCCTTCGGATTCGGCTGAGGGGACACAAGCATAGAAGACGCTCCACGGTGGAACGCTCTGCTTAAAGGACACATTGGGGTCTCGTTTGAGTAACTATGGTAAAATCTCCACAAAGACTGAGATTCTGGGAATTATTTTAAATAATTCTTGCAAATGGTTCGCAAGAGGACTTTTTTTAAAAACACATGTACTTCGGTGGCCAATAGGATTTGTTGCACAGTGATTAAGACCGCTAACTCTAGGGCAGTGGTTCTCAAAGCGTGCTTCCCAGGCTAGCTGCCGTGGACCTCACCTGTGAACTTGCAGAAATGGAAATTCACAGGTACCGCCCTCGGAAGCAAACTCGGGCCAGGGCCCAGCAGTCTGTCTTCCTGCGCTCCAGGTGATGCGGGCTAATGCTTGAGACCAGAGCCTCCTCTGAATTCCTTTCCTGGGCTCACCACTAACTCCCTACTAGAGAGAGTTATTTAACTAGTTTGTGCTTTCACATCTGTAAAATGGCATAATTATGGCACCTATTTCACGGGGTCATGATGAGGATTAGAGGTAATATATGTAAGATGCCTCGAACAGTGCTTAAATCTATCCTGGTACAGAGAGTAACCAGTGACTTTCGGCAAAGCACCAAATAAGACAGTTTCCCAGTGTCTAGCAGCACCACCTATATGGGCTTGTAGGGATTAAAGGATTTAATGCAATAATGCAGGCAAAATGCTTAGCATAGCGTGGGCCTCCTAGTAATGCCTCAGCTGCCCAAGAACAGACCACTCATGGGGTAGGCACCTGGCACCCCTTGTCAGTAGGCACCTGGACCCTCTCTCAGCTGCAGGTCCACGGCATTGCAGAGGTCCAGGTGAGGCCCGAGGCCTTTGTCCTGTATTCTGACAAGTGTGTTCCTTCTGAGACTTTCTTTTATATTAAAATGGAGATGTGAGGGTAACTGCAGTAGGAAGACACTATGAAAAGATATTAAATAACCTATAATGATAATGGTTCGGATTGGATATGTCACTCCAAGCACACGATCTCTACCTCCTTACCACCGCCTAAAGCCTCGTTAGCCATTTTTGGTCCCCAACTCTTCTGATAGGGTAGGTCTCTAATTTTTTTTAATCATACATGGTTTATAGCACATTGTCTTTTAAACTAGATGTTTAAAATAGCAGTGGCCCGAGACCTTCTGGAGCATTTCTGAACTTTACCCTTCAGGGGAATGCTTAAACTGGCCTACAGCAGTGTGATCAAAATGAAAAGATTGCATTCTCACAACATGTGAATCTACAGTTATCTCAAAAAGCTTAATGAAAAGAAAAGATCACAAGTTTCAGGAGCAAATAGAGCTAAGTCTGAATTCTGGGTGCGATACTGACATGCCGATCCTTTGGGGCAAGTCTCTTAAAGTGATTGAGCTCCCACCTCTTCATCTGTAGAGCGGACATAATATATATTTCGTGGTGTTCTTGTGTCACTGAGTCATATAATGGAGCATTTAATTTTGACTTTTCTCCTGTAAGCTAAAATAGTATAGAGACACAGTTTGCATACACATTCCTCATGCGTCTTACTCTAAGTATTATACTTACATGCTGCACTGCAGGGTTTTCTTCCCCTATGAAAACATTCGTGCTGTATCTTATGAGTGTTTTAACGGCGTTTACCGGGGTAATTTGTTTTCACCTAACCTTGGGACCTAAACCCTTCCCTTGCCCCTGCCCCGTCCTCCAACAACACAGAAGACTGAATTCCAAGGCATCTATAAGAACTGCTTAGTACAGTGGTACTGAAGCTTTAGTGTGCATTGGAATCACTCAAGGAGCCCCCTCTAGGAATCACAGGCCAGTAAGGCTCAGGTGAACCCTGGGATCTATGGCTTTAACAAGTCCCCAGGTGAGTGATATATTTGAAAAATTGAGAACAGCTGACTTAGGGTGGGTCAGGATCCTGACAAATGTTACTTACCTTGCCTCGAGGCTTCACGCTCCTTTTGTGAAGTGATCCCCCTGTATTTGTAAGTCATGGTTTTGTTCCTGTTTGATAATCAATGTCATGGAAGGAAGGAAGAAAAGGTGGAGCTGGGAGTCTTGGATACCATTCCCTGCTCTCATTTAACCTAGCTGTCACCTTGAACGCCCTCCTCATTTCAGGATTTCCATTTTTCAGCTAGAGGAGGGAAACCATATGTCTCCCCGAGAACCTGGTGAAAGGCTCTTGGTAAATTGGTTGGAGTTCTTCAGCCAAGGTTGTACTAAAGTGAGTTAGGGAGGCTCTTCTGGTGGCTTTAGACCCAGCAGCAAGGACAAGAACATCCAGGTCCCCTGAGGGCAGCCTTCCTGTGAGATCACCCCTGAGCCAGTCTCCACACTAGTGCCAGGTTATCTCAACCAATAAAAAAAGTTCACAAATAGTATGAAGGTCTCTAGCTTCTTTTGCTGCAACAGAGCCGTCAATTGGCAGTAGGGAAATACATAGGGTACCCTTGGCCAAACAAGGATTGGGGTTATTTTTCAGGACTCAGTAACCTTGTGTGAAAATTCAGGACAGTGGGCAAAAGAGCAAAGTATGACTAAGAACTCAGACGGCCAGACAGGTGGCTACTCCCTTGTGTCTAGAAATAATGTTTAAGGGTCTTCGCAGGATAGTAAGCTGGGAGTCTCTTGGTACTGTGTTGATGGTAATTTGGATCTGCGAAGAATTCTGGCCACTCAGTGTTGTATTTTAAAGTTTCCTTGGCTAATTTAAAAATTTGCATAAATAACCTTACAGAGTTTTTATGTAGAGTATTAACGACCACGCAACTCTTTGACTAATAAACTCCCTAATGGCATTGCTTCTTTTATCATTTTTCTTATCTCTGACCATTTTATGTTTTTTTTTTTTTTTAAATTCCAGCTGAAAAGTGGTACAGTGTGGTAGTGGACAGGACCTCAAATATCATATATTCCGTTACCCGCATTTCACAGAGGAAATAGCCCCACAGAAATTAAATTAATTGTCCGCACTCCTGCACCCAAACTTCTCTTGTCAGGGTGCCAGTGACTTTCATCTTGCTAAATCCAGGGGCCAAACTTCTCTGCCTCATCTTATCCTTCTCCTAAGCAGCCTTCCGCACATGGAACACTCCTGGGAGTATTCTGTTCTTAAGGTTTGTTTTTTCCTCTGTCCCCTCTCCAGTACCCTCTCCCCAACCTCCTACCTCAGGCTTAGCCCTTACCTGTGCACAGTCACTTCCTAGGTCCTGTCATCTGATCCCAAGGCTTACATAACATTTCCAGCCCTGACCTCTCCCCCGAGCAACAACTTTATACTTGGTATCTCCAGTACTCTTGATCTTTCGAAAACTGCTCTTCTCCCAACATTCCCCTTCTCAGCAAACAGCGCCATCAGCCAAGCCCTGTTGCTTGGTCCCAAACCTAGAAGCCAGCATGAATTCTTCTCTATCCCTTGACCCCCCCTTCATCCCTCATCCCTCTTGCATCCAGTCCAGCAGACCTACCAGCCCCTTTCCAGAATGTATCAAGTCATGTCACATCCTACCAGTGGGGTTTAACATAACATTCACACCCCTTTCTTGGCCCTGCCAGATCCTCTCCCGCTTGCTTCTCCACCTGCATCTGCTGTCAGTCTCCCTGGGGCTGTGGTCCCTCTTCTCCAGCTGCCCAGCGTCTCAGGTCTGTGAATGCACCAACCCCATTCCTGCCTGAGGGACCTCACACGTGATGCTCCCTCTGCCTAGAATGCCCCTCCCCCATCTCTGACCTCTCCAAATACTGCCTTCCACGGGAGCACTGCCCAAATTTCTCACATGAAGTGCCACCTCCCAGGTCACTCCCTGCTCCTTCACCTGATTTGCTGTGTTCAGAGCACTTCACACTCTGCCCTTGTCTTGCTTGTCTGTGTCTTGTATTTTCTGTCTCTCCTACAAGAATCTGTTCATCGCTATGCCCTCAGCAGCGAGGACAGTGCCTGGCGCCTAGTAGATGTTCAATGTGTCTTTGTTGAATAAACAAATGAATGAACACTGCTAGTTAGTACTGAAGCCGGTGTAGTCAGGTTAGTTTTCTTTCCAGTGTAACTTCCTCCCTAGCCCTGGATCGCTAACCGTGGAAACACGTTACCTGCCCAGGTCCCAGCCACCCAAAACACCATCAAAAACCAGATGATGGTGGTGGTGGGAAATGTTTAACAAAATTCATCTATTTAGAATCTTTCTGTGTTTCCCTTAATTCCCAGTTTCAGTGGGGGTTCTAATAAGTTTGCTTTGCTCTTTTCCCAGGATATGGCAGATTAGAAGGGAGGGTGCAAGCTATAAGCAGATACTCTGATAGCAAAGTGCTCGACAGCAAAGAGGCAGAAATATTACACAGAACAGACAAGAACACAAGTATAGCTGACTGGGGTAACGTAGCCCAGAGACAGATGGCTCTACATTCCTCAGGAGCCCCGAGGTCACAGTGTTCATAATGATAGTTTTCTCAGGAAGGGGCTTACGCTTGCTCTGTATTATCAGAAAGCATGTCGTTTTATAATTTGTAAAAATTATAAAATATTGTAATTGTCAGAAAATAGTTCAATATACAACTATGTACCCACTATCCAGATTTAACAAATGGTAATATCTTATCGCATTATCTTCAGATCTTTTTTAAAAAGAAAGCAGTAAAGCCCACCTAGCCCTCCCCTGGAGAGGCCCTTGTTCGAAGGGCTCCTTTGTGTCTCCTCTGTGCATGGTTTAATGTTTTATAGGAAAAAAACATCCACGTATGTGAAAACTGACTAGCTCCCAAATAAATGAGTTATTGGTAATCAGGTGTTTGGTTGCAGAATATATAAACCATAAACCTTTTTATATCATCATGACATTCTTTCTCTTTCTTTCTTTTTGGGTTTTCAAAAGCTAACTTAATAAAGTGGTTAATGAGCTAGAAATGCCCAGCATGGCAGAGATGGTTTTAGCCTCTGCTTGGAATGCCATCTATGAAGACCGTGAGCTCCTTGAAGGTAAGGCCAGGGTATGCTGTCTTAGCATCTCAAGTACCTGGAACGGAACCTTGCATATAATAGGAGCTCGGTTAATATTTATTGGGCTGAATCAAACCCAGAGCCCTGTGTGTTTGTAGTGACTACATTATTTCATCGAGCATTGAAATGTCTGGATCCTAGAGATTTGACATGTCCCCTGAAGATTTGGCACTTAAAATTTAAAAATAAATAAATAAATAAAAGCTGTTTGCTAACAGGGCAAATTTTTGTAGCAGGTGATGAATGTTACCTGACCTGGCTGGATCTTACTGAATATCTAAAGGACTGACTCCAGAATGAACTCATCTTTATAACATCTTGAGCAATGCTTTGGGATGAAACATGGACCACATACGTCATCCGGCAAATATTTATTGAGCCCCTGCTTCTTGTCATGCAGTGGATTGCAGTGGGGAGCAAGACGGATGAAACCCCTAAAGTTCACACTTAATAAAACTTGGCCTTTGGCTGTTTGGGGTTTACCAGACTTCCCATGAATTTCCATGAAATCGGCATTGTCCCTTGGCCAATCTGCAATTCCAAGCCACCTCCTGGGACTAGGTCCTCAACTGACCCCCAACACTTTGATTCAGGAATGCGGGGACGGCTGGGTGTTAGAGTCCAAAGACAACTGTAAGATCTGGAGCTGGTCCCGGCTCTGCCATGATCCGGGATTGTCAGTACACCACTTCAGATGTGCTACAGACAAAAGTACTGGCAGGGCAGGCAGCTCGTTACAAGGGGAGCAGCCAGACTGAAGGAACGGTGGTCGCTGGCGAGGCAGGACGGGCTGGAGGACCAGCCACGACCCCTCAGTTTCGGCCTGTGGCTTCTGCCATGCTGGAATGTGGGCCTCTCCTGCCACCCGTCTCACTTTCAAGACAAGCTTGAAATCCTGATTGCAACCCGACTTTTCCTAATTCTTAAATGTTGGCAGTTAGTTAAAAAATTTTTTCCGAAACCCTCTGCAAGCCAAACAAAACATGTCCGTAGGCTGGGGTGGATACGTCCACTGCTGTGTGCTCTGTAGACTGACTTTATCAGCCGTGGTACATATGGGTTCAACCCGGTGCCAGGGAATATGCCACTCAGCTCCAGAGTGCTGTCCCTCAGACATGCTCCTGCCATGCAGGCCGCGTGGCCGGCAGGGGCTGCTCTCCACGTGTCTGGATGTGGCAGAAAACAGGCTGTCCCCAGGCCTTGCCACCCAATCTTTCCATTCGGCACAAAGGTAAAGACAGTGCTTGTGGTCATGCTTTCTGTTTGGGGGAGTGTCTGTCCCAGCTGATAACTCAAGTTCTTAGATTTAAGGGATGTTCAGGGAAGGGGTCCCCTCGTTTGTATGCACATGCTCCCTGGCAGGCCCTGCCTGTGTCGACCGGTGTGGGGCCGACCGAGCTGTCTGTCCAGCCCCTGTCCTGCCCTTTCTTCCTCTACACACCCACTGAACGAGAAAGAGGAGCTTCTGGCTTTCTGCACGTCTCCTTGCCAGAACAGCGGTTTTGCGTCTAGACTGGCCATGTCCCACAGCCTTGTCGTCAGCTAGCTCCTCTGATTGTTCATTGCTGTTGCCACAAAACCTGCTCCGAGAGGCCACAGAAGCAACCTAGCACACTGTGTGGGTCTTGGGTACAGAGCTGCTGCCATTCCAAGCAGCCTTGTTCTTCTTCTTTTTTTTTTTAAGTTTATTTTATTATATTATGTTAATTACCATACATTAATTACATCATTAGTTTTTGAGGTAGTGTTCCATGATTCCTTGTTTGCGTATAACACCCAGTGCTCCATGCAGAACGTGCTCTCTTTAATACCCATCACCGGGTTAACCCATCCCCCGACCCCCTCCCCTCTAGAACCCTCAGTTTGTTTCTCAGAGTCCATAGTTTCTCATGGTTTGTCTCCCCCTCCGATTTCCCCCCTTCATTCTTCCCCTCCTGCTATCGTCTTTTTTTTTTTTAACATATAATGTATTATTTGTTTCAGAGGTACAGATCTGTGATTCAACAGTCTTGCACAATTCGCAGTGCTCACCATAGCACATACCCTCCCCCATGTCTATCACCCAGTCACCCCATCCCTCCCACCCCCCACCACTCCAGCAACCCTGTTTGTTTCCTGAGATTAAGAATTCTTCATATCAGTGAGGTCATATGATACATGTCTTTCTCTGATTGACTTATTTCGCTCAGCATAACACCCTCCAGTTCCATCCACGTCGTTGCAAATGGCAAGGTTTCGTTTTTCTAAAGAGGTCTGGCCACCCTAGAACAGATTTCTCCTCCTGGACCCACCTATCGCCAAGCTGGGACGTTAGGCATGCATCTCCTGAGACTTGCATTTATTTTGAAATTGTTTTTACAGAAGAAAGCAAAGCAGCCCACCCACAATCAAAAAGCTATGTTAAGTCTTAGAGCAGAGTTTATGGGGTTGTCATTCCGCCTTTCATAGCCTTTAGGGCGGGTAGTATCTAGCAGATAAGGATCAAACAGATCGCAATGCTGACATACTGGTTATTGTGACTCTCCCAAAGCTCAGAATTCTGGTGTTATCTGTCCTCTTCCCTATATCCCAAGGCCTGGCCATAGCCTTCTAGATCTTGCAACTGAGAAAATCCCATAACTGAGGAAGACCTCGCTTCCACGCGGAAGATAGACTATTTCCTTCCTTCCCTCTGAGGGGGCTCCACAAGTGTAACCCTTCTGGCCTCCCCTGTTCCCTCAATGGAGAAGGCTGATGCGCGCTGGCATGGTGCACTTGGAAGGAGAGCTTGGTCACGTGCAGACTGTCCCTTTGTCTCTCTCTCTTGGGACCCAGCCCACCTGCGAAGAGGACTGCTCTGCCCCTCCAGGCCAGACTGGTGGTAGAATTGGTGGTCATTCCCAACTGGGAGAGCCATGTGGTGCAGGGCCCCCCCTCGCAGGCGGCACGCTCATCTAATTCTGTGCTTCCGATATAGGATGTCCACCTGCCCTCAGATCTAGGCCACATTCCCAATAGTGGCTCTATCACAATAAAGCTCTCAGGTGTTTCTCCACTGTTTCAAAAGCAGGGTGGGAAAGAGGAGCATTATGTATTAGACACCTTCAAACTGTAATGGGAACCTCTAGTCTCTCCACCAGGCTGCTCCACGCAAGCAGAAAGCCATGGTCATCCCTCAAGCACCATTTCAGGGCCTTGAACTTCCTGCCTGGACTCTCCCAATGCCTCCTGAGACAAGGAAACCTCTTTTCATTAAAGATTTCAAGACACTCAGCCAGTGAGGCTCCTTATCTGTTTCTGAGCCCTGCAATATCAGAGAGAGTCTGGCCTCTTCCATCCAGCACACCTCCGATACTCCTCTCCCACATCTCCCACTGTCCTCGAGACACCTGTTCCCTCCTGGCTTCTCTCTCTTCTCCATTGGGAATACCCATCTTCAGCCACTATATCTTTCCCCTGTTTTAAAACACTACTCAGGAATCAAATTTCCCCTAAATAACGATTTGTACTTCATTCTTTCTAAGTACTGTGCCAACTCTCAAAGCATTTAAGACTAGACTTACTTGGTCCAAATATTTATGTTTATGGTTAGTTACATCAAAAAGTATTTTTCATTAGTCTAAGTGTTTTAATTTAAGGCAGGAACTTGGTTATGGCTCCTTGAAGTCATTTGTCCTTGTTTCCTGGTGACCAGTTCAGTGTCTGATACCGGGCAGAACTCAATCAACATTTTTATTCTATCAGTGTGATTGAATGGACCGAGGTGTTTTCCTTTCAACTCCGCGATAGCACTAAAAGTTTTCAGCAAAAGGTAGCAATTAAGAGGTAGCAATGGGTGACTCACGGAACATTTATCCGCGGAGACCTTTCACAGAATATTCCACCTATTGGAATTGAATCCAGCTCTTTATGTTATAATTACCCCTTTTTATTCCTATTTTCTGTTTCCTTATCATCCTAATATGCTTAATGCATATCTTTGTTTATACGTATTTTCTGCAAAATGTATATTGTTTTGTGTACACATACTTTTAACTTATATAAATGATATAAGATTGGGGCACCTGGCTGGCTCAGTCTGTAGAGCATGCAACTCTTGATCTCGGGGTTGTAAGTTTGAGGCCCATGTTGGGTGTAGAGATGACTTAAAAATAAAATCTTTAAAAAAATTATATAAGGGGTGCCTGGGTGGCTTAGTCGGTTAAGCGTCTACCTTTAGCTCAGGTCATCATCCTGGGGTCCTGGGATTGAGTCCCTCTAGCAGGGAGCCTGCTTCTCCCTCTGCCCCTCCCCCTGCTCATTCTCTTTCT
>NW_023270816.1:2666610-2835325 GCF_011800145.1 Mirounga leonina
AAAAATGATATAAATTGTGTATCTCCTTCTGATGTATTTTCTTTATTATTATTATCCACCTGTGCTGCCATATGGGTTTCCTCACACTTACATCATCCTTCCAGTGAGTCTCCACCACGCATCACCTGCCCTCTCTCCCAGGTTGGACATTCAAGTTATGCCCACAGATGCCACAAATATTGCACACAGATTTCTACGGACCTGAGCATTTCACTGGTATGTATAATCACCAGTGAAGTTGTTGGAGCCTAGGAAGGCGGTCATATCACTTATTATTTGAATAAGGACAATTCAGAGAATGAAAGGGGGCACTATTAATAATTACTCCAGGACAAGGGACATAAACCAAGACTGCGCCAGGCAAACTGAGATGAGTGGTCACTCTAGTCAAAAGTCTAAGTGTACTCTCTCTCAAATAAATAAATAAAATCTTAAAAAAATAAAAATAAATAAAAATAAAAAAGGGGCGCCTGGGTGGCTCCGTTGGTTAGGCGACTGCCTTCGGCTCAGGTCATGATCCTGGAGTCCCGGGATGGAGTCCCGCATCAGGCTACCTGCTTGGCAGGGAGTCTGCTTCTCCCTCTGACCCGCTTCCCTCTCATGCTCTCTGTCTCTCATTCTCTCTCAAATAAATAAATAAAATCTTAAAAAAATAAAAATAAAAAAAAGTCTAAGTGTATAGCGGCGCCCGGGTGGCACAGTCGGTTAAGCGTCCTGTTTTTGGTTTTGGCTCAGATGGTGATCTCAGGGTCGTGAGCCTGAGTCCTGCATGGGGGCTCTGAGCTCAGCGTGGTCCATCCTTTCCCCATGGATAGGTGGCATTATCTCTATCACGCATGAAGTTCCCGCGTGCACCTGGGTCTGACTGCCAGGTGGTCTGTGTGTTCAGGCATCTTACTGCCTGTGGCTCTGAGGTCAGCATAACTGAATACCCGACAGGGCAGATTTCTCTTCAGTACTCCTCTTTGCTCAGTGTGAATCTTTATGAGGTCCCATTATAAACAAATGGATCTCATAAAGATCTCTGCCGGGATATGTCCAGAACAGGCTTAGCTGCTCCATTTGGATTTTTTATTTTTTTAAGATTTATTTATTTATTTGAGAAAGAGAAGGAGAGAGCGTGCATGAGTGGGGAGAGGGAGAATCTTAAGCCGACTCCACACTGAGCATGGAGCCTGCCACGGGGCTGGATCTCACGACCCTGAGATCACGACTTGAACCAAAATCAAGAGTCAGATGCTTAACTGACTGAGCCACCCGGGGACCCCGGATAACTTTTTTAAATTTTGTTTTATTTTTTAAGTTATCTCTACACCCAAAGTGGGGCTCGAACTCATAACCCTGAGACCAAGAGTCGCACTTTCTACCGACTGAGCCAGAGAGGTGCCCCTCCACTTGGATATTTTATCCTAACTTTTATCTCTTACGATCATGCTCAATGTTTGATCATTAAATATGAAGGGTTCTTTACAAATTTAAAATGTTTCTTGTAGAATTCAGAGGGGTATTTCATTTCTACCCAATTAAAATTGTTGCGAACCTTTGTAGTACACCCCTCTGAAAAAGCGAGAGCGACACACTGTGTCATCTGAGAAGGGTCCCTTTGCTGCTAAGAGACACAGGCGTGTGGCTAGGATGGTGCTTGGCTTGCCTGTTGTGTGGAGAACTGGGAGAGCATTCTGGCCTCCTCCATGCCCAGGTACTCTGGGAGGGAGCGGTGCAAGAAACTCTGCTTCTGCTCCAAGGATCTGCCAGGCAGGCCACAGGTCAGATTACCCCTGAAGACGCTCAGTGCCCACTTGGCAGTCAGATTGGTTGTAAATATCTGCATCACCCACAGCCCCTTTTCTCCTTCCCATCCACACCCTCCGGACTTATCCTGGACAATTCCACTCATATCTGCCCTTTCTTTTTCTAGCCTGAATCCCACTGCTATTTTCCCCAGCCTGGTTTCCAGCCCTTTTCTCCCCCAGCTAGAGTCACTCGGTCCACACTAGCCCTCTGCCAGCCCCCAGGGTCTGTGTGGACTACAGTCTGGGCGTAGGCTACGACATGCATCAAGGCAGTCTGGCTGGCTTTGGGCTTCTACTTTTCATTTCCATGTCACACCCAGATCTGGTCATTCGTATCATTGGTCTGTATTTTCTCAGCCATCTTAGTAAGTGCCAGTCCTCTGCAAGGCACTAGACCAGCCCTTGTTTTATTTTCTGAGTCTGCATGCTTGCCAGGTAACCCTCTTCTCCAGGTATCCCAGACCCTTGAGAACCTGGGTGATGCCTCATTCTTTGATTCTTCCTCTGAGTAATTAAAGTCTCAGGTGAGGATCTATTACCCACTGACCCATTTCCCCACATGCAGACCACCACAGACTTTAAAGGGCCCCACATTTACTCTTCCCAGTGGCTCTGAGAGGTGGGTGTTCACAGGTCAGTGCCATGGGGGAGGAAGCTGAGGCTTGGAGGTGAGGTCACTTTCCCAGGGCAGATGGCCAGGACTGAGGCCAGACTATTGAGCAGCGAAGCCCTCACTCTCCCCTCGGCATCTCAGAGCCCACGGCCCCCCATCCCCTGTCCTGCTGTCATCTGTATCTAAAATGGGGCAAGGCCACTTTGAGATGCTCAGTACCTCTGTCCTGGACAACCCCAATAATCTTCATATTGTGGCTTTTTCATCTGTTCATTTAGCCCACAAACACTCATTTGGCGCCCCGTTCCTGCCAGACAGCTTCCACATGGTCTATTTTTCAGTTCAACATCGACACAGCAGCCGGAACCATGGCTTGGATCATGTCACACTCCTGCTCACAAACTCTCAGGGCTCTAGCTCAAGGCACGGCCTGCTGGAGTAGCTGGAAGAACTGGGACCTGGACCCAGGCCATCTGTGGGGTCAGAGAGGCTGGCCCAGCTGGGCAGAGGGCACAACCAGGCAGCTCAGTGGGAGTGACCATGGGTGGAAGGTCCTGGAAGGAGTCACCAGACGCAGGGAAGGTTCAAGGCCCAGATGCCAGAGGAAGGACTCGGTTCCCAGGGAGGGACCTGCAAATGAATGGAGGTCCCTGCCCAGAAGACCTGACTACTACACTGAACAGCACGAGGAGACTGGGGAGCAGGGTGGTGTCATTATGAAAGCGAGCAGAGAAGGGGGTGGACTGTGTCCTGTCTAGCAGAGAAAATCTGCTTTGGGGCAAGATGGCTCCTGGGCCCCGAGGAGACACCTTGGACTTCTCACTGAAGAGGGGGTGCCAGACAAGACTGGGGGCAGACAGCCTGACAATCTCTCCCCACCCCCTGGCTGCACTGACACAGGGCCTTCTCCCCTCCAAGGCTGGCTAGAGGCCCCTCCTCTGTGCCCGGGCTTGTGCCTTTCCAAGGCCCGGGTATGCTCCTCAGCCCCCCTGCCCCACCTCTTCACTTCCTGAAGCCGACTTACCCTTTAAGACGAAGCGCAAAGGCAGCATGCTTTTTTTTTTTTTCCCTTTCCAGGTCTTCCCAGTCTGTTTTTCCATATAACAGAATAATTCTTATAATACTTGCTGTAGACCTCTATTAAAACACTCTTCGTTTTACCTGGTTTATTAGCTTCCTGGGGCTCCCATAACAAAGTGTCACATGCTTGGTGGCTTAAAACAACAGAAACTGCGGCGCCTGTGCGGCTCAGTTGGTTAAGAGTCTGCCTCTGGCTCAGGTCATGATCCCAGGGCCCTGGGATTGAGCCCCGCATCGGGCTCCCTGCTCAGCGGGGAGTCTGCTTCTCCCTCTACCTCTGCCCCTCCCTCCTGCTCATTCTCTCTCTCTCTCTCTCTCTCTCTCTCGTGCACTGTCTCTCTCAAATAAATAAATAAATAATCTTAAAAAAATAAAAAATAAAATGACAGAAATTTATTGTCTCACAGTTCTGGAGGCCAGATGGCTGAAATCAAGGTGTCAGCAGGGCCCTCTTCCCTCAGAAACCCTCTGGGGAGGATCCTTCTTTACCTCTTCTGGCTTCTGGTAGCCCCAGGCACTCTTTGGCTTATGGCCACATCATCCAGTCTCTGCTTGGTCATCACATGGCCGCCACCTCTCTGTGTCTCTTTTCTTCTTATAAGAACACCAGTCGTGTTGGATTAAGGGTTCAGCCTATTTCAATCTGATCTCATCTTTCCTTAACTGATTACATCTGTAATGACCCCAGTTCCAAATAAGCTCATATTCTGAGGTACTGGGGATTAGGACGACAACATATCTTTTGGGGGGCACAATTCAACCCATCACACCTGGTAGGAGAGTTAACTGTATACAGGCCACCATCCTTCACAATATCCCCAGCTCCTTGCCTACAGCTGGGTGTTTCTGGAGTGAACCAGACTGGATTTGTCACTCACCCTTTTATAAAACCTGAGCAAGTTCCTTAAGCCATGTGTCTTTTCCAGTCTGTAAAATAACCACACCACCTAGAGCTATTGTGATATTTATTAGAGTCAGTTCATGTGCCTAGTGTTGCCCAGGAAACTGTAATTATTAGTCGTAGTATTGTGTGTTGAACAGAGTAGGTACTCAATAAATAAATGTTAGTCACTTCCTCTAATAAATATTTACTAAATTGGCAGGACTGCAGAATACCTGAACTGATGAGCTGTTCCCAAGAGAGGCCAACAAGCCCTGGAGATTCTATCCCATCCCCTGGCATCGTGGGAATTGCTGAGGTGAGGAATGGTGGCAGCCCATCCATGCTTGGATGGCAGGAGATTCTGGCTCCCATCCCCATAGCACGAAATCCTGGCTGGCTCTGTGGGAATGTGAAGGTGAAGCAAGCAGGGACTCCGCCGTCTGCTCTTTGTTCTCTAGACTGGGGTGTGGGGTGGGGGGAGTGCGCGCGCATGCGCGCGGGGGTACATGTCTGCGTGGGTACACGTGTGTGCTCTGGAGGACGGTAGTCTGGAAGACAGGGGCCAGAAGATCCAGGCATCTTTCTGAGAGAATATAGTCAGGCTGGAATGAAAGACAGCAACCAGAGCTTGACCTCCAGTTCTTGGGTCCTTCCTGATTTCTATGAAGAACCAGATTCTTCTCCTGAACGAGGGTGGGTCGTGGGCACCGCACAGGAGATGGAATCAGAGACTTGGGTCTGAAATAGAACTCTACCTTGGAGTAGCTGGGGTGACCTCGATGACTGCAGTTTTCTCTTGTATCAAGTAGAACTGATAAAATCTGCCCTATCGAATAAGAACATGATTCAAATACCAGCTGTTAATATTTATGTCCCATTGTTGCCAACCCTTGAAGACACATCTCCAGGGCACATCAAAATTTACAGAGTACTGCCACTGCTTTGCTTTGTTTTGATCTTCATTTTTACAACAAGAAGTGAAAAATCTATTAATTACTATTAGAAAGAAGAAAATACGTCTAAGGCCAGTGTCCACCTGCCACAGGATGAAACTTGGCATCCCTTATCCTCTCTATATTTCATTAACACCCAAAATCGTATGCTTCTGTTTCAAGGGATTTCCTTTCCTTAAGAAAAAACACTGACCTGGCTGGCATATGGCCTCCTTAGATTCTAAACAAGACAAATACTTCCACTGTAGAAATGAATCACCAACTCCCTGAAATTTATTGAAAAATTGCTTCAAGGAGATATACCAAAGTGGGATGCACATTTTTAAGAAAGAAGATAATGATGGAATTTCATGCAGGAACCACACATTTAAGAGTCAGACATCATTGCACCAGGCAATCATGCGTGCTGCACAACCCCGAGACACACTGCAAATGTAGGAAGTTTTATGATGGAATTTACATCCCTTAGCCTAGCCAGTGAGGGCAAGGGTAAGGTGTGCATAGATAACCAGAACACCACACAGATCTAGGAAACTCCTGTGAGAGTTACAAAGTGTGGTGAGGTCAAAGAATAAAGAGCTCACATTCTTTGGAGCAATAAGAAGGGTACCTGATGTCTTTCTCATCTGAGAGCGATCAGGGCCAGATAAGGAGAAGGGAGAAAACTGTAGGAAGCAGGTGAGCCAGGGGTAGAAAAGCAAGCTCTAAAAAGTATGGCCTGGATCCCAATTTGTATGTTGATTGCCACATTCAGTTTCCATTCTTGTTCTGGATTTTTTTTTTTTTAAAGATTTTATTTATTTATTTGAGAGAGACAATGAGATAGAGAGAGCATGAGAGGGGATAGGGTCAGAGGGAGAAGCAGACTCCCCGCCGAGCAGGGAGCCCGATGCGGGACTCGATCCCGGGACTCCAGGATCATGACCTGAGCCGAAGGCAGTCGCTTAACCAACTGAGCCACCCAGGCGCCCTTGTTCTGGATTTTTTTACCGAATTTGCATTTACTCAAATAAGGCAACTCTCCAATACACAGCACGTGATTGTCTTGTGTCATGAACTCTGCAGTTTTAACAGAATGTTGTAAAAGTGCTGGATTCTAAGTTGAGAAGCCTAGAAAATTATTAGCGAAAGCTGCCCAATAATGTCACCAATAAACCATATGACGAATGCAGAGGCTATTGGAGAGCATTTAATTTGCGGTAAAAAGTACCTGAAAGTTCAACTGTGCTTGGATGATATCCAGGAAACAGATACTGATGTTGGCATGTGCCCATATACACCACAGTGATACAGAGAACATGGCAACTCCTTTCAGAAAACCATAAGATATTTTCAGCATCAAGCCTCTATGTTTGTTATTTATAACTCTGAGGTCTGCGATAAATTAAAAAATAGCTCAAATTGTTTAAATCCCTAATTGTTTGACTAACATAACTGCTTTAGACTTTGAGAAAGTTGGGTTTCCCATTTGAGTTCCACAAGGTGCTTTAAAGAAGGACAGTCCAGCAGGGATCTTTTGAAGAAGTGATGTCTTAAAGCTTCTCTGCAGAAAATCTCCAGGGTTCCAGGACCTCTGCTTTCCAAAACAGGACATGACACTGCAGAAGACATCAGGCATGGTCCCACCAAATGCTCACCATGAATGGATCTTGGAGGATGTTCTATTTTGATGGGTTCTGAGTGGTGCAATCACTGAGAGAAATGCACTGAGGAGAAAACAATTTATTTGAGACTCTTAGCTGTTAGGTCTTTCTAAGACATGAAGATTGGGATTTATCTCTGCTAAGTTCAGAGACTAGGTGTGGGCGACCTAAAGTTCTGGAAAAATCCAAGAGACTAAAAGCACCTTGAAAAAGATTCAAGCTTAAAGGAAAATAGCATAATTATTTAAAAAAAAAAATAAGCCATGGGGCGCCTGGGGGGCTCAGTTGGTTAAACGTCCAAATTTTGATCTCAACTCAGGTCTTGATCTCAGGAGTTCGAGCCCCACGTTGGGCTCCATGCTGGGTACGCAGCTTACTTTAAAAAAAAAAGCCATAAGAAAGAACAAAAACAAACCCCAAGTTCTGAAGTACCAGGACTTTGCCAAATAGAAATATATATATATACTTTCCTCTTAAAATGAATGACTATTAAGGAGGGCATGTGATGTGATGAGCACTGGGTGTTATATGCAATTGATGAATTACTGAACTCTACATCTGAAACTAATGATGTACTATGTGTTGGCTAATTGGATTTAAATAAAAAAATAAAATGACTTGTACAGCCACACAAAGGCAAATGAAAATAAGAAAATATAAAGTTCTCTGATTAAGGTAAATACACAAATAGAGAATCCCATAACATTGTAACGGCAGTGCATAAGTCACTTTTAATTCTGGTGTAGGATTTAAAGGCTAAAAGCCTGAACTATAAACTATACAACCATGTTAATGGATTCAAAATATAAAAAGATGTTATTTGTGACCTCAAGAGCAAAATTGGTGGACATTTCCTGATTTTATTTCCTCAACATCCTTCCCTCCTTCTTCCAGTAACAGAAGGAGTGCTTGCCTTAGAGGTCTGTTCACTGCCCGTCCTTGATCCATGTGGTTTGGTGACCTGCTTCAAATCCCTGCTCTAAGTCTGGGCATGTGTCTCAGAAGGGCCAATGAGGAAAGGGAATCCCCCGTCCACAGCAATTGCTTTCAGCAGGGGTCTTCAATTCCTCCAGTGGGACTGAATTCTGGGTTTGGTTTTGTTTTAACTCTTGAGAGATTCAGAGATGGACTTCCAGCTATTCAGGTATCTGCTTGGCTCAGCTGAAAATGAAGAAAAAAATGGAAGAAGGCATAACCAAGAGAAGAAAGAGAGGCTGGGGACCAGATGATGTTATTCGAACTCCTAGGTCCAGGTTGGCCAACCTCCCTGAAGTTTTCAGTTAGGCAAAGTAGGAGATTCCCCTTTCTTTCCTACACCTGTTTGGGCTGGGTTTTCTGTCACTCACAACTAAGAAGTCAGAGTAGTATGGCTTTAAAATTCAGCTAATTGCAGATCATTGCGACTGATCTTCACTTGGATATAAATTTGGATTATCATACAGCCACTGAAACATCAGGACATAAAGAGCATTTCTGCAACCTTCTTTTTAAACTCTAAACTGTGATATGTCAGTAATAGGTCCCTTAGATCAGCTCTCATCAGACCTGACCCCTTCCTCTGCTTTAATTTCTTCATATCACCTAATGCTACCAGACATTAGAATAGTTACTTGTTTACATATTTATGGTCCGTTTCACTTGCTAGAAGGTAAACTCCATGAAGGCAGGCACTTTGCCTGCTGTGTTCTCCACTGTTTCCCCAGGGCCTAGAACAGTGCCTGGCACCAGAGGGTAGTCAGTAAATATTAGTTGAATGAATGAGTGAGTGAGTGAGTGAGTGAGTGACTGGCTTTCATATCACTCTCTCTGTATAATTGGCTAAGGACTCATTGCTGGGGTCCAAGGAAACAGTGACCCAGAGAGCAAAAGAGGCTACTGTCCACCGGCAGGCTATCTCAGAGCCACCCCTCCTCTCGGGAAGGGACATCTCCAGTTAACTAATTATGTAATAGGAAACTCTACTTTCTATAAATTATGAATGCAGATACCATATAATAGCTTTACTTGCTAATATTCTCAGAACTTAATTTAGACCTGACAGGTTAAAAAATGTATCAGTGAAAAACATTTGGACTAACCTGAACCATTTTACCCAATGGGGCCAAAAGAGAAGCAGTTAGTAATAAATTATGTTTACAGCTAAAAGAAAGCTTGCCTTGTATGGATTAACAGTTTCGATTTCGATCCCAATTTCCTTGTTGTTTAGATAGCTGCGTCAGGGCACTGGGGTGGCTCAGTCGGTTAAGCGTTTGCCTTCGGCTCAGGTCACAATCCCAGGGTCCTGGGATCGAGTCCTGCATCAGGCTCCCTGCCCAGTGGGGAGTCTGCTTCTCCCTCTACCCCTCCGCCCTGCTCGTGATCTCTCTCTCTCAAATAAATAAATAAAATCTTTTAAAAAATTTTTTCTTAAAAAAAAACTTCTTTAAAAAAATAGATAGCTGAGTCATATATACTCTAAACCAGTTGAAAGATTGAATCTGTTTTTTAGGAGTCTTACTTCACCATTCACTCTGAGTTCTTAAATATTTAGATAGGGAATTGGTTTATTTGTATTTTTAAGAGAGCCAGGAATCAAGGAGGATACACTGAAAAGTCAGGTGATTTAGGGAATAGGAGTTCCTCTCCTTAGGGAACTCAGTGCCAAAAGACCAACTACAAAGTAAAAACATAATTACACCCTGGGGGAAAGGCACTGGTGAGGGTAGGAGTGGGGGAGTGTGTGTGGGGAATACAAAGAGGAAGGGGCATTCTCAGGGAAGCTGACAAAGTAAGAAAACACGTTAGCTTACTTTTTCTAAAAGGTGAGGAAGAATGAATGTCAAACTATTTGTTCTGCTTATAGGAAAACTGTAGTTAAGTCTTGTTTTATTCAGCATGTTTTCTTCTCCAATCGTGATTCTTGTTAAAATGTAGAGAGTTAGGGGTGCCTGGGTGGCTCAATCGGTTAAGCATCGGACTCTTGATTTCGGCTCAGGTCATGATTTCAGGGTCCTGAGACAGAGACCCGCCTTGGGCTCCGCACTCAGTGGGGAGTCAGCTTGAGATTCTCTCCCTCTGCCCCTCCCCTCTCTGCCCCACCGCTCCGCCCACCCCTGCACACATGCTCTCTCTCAAAATAAATAAACCTTTTATAAATAAATAAAAAAAATGTGGAGAGTTGGGGTGATTGTGTTAAGTCTTACATTTTCCATTTGCCTCGTGAGGTTGATAGCATTTCGAACACTCCTCTGGTGTGCTTATCTTGCTGTGCTGTAATATACGTTTACATCCACATGCCTACAGTAGATCACCCAACTCCTCTAGGGTAGGGGGGGTGGGGAGGGAGGTGGGCTGCTGAGCTCCTCATAATGCTTTTGACACCATCACAAGGCAATGAACATTTGGTAGATCAGTGTTCTGGAACAGATGCACCTTTGCCTTACAGTCCCTCAAACTCATTCCGTATTCAATTAATTTAAATTTATTCAGAAGGCCTGGAAAATTCTTAAGTCTGGCAATGAAATCGATTAACTTGTCACCAGTCAACTGGTATCTGACTGTTTTAAAAAGAGGAGATTAGAATTAATTAAAAATTCTATAACACGTATGAGAGATTTTGTAGTGAATAGACTAGTAAGTAGATATTCAGAAAATGTATTCAAAGTGTAATAGGAGGAAATTGATTTTCAAAGATAAGGAGCTTCTTAACAAGAAACAACTTTGCAAAAAGTTTATTTCTACAATAATGCTCAAATTTGTACTGACTTTGTTCGTATTCACTAATACTTGACTATTTTTCAAATACTATAGCTTGCTTCCCAAATTGGAAATTCTAGGGGAGAGAGTGAGTCCCCCGACTCTGTACTGTTCCTGCTGGATAATCTCAGGCAGGTTACTTCACCTGTCTTATGCTCAAGTGAAACTGGGTTTTGAGAATAGGAGTGTTGACCCATTTGGTTTGCGTGCCAGGAAATTAAAAATTCTATAACACGTATGAGAGATTTTGTAGTGAATAGACTAGTAAGTCTATAAGGAAATTCTAACCCACTCACTCATTTATTCATTGATTCATTCAATTTTTATCGAGCCCCAAGCACTGAGGATATTATAGTGAATGGATATAGATAGGCCTTCATAGAGCTTAGAATTGCACAAATAAATAAAAAAATCCCAACTACGATAAGGAGGTAGATATACATGGTGCTAGTGAGGACCATGGGAGATTTGCTCTAAGTTGGGTGTTCAAGGAAAGCTCTCTAGGAGAAATGTTGAATAAACAAGATCTGTAGTGAGGTAGATTGACCGGGTCAAGAGAGGAGTGAAGGGGGATTCAGGCAGAAGGAGCAGCAAGCCCAAGTTGTTGTGGAGGAGTAAGGTCAGCATGGCTGAACCAGGAGACCATGCCAGGGCATGGGCGTGTGCCATTCTAGGGAGTTAGCTTATGATTAGAAAATGTGAAATCACTGAAATGCTTTAAGCCAGAGAGGAGTGGGGTGGTTGGAGCTGTAGCAAGACCTGATTTGCCTTCCCAAAGACTCTGATCCTGTGTGGGGGAAGGACTGGTGGGTGGCTAGATTGGAGGCTGTGTAGGGCAGCAAGCAAGATACTGAGGGTGATCTAATATCCCCTCCACCCCACAGAGAATGATACCTCCTTAGCAAAAGTCAGTGTTTTGACACCAAATTAAAACAAAAACTGAAAACCTATTTCCTGACCAACAAGGAAATGGAACACCAGCCACATCGAACCCAAATGATTTAAGTGGTTTTTTTTGTTGTTTTTTTTTTAGCAAACTCTATCCCCAACATGGGGCTCAAACTCACAACCCCTCACGACCCTGAGATCAAGAGTCGAATGCTCTCCAGACTGAGCCAGCCGGGTGCCTCAACCCAAATGATTTTTAAATGTAATTGTTCACCCTGCAGAGCCTACAAACTTCTTAAGGGTAGGAGATGTACATTATTCATCATTGTATCTTAGGGCCTGGCACCCCATAGAAACTAGTGAGGTAGCTGTCAGGCAAATGAAGGAAGGATGGTACGTTGGGTTGCTGGGGCCACCATCACAAAGTGCTTGCTTAAACAGCATTTATTTCCCCACAATTCTGGAGGCTAGAAGTCCTAGCTCGAGGTGTCAGTGGGATCGGTTTCTTCAGAGGGCTGAAGGAAAGACCTGTTCTTGACTTCCCTCAGGCCTGTAAATGTGTCTTTATACCGTCCTCATGTATGTGTCTTTGGGTCCAAATTTCCCCCTTTTGCAATACAGTTGTACTGGATTAGAGCCCACCCGAAACACCTCATTTTAACCTTGATTACCGCTATAAGGACCGTATCTCCAAATAAGCTCACATTTGGGGAACCGTAATTCAACTGGTAACACGTGGAGCTGTGGGTTTGGGTAGCTGGTTGGTGTCAGAGGACTCCATTTATCAAGGCAGGTTTTGCTCGTTCCATTTCATAGTGCTGGCTCCTTCATGGGCCAGGCTCTGTAAAGCAGACTTGAGAGTGGGTAGAGCGGAGCAGAAAGATTTCCTTTTCCTGGTCGCTTCCAAGCTTACGTCATTTCCCTGAAAAAGCCCCACCAAAGCAGATGGGTTTTCCCAACTGTTATTGGTTAAATTGTGCCCCCGCCACCTCGGATTCATATATTAAAGTCCTAACCTCCAGGACCTCAGGATGTGACTGTATTTGGAGAGAGGGTCTTTAAAGAGGTAATTAAGTTACAATGAGGTCATCGGGATGGGCTCTAACCCAGTATGACCGATATGACTGGTGTCCTTACAAGTAGAAGAGATTTGGACACAAACACCCACAGAAGGAAGACCACGAGAGGACACAGGGAGAAGGCGGCCATCTGCAAGCCAAGGAGAGAGGCCTCAGAAGAAACCAGCTGGCACTGTGATTTTGGGCTTCCATCCTCCAGAATGGTGAGAAAATAAATTTCTGTTATTTAAACCACCTAGTGTGTGGTATTTTATCATGGCAGCCCTAGCAGCTGGCGCGCAAACCAAATGGGTCAACACTCCTATTCTCAAAACCCAGTTTCACTTGAGCATAAGACAGGTGAAGTAACCTGCCTGAGATTATCCAGCAGGAACAGTACAGAGTCAGGGGGCTCCAATACTGTGCCCTTATCCTCTGAGCCCCTCTGCGCCGGCCTGAGGATCATTCTGGAAGGTGGAGCTTCCCTGCACCCTAGAGTTACAGGCACAGCTGACACATCTGGGTGTTTAGCTCATGAAGCGAGTGAATTACCCCTTACAACTACTTTCCCTCATCAATAAGAAAACAAACAACCTGATTAAAAAATCGGCCAAAACCTTTATAGACATCTCACCAAAGAAGATATAAACATGCGAAAGATATTCCACATCATATGTCATCAGGAAAATGCAGATGAAAATAACAATGAGAACCACTACACACCTATTAGAATGGCCAAAACCCAAAACATTAACAACAGCAAATTATGGTGAAGATATGTAGCCATGGGAACGCTAGGTCGTTGCTGGTGGGCATGCAACATGGTACAACCACTTTGTAAGACAGCTTGGCGGTTTCTTACAAAACTAAACATACTCTTACCATATGGTTCAGCATTCCTACTCCTTGGTATTTACCCAGATGAGTTGAAAACTTATGTCTACACAAAGCCTGATACTTGAACATTGATAGCGGCTTTATTCAGAATTGCCAAAATTTGGAAGCAACCAAGATGTCCTTCAGTAGGTAAATGGATATAATATGGTACAATCAGACAATGGAATATTATTCAGCACTAAAAAGAAATAGGCCATCAAACCATGAAAAGATGTGGAAAAAATGTTAAAGCATATCCCTAAGCGAAAGCAGATCATCTGAAAAGACTGCATACTGTGTGATTCCAACTCTATGACGTTCTGGGAAAGGCAAAACTATGGAGCCAGTAAAAGGATTAGTGGTTCCCTGGGGTTGGAGGGAGGGAGGGATGAGTAAGTAGAGCACAGAGGATTTTTAGGGTAGTGAAACTTCTCTGTATGATTCTGTAATGGTGGATACATGTCATTATACATTTGGCCAAACCCATAAAATGTACACTACCAAGAGTGAACCCTAATATCAGCTATGGACTTAGGATGATGATGATGATGATGATGTGTCCACGTAGGTTCATCCATTGCAGCAAGTGTCCTATTCCGGTGGGGGTTGTTGCTAGTGGGGGAGGCTGTGCGTGTGTGCGGGCAAAGAGTATATGGGAAATCTCTGTACGTTCACCTTATTTCCGTGAGCCTAAAACTGCTCTAAAGACTGCTGTCTTAAAAGAGAAAAAGTACTTCTCCAGTCTCTTGGGTCAGCTCGGGACCCTTAATTCTTGCAGAAATCATCAGCCTTCCATTAACAGTATTAAGACTATACCAACATTTCAGAGCCTCTATTGAATATATTGCCTTTACTGTTATCACAAGTCATTGGGCTCCTATTATCACTGAACTTAAGCCCAGAAAAGAAGATTGGAAGAAAATGACAAGTCATTAAATCACACACTGGGGGAATATATCCTTAATGACCAAGGCTGCATGCATTCATATTGATGCCCCAGTGGTGTTGCTGTTTATATACACTAGAGAACATTTACAAACCATCAGGTGGTGCTGAAACAGAGTAAGGAATGCAGACCTCTCCCTTCTATTCAGGTCTTTAGCTCGTATTAGAAGCTTAAGACCTTTGATGCTGATGAGAAAAAATACATGTTAAATGTCTTTCAGAAAGGATCATAAGTGGGATGGGGTGACATGTTGAAGAATACTGAACTTTTCTTGAATGTAAAACTGCCTACATCGCTAGAGATGAGTTACTCCTGTTTTTGCATCTAATTGCCAAACTGCTGGAACTTGCATTTTCCCATAATCAGTGCCCCTGTTGATAGCGGAAACTTCTATTGAGAAACAAGTCCTCATGCTCTGAGATGAGGTAGCTCTGGTGAACCCATCGTCCCTACCCAGAAGGGTCTGCCTCCACTCTAGGGCGTCTGAGATGTTGTGGCGGAAAGAAGGCACGTGGGATTTCTCCATACCTGGAAGGGTTAAGGCCTGAGTCAATCTACAGCAAATGGCACACCCAGTTTGAGGTCCATGAAGGTGAAGTAATTTATCTGTGAGTCATATCACTGAATACACTCTGTTCTATAGAATGTTGATTAGCAACTCGCTCCCAAACATCGTGTCCAATGGTTCTGTTATACACGATATTTGAAAGGAAGAGAGTTGCTCATTTGACTTAGCATTTGGCAATGAAATGAAGGGGCATTGCAATGGACGTGGGTTTTCACCAATAGATTTAGGGGCTGAAGAGAAGTGTTGTGTTGCGTGACTCCATTTTCACACTAAGCATGAAAGCCAGAGGAGGAGGACCACCTCGGGGCCCCTGGCTAAAGGGCAAAAGAACAACACTCCTGAGAAACTGTCCGTGTAGAGAACAAAACAAAACAGAAAAGGAAAGAAAAGGAACCTGGCTGAATGGCCCTCTTGCTTTTGCAAAGGCTCTGACTTAATGATTAAATTCTTAGCAATTTTCAAAACTTCCACACTGATTCATGCTTTTAAACCAGAGGCTTAAAACCCAGTTCTCCCAACCCCAGATCCTATCAAAAGAGCCCCATACTGGTTACTCGGGAGGAATGAGCAGGCAAGAGGGTGAGGCTCCGTGTGTCCTGGCTGGAAGAAAGGTGTGAGTTGTTGTTGTTTTGTTGCTAGGCAACAGGTTCTCTGTGACAAAAATTCCTTTTCTCTGAAGAACCTGAGAGCTCTTTTTTGTTTCGGGAAAGCAGTGCCTCTTCTTGGTACAAGAAGTACACGTGGAGTTTACGCTAATTTGTCATACAATAGTAAATAGCATTTATGAAAGGGAATCTATCTAATCTATTTTTGAATTCTTTGATTTACTTTCCATTGCCACCTGAGAAATCATTTGCTTAAGGGAGACATGGTTTGTCCCTTTTCTCAGCTGAGGACCCTGGTTTGGTTTGTCTGGCTGTGGTTCTGTGACTGCCATTCTGTCCAAGCCTCTAAACTACCCCAGCTGAGTAGTGAATGTGCCTTGGAGCTTCTCAACAGAGAATGTGTTTACATTTGGAAACGTTATTGGATTAGATGTGATAATTTCAAACAATTAGCTAATCCTGCTGTGAACATGTTATGGAATCTCCTATACTTCTTCTTCTTTTATTGATTCTATCCTAACATAGTACATATATGTTGTGTACTGGTAACAGTCTTCCCAAGATTAGGGCCCTAGATCTCTTGCATCCTTATAGCCTTCAGAGCATCTAACATAGAACCTGGCATGTAGCAGATGCTTAATAAATGCTTGTTGAACAGAAGAATGAATGGACGCACAAAGATTAATATAGTGCGGTGTTTTCCAATTACATGGATTTTAAAGAGATTGAAGGCAGGCTCTGAAAATGAAGTGAGGATTGGCTTTACAGGTATTATAAAAAGATACAAAAATGGAAATACACTTAATTTAGAGACCTGTTCTCCCTCCATATGTAAAAATCATATGTTTAATGTAGAAATAGCAATCAGAAACTCCTGGGTATAGACTCAGAATGCTGATATTCTTTTAATCTTAGGAGACTATCAGGTTACTTCGAAAAGTGGAAAGTACGTAGGCTTGAGACCCAGCCCACAGATTTAATGTTTTTTTCCTAAGATAATGTATTCTAGAGCAGAGTTAGGGCTTTGCTACCACACCACAACGTCATCTGAAAATGCTTCCCTCTGAGAGGAAGCGGTGTGTCCTGGTCGTTCTTTTCTTTTTGATCGTGTAGAAAAATCTTTGGATGAACTTTGTCTCTGGGATTGAGAAGATTAAAATGGTTCCCCTACCCCATCCCTGCTGCCCTCTGGGACATTGATTTTTGTTCCCAAAGAATAATGGTTAATATTCATCAAGTGCTTACAGTGTGCCGGCCACTGCTCTAAGCTCTTTATGTGAATTAATCCCCTAATCCTCCCAACAATCCCGTGAAGTGGATGATGATATTGTCCTTTTTCTAGAGGAAGGAACTGAGGCACAGAGAGGTTAAGTAGCTTGCCTGAGGACTCTGCATCCAGCATGTGGCAGAACTCAGCTTGGAACCAGACAGGTTCTCCAGACTCCACTCTCCAGACCCTTCTATGGCACCATGTCTGAAGTGGAGAAGGGGAAAAGCAAGTCCTAACACTCGAACTGTCACCACGCCAGGTGTAGACTCCCCAGCCAACTGCTGCCTCCCACACTGCACTCTCTTGCCTTGTTTGGACAGGTCTGGGGCTGATGGCCCACTCACACCAAGGCTCGAGGGTCTTGCCAATGTGAGTGAATGCAGGTGCGGCTCAGCCCCAGAGCTCCCTTGTCCTTGCCCTAGGCCTAGGCCTATCTATGCTGCAGCTGAGCCCAGCCTCCCTGGGCTTGCCTCTAGGGGTCCCCCCTCCAGACCTGCACTCTGAAAACCTGGGACTGGCCTTCGTGGGGAGCCAGGCGAGGCCCTCTGACTCCAAATGTATCTTCCAAGAGGAGGTTCATTTCCCACAAGGGCAAGCCTGGGGCTGCACCCAAGGAGAGGCATTGACTCTCGTGACAGAGAGAACGTTCTGGTGCCTTGGCCCTGCCAAAGGCTGTCAGAACATGGGCTGCCCTCTCCTCCAAGGGGTTGGGGGTGTGGGGGCACACACACACACACACACACCAGTGCTTTTATGTAACAGGTTTACCTTCTACATCACTCCTTCATCAGCAAACACTTCAAAAGGTACAGCCCTACCTGCATTCCAAAGACCACACAAATCACTTCCCTCCCTGCTGAAAGGCCCTCACTCCCAGAGTGAATCATAGCAACTGCTGAAGAGCGGCCGCTGGTGGGCCCCACCCCGCCGCCCACAGGAAGCGAGAAAGAGTAAATATATAGCTTTTCTCTAAGGGCCGGGACATGTTAAATAGGTGATTTTAAAAAAGCGAGAGTTGTTTTAAGAGGTAGTGACAGCTCTGGAGAAGAACAATGAGTCAGGGGCGGCGGCTGTAGCCAGGCAGAGACCACAGGATTCTTGTAAACTCTTTTATACCCAGGGCTCTGAAATTCCAGAGCCCCCAGGAGGTGGCTCCTTCTTTCACTCAGCGCTGCTAGGCCACCAAGAATGCGCCCAGGATTGGGGCACTTGGGACACCTGAGATGTGGGGTCAGAGCCCTAGGGGAGAATTTCTTTTAGCATTAAAAAAATCAAAGTGTCGATTCTTCCATGAAGTTCTTGGCAGGGCCCTAGAAGGCCCTCCGAAAAGAAGTGCTGTTTTTTGTGTGTTTTTTTTTAAAGATTTTATTTATTTATTCATGAGAGACAGAGAGAGAGAGAGGCAGAGGGAGAAGCAGGCTCCCAAGGAGCAGGGAGCCCGATGCGGGACTCGATCCCAGGACCCTGGGATCATGACCTGAGCCGAAGGCAGACGCCCAACCATCTGAGCCACCCAGGCGCCCAAGAAGTGCTCTTTTTGCGCCTCTAGGACCCCAACAGAGGTCAGGGGGAGGTGGTGTCTGAGAGACCACTGGAGTCCTTGGGATAATACTGATGTCAGGTTGCCATTCAGCAGGGTTTAGGAGGTAATCACTCTGGGGGCAAGGAGCCCACGTTACCAGTTCTATTCCCAGTATGTGGTTCAGACCGTCTGCAGTGATTGGGGCAAACCAACATTCCAGTTCTAATTTCTCCAGAATGACAAAGGGGTCACCAACAAATAGCTCCAGAACCACCCAGGAGCATTGATAAGTGAGGAAGACCTAAATTGCAAAGAGCCTGGGAGCATGGAGTCAGCTGGGGCCTTGTTTCAATGTGGATCTGGGTTAAGATCTGAGATTCTGCATTTCTCTTGGTTGGGGTGCAGGCTGCTGGCCCACGGATCACACTTCAAGCACTGGGGTGCTAGAGAACACGCAGGAGGGGTGGTCAGTGGAGATCAACCCTGGGAGAGTCTGGGGGCGGCTTCCTGGGGCGTGGGGGTTGGAGACAGGTCTTGGTGGTGGGACTGGATGGGGAGAAGAGTAAAGATACCCAGATCCACCTTGTAAGGCAGTGGATGACCTGATGGATTCCATGGTGAATGGCAACTGCCCCTTGTACTAGGACCATGCTCAGCTGGGAAGTTGAAGGGCTGAAGCAGTTAGGAGCTTGGACACTGGACTCTGCCAATCAGTAGCTGGGAGACTAGACAGGTCTGAGAAAAGGGGATGGTAGTACTTAGGCTTAGGATGGGTGTGAAGATTACATAAGATGATATGTGAAGTACTTAGTTCAGGGCCGGGTGCAGCATAAACAGTCCATAAATAGAATACTTGTTGCTATTATTATTATTGTTATTATTATCAACAGCTGAAGTAAAGGAGTGGAGTGTCTATTTACCTGTGAGCCTTGGGCCAACATATCCCACAACAGATGGCTCCCAGTTGAGGCAGGCACTCCTTTCTCCCCATTGTGTCCCCAGGTGTGGGTTGGCTAGTGATGCTAGAATGGATGGGAGGAGTGGACTGGAGGCAGAAAGGCCTCATGCCCAGGGCCTGGGAAGGACAGAGGCTGTCCCTGCTCCTGGGCGTAAACAGGGGAAAGGATTCAGGGTACTCAAGACTAATGGACTGGTGGAAAAAAAGTTACTCAAAAGCTTGTCATGACTTTGCAATGTCGCCATAGGGCAGATTCTGTTTTAGCCACAGATACCAGGCATGTTCTAACCCGAGGTGCACCCCGATTCAGGATGGAGATCCACTAGCTTCAGGTTTCCTGACACTGGGCATCTCCAGGGCCCACGACACCACCGGCCCTGGCCCTCCTTAATAAGCCAAGAGCTGTGCTGGAGGCAGCCCTGAAGGCTCTTTCGGCCGAGGGTGGAGTTCACCTTTCCCAAATATTTCCCTTGGAGAGTTAATCCAAGAGATAAACGGAAGGTTTCGGCCATGCCACGCCCCAGCCAGGCCAGGCCTCTGGGAGAGCCGCTGGGAGCGTCCATGAAAGTGGGCAGAGTCTTCGCAGCAATGATTTATTTTCCAACGTCTCTGGCAGTTTTTAATCCTCATTTTTCTTCTCCTCCCCTTCTCTTTAACAGGGCAGGGCAAACAATTTTAAGGCCAATTGGCCAGGCTTTGTGTTTTCCTCAGATGGATTTGCATGTGACCCCGTGAAGTTTTTGCATGGCTATTGGTGCCTCTCGGTACTCTTAGCTCTTCATCTGCTCTTGCAAGGACTGAGCCAACGTGCAAAGATGTCTCCCGGTTTTAGAGGTAAAGAGACACAAGGCCGCCCGCCCTCCCTGAGCCCTGTGTCCCCTCTCCTGCCTGGCACCAGGGCGGGCTCTCCTTGCCCCGTCTTCCTGAGGGGCCCCGCCCGCACCCGCAGCCCGGGAGGCTCCCACAGTGGCCTCTGGCTGACCAAAGTTTACCAGCTGGGAGCCCCTCCCACCCCTGGACTTCCTCTTGCCAGGTCTCGGTCCAAGATGACAGTTTAATTACCTCACATTTACTGGAGGGAGGAAGTCTCCCAGAAGCCCCCCACCCCTCCTTGGGTCATCTATGCATTTTTAGCAGCTGCTTTGATTGGTTCAGGAAATTATTTAGGAAATAACCTGGGAGAGCATCCACAGTCAGTAAATAGATGCTTGTTGATATTTTTATTATTATCACTAGCTGAGGCTTGTTGAAACAATGGAGTGCCGACACAGTGTAAGGGTGTTGGGTCTACCGAGAGTTGCAGAATGTGGCCCCTGCCTCTGGCTGTTTCCAGGCCGCTGAAGAAGATGATTGACAAACTGAAGGCCATGAAGGTAGAAGCGAGAACACAGTGCTCAGCGCCTCACACGCATATGAGGGACTGGCTGAGTCTACCTCTGAGAGGTGAGAAAGCCTCACACAGGAGGTGACATTTCGGCTGTGCTCTGGTCTGAGGAGGTGACATTTGGGCTGTGCTGTGGTCTGAACGTGCCCGCCCCCCAATTCATACGCGAAAATCTCAAACCCCCAAGATAATAGTACTAGGAGGTGGGGCCTGTGAGCTGTGATTAATTAGGTCGTGAGGGCAGAGCCTGATGGAGAGGACTAGTGCCCTTATAAAAGAGGCCCCAGAGAGCTCCATCACCCCTGCTACCATGTGAGGACTGGCTAGAGTGGGGAGGGAACAGGGCTGAGGGGAGGGGAGGCGGGAGCGGACCTAAATGGGAGAGTGACCTTTTGAGGACCATGGCGGTTCCACTGCTGGACCCTGCGACTTGACTGGAGGTGGGTGGTGCTGTGGAGGATCCAGTGGAGAGGAGGCTTAGGGCTTCCCCATCGGGAAGGTCTGCAGTACCTAGTAAAGTACCTACACATGCCCTGACACTTAGTGAATTTTATGTAGGTGGTACTCCCTCCAAGGTACCAGTGAGGAAAAGATGGCAGGCAGTAAGTGGCTGCTAGGCTTGGCAACCTTGTACCATTTTCCCTAGTGCGGAGACAAATTACACCATGGAGTCCGCTGTTGTTCTCTAGGCTTCATCACATGATCTCCGAATGTGAAGCCTGACCCCAAATAAATGGGTTTGCCTGGCTGACATAACCACTGGAACTCTGGACATTCTACAGAGCACATTCTTTAAAAGTGGGTATAGTCATTCTGTCGATACCAAGGGGGTGCCTAAAGGAATAGCCAATATAAAGCCTCGGATTTAACTTGACAGAAATGCTTCAATGGGAAGAATGAGTGGTTTGTGTTCACTGTGCTGTGGATTCTGAATGTAATAGACACTTGATCTCAAAAGTAAATTTTTGCTGCCAGGCCCAACTATGCAGAATCCTTTTTTTTCAGGGGGTGGGCAGAGATCGGGTAAGTAGGGGTGACTGGATAGACACTGTATCCCACCTAGTGCCCAGTGGGGGCCTACTCTAGGTTTAACGAATGAATGGTAGCATTTGCAGTAAAAACTTACTACCTGCTTGAAGTCCTTGGGTTTTTGTATATTTTAAATAATTTCAAAAATACAAAAATGTTGCAAGAATAATTCAAAGAACTTTTTAGTTCTTGAACAAGTTTAGAGCAAGTTGCAGGCCTGATTTCCCCTTACTCCTAAAAACTGTAGTACATATTGCCTGCAAACAAGAACGGTGTTCTATATACCCGCAACCTAATGGTCAAGACCAGGAGATCAGCCCTGGAACATTACAACTTCCACCGACACCGTTCAGGCTTCACCAACTGAATAACGTTCTTTATAGCCAAATGGTCCAAGCCAGGAGTAGATGCTTCTTTTAGCTGGCAAGTTTCTTTAATCTCCTTCAATCTGGAATGGTTGCTCAGTCTTTCCTTATCTCCCAAAACACTGACATTTGAAGATTGCAGGTTAACTAATTTGTAAAATGTTCCTCAATTTGGGTGTGTCTAATGTTTTCTCAGATTCAGGTTAAGCTTTTTTGATAGGAATTTTACTCATGTGATTCATATTCTCACTGCATCCTATCAGGTGGGCACATGATTTTATTTGCTCCATTATCAAAGATATTAATTATTTTCTGACAGCTCCTGCCTCGGGTTATTTGTACAAAGAGCACAGGAGGACAACTGCCCAGGAAGCCACCAGTCCTTCTTTCTTCACACGGGCACATGGAAGCCTCTACTAGAGGGTCTTTGTGGGGGGTCGGCGCCTTTAGGGGGTCTGAGCTAGAGCCAGAGCTGGAGCTGTAAGCCTTGGTCCTGGCCTTGGCCTCTCTCCAACAGAGTCTGAGACTCTTGGTGCTGTGGGCACCAGCATGCTTCCTGAGCTTGGGGTGGACAGTGTAGGCAAGTTAACTGAACTTGGCGTCTGATGCCTTCTGGGATTTTGGGCTTGATCTCCTTGGGCTTTAAAAGGAGATAGCCTTTGGCATGATAGCCTTAGCATGCACACTCATGGCCTTGGCATTATTGGTCTGCATTTTCCTCAGGCCCTTCTTGTGCTTCTTGGCAAAGAATTTGGGGTCTACCTCACTAACAGATTCATTACCTTTATAGTCTCTTAATGCCATTTCTGTGCTATTTTGGGGACTAACTGTGTGTGGTGTGGTTCTTGGAATTGGCATGTCTGCACTATAGCTCACCAAATGAGGTTTTGATGACTTGATTCCAGTATCTGTTAGGTATTTCCACCATGAACTTATTTATTTTCTCTTTGTTTTTAATAAGAACTTATTTGAGACTATGCAAATATCTCATTCTTCACCAAACTTTCATTCACTTGGTTGAGCAACCATTGAAATTTCTTGATTAAATTATTACTATGGTGGTTACCAAAATTCTACCAGAATTCTGTCATTCCATCTACATTTATTTGTTGGCATGCTACTATATTTTTGAGCTGTCTCTTCTTTCTATCATCTAGCTAGCTAGCTAGCTATCATCATCTATCTATCATCTATCTCAGTATGGAATCATGGTTTTCTATCTTATTCAATGGTTTATAATTCTCTTACTACCATTATGTATTTTGATACCTGAATTGTCCCAGATTCAGTTAGTAGGGCCCTACTCAAGTTAGCTTCTGTGTTTTTTTTACTTATATCCATCCTATTCCAAGTGCTTCTTTACTTTCTAGGCCAACAAAATGTTCCAGGTTCATCTTATACTTTCCCTGACTCAACCCTGGAATCAGGGAATCCTGGTTGCTTTTAGTGGTGAATGGGCTTTGGAAACCAAGATTTAGGAGCTTGGGATGCTCATTGCAATTGGGCTCTCAGTGCTTTAGGCTTTCTCCATAGTCAGAAGTAGAAAATATCTGTATAATCTCACACACACACAAACACACATGCACACTGTATATTGAAAACCACCAGTACATATTAATACTTCCAGTTCAAATGTAACACTACGTGGTTCATTCTAGCTTTTCCCCTTTCCACATCTGTAACTCCTCTTTTCAACAGTGAGAAACTTGACTCCCATTATCCTCAGTATATTTGCTTATTTGCTCAATCTCTTTGTATGAAGCCAGTCTCCTGACTCTGCCAGGCCATTGCCCTGCTTAACGCATCTTTGTGTGGGCTACTGATCCCAAGGGTTTTGACACTGAGTTATTAAGGAAAGAAGGCTTTGCTTTGTTTTTAGAATGGGATGGATTGTATATACTTTGTATTTGAGGATAAACAACATCAACAACAGGGATCAGCTTAAGAAGATGACTTCAGAAATTCTGATTTTATGTCTTTCACTTTTTATAGACAAACTCTGTGACAAACTTTATCTATAGGGATGAAGTAGGACTTCCTAAAATCCCCAAGCCCTCGGTTAACTGAGATGATCATGTCTTGCTAGTTTAGCTATGCATTTAAACACAAATTTGTTTTATCTTATTCAGTATTTTTAGGTGTTTTATGGTGAAAGTATTTTCAAATTAGATTGTCCAACTTACTACCAGAAACTTCAGTCCTGAACAGCTAGCTTGAAATTACTGTGAATAATTACTCTTTAAGGTACCCTTCTACTGGCAAGGGAGTTGTCATGTGGCCAGGTCTAGAATGAATGTCACTGGCTCCCCCCTTGGAAACTTCCAGTTCTTGGAGAATGCCGAGGAAAACTCCAGACAACAGCCAGATATCAGGCTTTTTCAAAGTCTGCCCATCTTGACAACCTATTTCTAGTGGTGTGAACCAGCTCCTTCTTAAAAGGTTTTTCATGTACCTGGTAATGCTGATCTATCTATCTATCTATCTATCTATCTATCTATCTATCTATCTATCTATATTCCTTTAGTCAAGAGTCCCATGGCAATCACCACAATGTCCCAGCCATTGATCTTTGTCATCTGAAGTGAGATTTGGAGAAGGGGCTTTGTGACCAAGGACTACGTGAATATATGTAATGATTGCTGGCTTTAGCCAGAGAAGGGTTCATCTTGCATTCTAGGCACTTTTAGGATTCCTGCTATCAAATGCTATTGTCATGAACCATCCTGCCTAGGTCCACTCAACGTGGTATAATTCCTTAGTTTCACCATCAACAGAATAATCAAGATTCCCCAATGCAAGGCACAGCAAATGGCCAGGAATATTTCTATATTTCATTCTGTTGGATTCTGAGTTACATAGTCTTTGGACACAGCCATTCTTGTAGAATCAGTAACCAGCATCTTCCTAGCCCACGTGTGCCTCTCAACTGATCTCAGGCGGTCATTCCGCGATGTGCATTTCTTGTGCTCTACGAATCCTTTTGGTAGGAACACTTGGCCTTCATCTTACCAATAGTGTTTCCATTAGAATGCGTCCCTTCAGTGACTGTGGCATTTTGTAGTGCAGCCTTGCTGGCTAAGGCCTTGAATGAGCCATTTTAAACTCCCAAGTATGTGCCAGCAGAAAGCATCACCATGGATTTCACAGTAGAGTGAGCAATGTCAGTAAGAAAGCCTCAAACTTGTAGTTTTTAAACAAAAGGCCAAGTCTAAATATATTATAATACTGCATGTATGAAATGTGGTCATTATCCCCCAGGCTACTGGAACCACTTTTTTACCGTTAGAGAACAGTGACTGATATCTGGCAAAACAATTTCCCTAAAAACCCCCAAAAGTTCACCGGAAGTTGTAACCCTGGGTAAAGCAGAGACAGTAAAACACCTTACCATAGTGAATATTAGGGGGAAGAGAACCATACACCAGATCTGAGTCCTCCATTTTTCTTTCTTTAGTACAGCATGGAAAGCCAGCCAGCAGAATCTAGGAGCTGGCTTTTCTGACTTCTTAACTTCCTTTAGGCTCCACACTACCTGCAAAATGGTGGTCAGACACTTTTGTGTGGCTCTCAGGCTGTTGTGTTCTGACTTCCTTCATTTTTTAACACCCCCACATCCTGAGCCCTTGTGCTTGGTGTTGCCTATAATCCCCATCTCTCTGCCCTTGCACACATACTTAAAGTCCTCCATTGCAGTAATTAGTTCTCAGCTGCATTATTTGTTTACTCATCTCTCATCCCCTCTAGGCTGCAAGCCAGTCGTAACGGGTACTATGACCTATTCAGATTTATTTGTATGCTTGGGATATATACAAAGGTTAAGAATTATTTGTTGAATGCATAAATGAGTGAATGAATGAAGCATGCCTGCTTCAAAGGTACCACTTGAAATGTAGATTCTCATGGGCTCAGGTTCCAGGCTGGAGGTTGTGTTCATTCGCTTAACAATAGTACAGAGCACTTTCATTACCTGCGACTCTTTGGTTCCTTGGTTTTGTCAATAGATGTTGTTGTATTGGGGCAACGGTAAAGACTTAGGGGATAGATGGGTTTTTCAAACGCAGCCTTTTATTGGAGCAAAAAATAATCTGAGTGAATCACACGTTGAATCACTCTTGCTGGCAATGAAAGGAATTAAAAGAATGAATCAAAACCATTATACTGAAGTATGTTAGCATCCAGCATCTATTACATTACACACTCAGTTCACATTACTATTTTTGTAGCTAATAACATCAGTTTTTTGCCATAACTGATTTTGTATATTACATGCTATGTATTAATTTCTCATATCATATTACATATGATTGTATGTCAATTTCTCATCCCTAAAATACAAGTTCTATTAAAGACTGCTATGTCTTAAGGTATAGGTTAATGTAGTCTAACAAAGTGGGTTTGTCTAATTTCTTTTCTATTGAATTGCTTGCTCATTTGACCGAATCAAATAATCCAAACAGATACTCGATGTCAAGTACATGCTGCTCAAGTCACACACTTTTGAGTTAGATAAAAATAGCTCCACTTAAACTCAAATCATTTAGTTAAACTTAATGCTTTGTGAGTTTCTGGAAACTCAGTTCACTTAAAACGTACAGGCTGTGTAATGCTTTGCAAAGTGTGCATTTTTGAAGTAATACCCACTGCTACTTTACTGGGCAGCACGCACATGCACCCACACACTCAGTACATTTTATAACTTTATACGTGAGAAGAGGATGTAAAAGTCTCCCTGTGACTGGCAGTGATGAAAACAATTGATTATGCAAGATCAGTGAACAAAATGAATGACTGTAAAAGGGCATGACATCCTCTAAATTATGTATTTTTTAATAAGCCTTCAATTTTTGTTAATGCCTTAGTTTTTTGTGTTTGTTTTCCTTTTCTTTTTGGTCTTGGTAAACAAAATCATTTTCATTAAGAATTGTAGTCAGAGTGGGAGCTTGGGACCAGTTAGAAAGAACAGGTCATTATTACCATAAAAGTATGCATAATGCCTGTTTTTCGTGAACCAGGCTATTTTGCTGAACTGTTTCAGAAAGCTCTACGAAAGAATAACTGATGTCTCTACTTAATGGATTTTCAGTAACTGTTAAATAAATGGCAAACACAATTAAAGCTGAAGCTGATACTTGTTTTTTGTTTTTGAGAGAGAGAGTGTGTGAACGTGTGCACATGGGGGCAGGGGCAGAAGGAGAGAGAGAATCCCAAGCGGACTCCCTGCTGAGCGTGGAGCCCAATGCAGGGCTTAATCTCACAACCTCAAGATCATGACCTGAACCGAAATCAAGAATCTGATGCTTAACCGACTGAGCCACCCAGGCGTCCCTGAAGCTGATATTTGCAAATGATGTTATGAAGTTTCAATAAGGATGTTTAACGTTACGGATGGCAAAACTGGTCTTAATGTAAATTACTACCTGACTGTAAAATTCAGTATGGTAAATGTAGCTCTCTAAGAGGAAAAATAAAAGCATACTCATCAGAGCTATGTACTTTCCTTCTTAAACATTCAGGGGAAGGGGCAAGAAAGAGAACTAATATTTTTGAATACCTATATACACCACAAAAGGATCTCGGGGTTGTGAGATTGAGCCCCAGATCGGACTCTGACCTTAGCGCAGAGTCTGCTTGAGAGTCTCCCTCTCCCTCTGACCCTCCTGCTCGTGCAGTCTTTCTCTCTCTCAAATAAATAAATAAATCTTTTTAAAAACAGTTTATATACACCACAAAGGAATCCAGGAACTTCACATATCTCACTTAATCCTTGCAGCAAAGTGGTTTACAGATAAGGAAAATGCGGTTCAGGGGCGCCTGGGTGGCTCAGTCTGTTAAGCGTCTGCCTTTGGCTCACGTCATGATCTCAGGGTCCTGGGATCAAGTCCCATGCCGAGCTCCCTGCTCAGCGGGGAACCTGTTTCTCCCTCTCCCTCTGCCTGCTGCTCTCCCTGCTTGTGCTTTCTCTCTCTCTGTCAAATAAATAAATAAAATCTTAAAAAAAAAAAGGGGGGGGGAAATGTGGTTCAGAGAAATTTGGAAACTCACACAGCATTAGGCATAGAAGGAGAGGGGTAGGGTGGGGATCACCCCCCAGGCCTGCGTAGCTCACAGGCTGTCCCCACTGCAAGTGTCTGCTGCCCTTGGAACTTCAATCAGGTAGTTCTGGTAGCTGTTTAGGGTAAATTGTAGAAAAATATTTGAAAGTCATTCTAACCAGTTTGCTTCTTGGTTCCTAACCAACCAAGTGGATCTAAGTGAGCCACTTTGTGAACAGTCCAGTCTCCATATTGATGAGCACAGTAGAATATAGAATCTTTCCAAAAAACTTTGTACTGCAGGTTTAATATGACCTAAGTGGAGATTTTTAAGACCCCTGGCACCATTATTTTCCCTTAGTATTAATCCTTTTCTGAAGCCAGCATCAGGACAAACATCTCACTGAGGATTTAGAACACTTACTGATCTCAATTCAATTTTGTGTCAGCCTAAGACTGAATTTCCAATTAGATAAGGTGAAAAGAACTACAGAACTTAGTAATTAAGGGCACAAACACGGGAGTCAGACAGCCTTTTGTAAAAATCCTGGGACTGCCATCATACTAACGTGTGACTTCAATCGTTATTCTATTGCTCTGGGCCTTAGTTTCCTTTTCTGTAAAATGGGTACAATAATGGCATCGAAGTCATAGGTGGGGATTTTGTGAGGATTAAAGGAAACATCTCTTAAGCATTTGCAATGCCTGGCAGATTGAGATTAATGAATGACAATTTTTAGTGATGTTGTTCATGTTCAGTTGTCACTAAGTTATGTTCTTTCTACACCCAACTGCAGATGATAAGGCTGTGAGCTAAGGAAATCACAGAGGTCTTTATGGGCTTTGCAACCAGAGGCGACAACGCGTGATTCTAAGGAGGATCAGAACTCATTAACAGAACCCCTTTCAAGCTCAGTTACCATCCAGCAGGGAGTAATGGCTTCAAATAGTCCTTTTTTGCTTATGTAGTGTTACAAGGATTTTCAGTGAACCACACTTGGCATTTATTCAGTAGCTTTCACCAAAGAAGCTCAAAACCAGTCACCAAAAAGAAACTGAAAAACCTCGAGACTCAGAAAAGTAATGCTGCCTGATGGATGGACAGCCAGAAAGCAGGGAAGGCCAGACGTGGCTCTGATCGCGATATGGAATGTGAATACAGGGGAAATGGGCTCCTTCTGAGATTTCTTTCCTTTTTTTTTTTTTTTAAGATTATTTATTTATTTATTTATTTGAGAGAGAGAATGAGATAGAGAGCATGAGAGGAGGGAGGGTCAGAGGGAGAAGCAGACTCCCTGCTGAGCAGGGAGCCCGATGCGGGACTCGATCCAGGGATTCCAGGATCATGACCTGAGCCGAAGGCAGTCGCTTAACCGACTGAGCCACCCAGGCACCCCCTTCTGAGATTTCTAAGAAGTGTTTTGTTCCTCTGGCTTCAGAGACGGGCAGATGACAGCACTAAGGAAAGACAGGACGTGAGGCCCAGAGACTGCGGGAGGAAGCACAGAGAAGGTCTCCGAGGGCTGGTTTCGCAAAGGGAGAGGTGAGGGTGGCAAAGACAGGTCTGCAGATGGAGCTGACACGCACTTCTAGACAAGAAATGACACTGGAGCAGTTCGGGCTGGCATCTGGTAAGGTTCGTGCTGCTTCCACCATGTGGTTTGTTAGGAAGTGTAATGCCATCTGGCAACTCCCTCCCAGAAGCATGAATTAGTTCGGTTCCTAGCAGCCCTTTCGGCAACACGGGCTCCTTCACTAAAATATAACTCGACCGACAGATTGTGGAACGGGCACGGGGGTCTCGAAGCACCCCTAGAGACTCTCAGAGCCTCGCGACCGCGGAGGACCGTCACACACCCTCCACCGCCCCCAGTGCCGGCGGAAGCGCCCCTCCCCCGGCTCTGAGCTCTGCCCCGCGGCGCGCGAGCGTGTCGTCACCCGCAACTGGCCAATCAGGGCGCGTGACCAAAATAGCGCCGTATAAAGGCGTGCAGGCCAGAGCGGCGGTCTCAGCGCCGCGCGCTGGGGCGGGGTTGCGCGCGCAGGTGAGCGGGGCTGGGCCGGCGCGCACCTGCTTCCGCTGGACGTGGGCCCGGCGTGCAGTCCGCGGCGGCCCCGGCGCTCGCGGAACCGGCAGTGTCTGTGTACCGCCGACGCCACTGGGCTCTAGTTCAACAGAAGTCGTCACCACTCTCCCAGCTGGTTTCCAAATCGGAAAGAAGCGCCGACCGCAACCTGCGGCTTGCGTAATCAAAGGGCATGCTTAAGGAGCAGACCACAGGCGAGCTTCCCGTGGGGACTCCTTGTCCCGCCCGGGAACGCGTGAATTTAGCCGGCGCTAAGCCCCGCGGGAAGTCTAAGATGAGTGGACGCGGCTCTGCCCCCCGGAGCAGGCTCACGACTGTGGGCGGCAGACGGAGGGTCCCCGCCCAAGGGAGGCCCATGGTAGTAAGATAGACGTCCTTCGTGGAGGAAGAGATCAGTTCAGGTGGGAGGCATTTCTCGAGGTCCCCTTTCAGGAGGAAGTGACTTTTGAGCAATTAGATGGGGAAAAAGTTTTGACGTCGCACAAACGTGGGTTCAAGCCTCTGCCCGGGTCACCCACCCGCTCGGTGAACACTGAACACATTAGCAGACCTAAAAGCCTTCCCTTCTTTAAGGTGCAGGTGGTAGTAGATGTGTGGTAACGTTTTGGAGGCGCCCCTCCAGGTGATCATGTTCATTTCTCCCTTTTTCCCCTTCCTCTCTTCTTTCCTTAATCTCTTCCTTCATTCTCTTCATTTTATTTCTTTTCTCCTTCATCCCTTCATCTTTTTTACCTTTTTGCTAATTGAAGCATAACCTACACATAATAACCCGCACAGATCTTATGAGGACAGATAGGTGAACTTTCATGTATGTATATACATGTAATCAGTTCCCAGATCAAGATGTAGGACATTTCAATCACCCCAGGTTTCCACCTGCTCCTACCCAGTCAATGCTTATCACCCCAGAGGTAACCACTATTCTGAAATCTATTAATATATTTTAATTTGACTGTTCTTAAACTTTATATAAATGCAATCAAGCGGTGTGCTTTTTTCTGTCTGGTTTCTTTCACCCAACATAATGTCTGTAAGATTTACCCATGGTATTTCATATATCAGTGGTTTGTTTATTGCTGGGTAGTATTCTTTTGTACGAATACACTACAATAATTTATCCAAATTTTTTTTTTTAAAGATTCCATCTATTTATTTGACAGAGAGCACAAGCAGGGGGAGTCGCAGGCAGAGGGAGAGGGAGAAGCAGGCTCCCCACAGAGCAGGGGGAGCCCGATGTGGGACTTGATCCCAGGACCCTGGGATCATGACCTGAGCCAAATGCAGTCGCTTAACCAACTGAGCCACCCAGGCGCCCTAATTTATTCAATTCTACCATTGATAGGCAATTTGGTTGTTTTCAGTTTTTGTCTATTATGAATGAAGCTGCTGTGGACATTCTTACAGTCTTTTGGTGAATAAATGCGCTCAATTTTATTGGGTGTATAATGGAATTTCTGTCATAGGTTAGGGGAATGTTTAGTTTTAATCGACACTGCCTAACACTTTCCCAAAAAGGTTGAATCAATTTATGAAAGTTAGTTAATATCCTTGCCAACATTGACATTAACAGTCTTAAAATTCTTGGTGAGTAGGTAGGAGTATTTTCTTGTGGTTTTCATTTGTATTTCCCTAATGAATAATGATCTTGAGCCTCTGTAATGCCTTATTAGCCATTTGGGTAACATTTTTTTTGTGAAATGGTTGTTTGAGTCTTTTTTTTTTAATTGGGCTTCTCTGTCTTTTCCCTAGGATTTCTAGGAATGCTTTATATTTTCCAGATATGAGTCTTTTGTTAAGCATTATGTATCATGAATATATTCTCCCAGTCTGTGCCTTGCCTATTCAGTTCCTTATGGTATTTTTATTTTATTTTGTTTTTAAAATGAACATGCAATAACACTGAGTTTTTAAAAATTTACAGTTCTATGAGATTTGACACATGTATAAATAGTGTAACCACCACCATAATCAGGATCCAGAATAGTTCCATCACCCCAGAAAACTCCCTTTGCTGTCATATCCTACCCCTCCTGTTACCCCTGGGAATCACGAATCTGTTCTTTGTTATGGTTTTGCCATTTCCAGAATGGCATATAAATGGAATCATATAGTGGGTAGCCTTTTGAGTCTGGCTTCTTTCGTTCAGGATAATGCCTGTGAGATTCATACATGCTGTTGCATGGATTAATAGCCCATTCCTTTTTATCACTCATTCCATTGTGTGGATATACGACTGTTTATTTACTTGTTGAAGGAATTTTGGGTTGTTTTCACTATCTGACAGTTATATCTAGCACTGCTATAAACATTTGTGTACAGTTTGTGTGTGTGTGTGTGTGTGTGTGTAAATATCGGTTTAAATACCCAGGAGAGGATTGCTGTGTCATTTGGGAAGTATATATTTAACTTTATACAAATCTGTCACACTGTTTCCCAGAGAGAACCATTTTGTTTTCCCATCAGCAGTGAGAGTTCCAGTTGCTCTGTATCTTCATCAGCACTTGGTATTGTCACGTTTTATTTTAGTGGTTATAATATGTGATGGTGGTATCTCATCATGGTTTTAATGTGCAATTTTATAAAGGCTAATGATATTAAGCATCATTTTATGGGATTATTTGCGATGCATTTATTCTCATTGATGAAAGGTCTAGTCAAGCCTTTTTCCCATTTAAAAAAAAAACAACAAAAAACAGATTGAGGGCACCTGGGTGGCTCAGTCAGTTAAGCAGCCAACTCTTTTTTTTTTTTTTTTTAAGATTTTATTTATTTATTTGAGAGAGAGAGAATGAGAGAGAACACATGAGAGGGGGGAGGGTCAGAGGGAGAAGCAGACTCCCTGCCGAGCAGGGAGCCCGATGTGGGACTCGATCCAGAGACTCCAGGATCATGACCTGAGCTGAAGGCAGTCGCTTAACCAACTGAGCCGCCCAGGCGCCCAGCAGCCAACTCTTGATTTCAGCTTGGGTCGTGGTCTCAGGGTTGTGGGACTGGACCCCGCGTCGGTCTCCACGCTCAGCTGAGAGTCTACTTGAGATTCTCTCCCTCTCCTGCTTCCCACCTCAAATAAATAAATAAACAAAATCTAAAAAAACAAAACAAATACCAGGTTGTTTTCTTACTGTTGAATTTTGAGAGTTCTTTATGTATTCCTGATACAAGTCCTTTGAAAGCCTTCCTTCCACGGAATTGATATTGCATCTTTGTGAAGAATCATTGGCCATATTGTGTGTCTATTACCATTGTTCTTACATGTCTACTTTTTCCTTGTATACATAAAAAATTCCCTGTCTGATAAGCCCACACTCTGTGGCATCTCTGAGTCAGGTTCTGATGCTTGCTTTGTCTTTTCAAACTGTAATTGTTCTTGTCTTTTACCATGCCTGGCAATTTTTTTGTTGAACGCCAGACATAATGTGTCAGGTAAGAGGAACTGGGGTGATCAGGCTTTTAGGGTAAAGTTTCCTATTCATCTGCCAGGAGTTGCCTGTGCTTAATGTTTGCTCTAGCCGTAGGTACCAGAGACTTCCTCTGGTTTCCTCATTTTTTTTTTTATGCTTCCCTGCTGTCTTTGGGTTTCCCTAAGAACTTCCTCAATAGAGTGTGTTTTGCAGCTCGCTCTCTCCATTGCAGTGTCTGCAACTATATTCCGGAGCCTTGTTGATATGGTGGTAAGGTGTGAGGGGAGGGAGGTATTCTGTAATCATAAAATTAAATCTGTGTTTAGGGGCCTGAGTCCTTGGGCTGTGACCTTCAGAAGCAGTTCTTAGCCTTTTCTTTCCCTCTCCTTACCTGAGAGAAGAAGGCTTGAGGGTGTTAGAACTGGCTAATTGCCATTCCTTCAAATCAGGTAAGACTCCCTTAGAGGGCAGGCCTTTGCTGGGGAGACCTCTTTGGGTGTTTTTTCAAGATGGTGAATTTTCCTCTTCCCCCGCCTGAAAGCATGTGGGGCTTCCAGAGCTAAAGCCCGGGAAAATGTGGGGTCCCTCTAAGACTGGGTTCCCAGGAGAGCTGAAACCAGAAGTTCTGTTGATTAATTTTTAAGTTTGGAGATTTGCCAGTTATCTTTCTCTTACTGATTTCTGATTTCCTTTGTGGCCATAGGACATATTTTGTATTATTTCAATTCTCTTAACTTTACCAAGGCTTGTTTTATGACCCTGGATATGGTTTATTTTGGTGAATGTTCCTCAGGAAGAATGTATTCAGTGAACTATTCTACAAGTATCAATGACATTATTTGGTTGATGGTGTTTTTCATTTTTGTGTCCTTGCTGATTTTCTGTCTACTTGTTCCGTTGATTACTAAGAGGAACTCTCCTCCTATAATTTTGGATTTGTCCATTTCCCCTTTGTTTTATCAATTTCTGCTGCAGGTATTTTGAAGGTCTGTTGTCCAGTGCATGTACATTTAGAATGGCTGTGCTTTCTTGGCAACCCTTTTATCATTTGCAAGGACAGCAAAGGGTATGAGGTTTTACCCCACTTGCAAGCTTAATGAGCTCACCTGCCACAGTTTCATGGATGCTGGCAGAAGACACAGAAGGGGGCGCCTGGGGGGGCTCAGTCGGTTAAGCGTCTGCCCTCGGCCCAGGTCATAATCCCAGGGTCCTGGGATCGAGCCCCATCTGGGGCTCCCTGCTCAGTGGGGAGACTGCTTTTCCCTCTCCCTCTGCTGCTCCCCCCTGCTTGTGTGCTCATTCTCTCTCTCTCTGTCAAATAAATCAATAAAATATTTTTTTAAAAAAAGACACAGGATGTTATTCGCCACAAGAGCAGTAGCCACACTGTCAGCCTTTGCACCACTTCCTTGAGCCCCATTGCTCAGCGGCTGATGCAAACAGGGCCGGATGGCACCTGTGCATACGGTGGGCCACAGCACAGCAGATGATCCCTGGGGGACCCAAACCTCTGATTACAGGCAGGAAATCTTCCTGACCTTGGCCGTTATTATACTGGACTGAAAGCAGACCAGCCACTGCCTTACTCAAGAGGGGAGCGGTTTCTGTTTCCAGTGCTGTTGACTGCACAAACCTCCTCGAAAAGATACTCCAGATCCAAGACAGTCGCTGCCTAGGCTCACAAGATGTTCAGAGATGCAAGGGCCTTTAGAGAACTATCTTTCAGCAATAGTGTCCCTCTTTATCCCCGGTAATTTTTCTGGCTCCGAAGTCTGCTTTGTTGGGTATTAACCTAGACACTCTAGCTTTCTCTTGGTTAGTGTTTGCATGGCACATTGGTTTCCATCTTTTTATTTTTAACTTCTATCTTTATATTTAAGATGAGTCTGTGTGGGGTGCTTGGGTGGCTCAGTTGTTAAGTGTCTGACTTCAGCTCAGGTCATGACCCCATGATCCTGGGATCGAGCCCCGCATCTCCCATCTCATCTCGGGCTCCCTGCTCAGCGGGGAGCCTGCTTCTGTCTCTCTCTCTCTCTGCCTGCCGCTCCCCCTGCTTGTGCTCTCTCTCTCTGTCTCTGACAAATAAATAAAATCTAAAAAAAAAAAATGACTCTGTGTGCGTGTGTACGTTTTGTTTTGTAGACGGCATATAGTTTGGTCTTGTTTTCTCATCTAGTCTCAAAATCTCTTATCTCTTAATTTGCATGTTTAGATCGGGAAGGGGGGGTGCAAACTGCCCGTGGGTCAGATCAGGTTAGTGACTTGTTTTTGTAACTAAAGTTTTATTGAAATGTAGCCATGCTCATTCATTTGTATCTTTGGCGGCTTTTCCCTTACAGGAGCCGAATTGAGTAGTTGCAACAGAGACCATATGACTGAGAAATCCCAAAATATTTACTATCTGGCACTTTATAGAAAAAATTTGCAGACCCTGGTTTAGATTATTTACATTTAAGGAAGTTCTTTTATTTTATTTTATTTTATTTTATTTATTTGAGAGAGAGAGAAAGCACATGAGAGGGGGGAGGGTCAGAGGGAGAAGCAGACTCCCTGCTGAGCAGGGAGCCCGATATGGAACTCTATCCAGGGACTCCAGGATCATGACCTGAGCTGAAGGCAGTCACTTAACCAACTGAGCCACCCAGGCGCCCCATTTAAGGAAGTTCTTGACATGTCTGAATTTAGGTTATTTAAAAATTTTTTTTATTTCTTTTTTTTTGATTCTTCCCTGTTTTTCATTCTTTATTTCCTGTGTCCTGCCTTATTTTGGATTATCTGAATATTTTTTAATGTTCCATTTTAATTTTCTTTCTTCTTCCTTTTTTTTGAAGATTTCTTTATTTATGAGAGAGAAAGAGAGAGCAGGGATAGGAGCAGAGGAAAAGAATCCCAAGCAGACTTCCTGCAGAGCGGGCATGGGGGGCATGGGGCTCAATCCCACGACCCCGACCGAGATCACAACCTGCGCTGAAATCCAGAGTCGGACATTTAGCTGACTGAGCCACCCAGGCGCCCCCTCCATTTTAATTTTCTATTGAATTTTTCATTGTATTTCTTTGTACATGTTTGTAATGGTTGTTCTAGGGATTATAGTGGACAGACTTAACATTTCACAATCTAATAGAACTAGTATTTTATCACTTCAGTTGAATGTGGGTACATTACCACCATATAGATCTCTTCCTCCTTCATGTTGGAATATCTATTTCTTTGGGTCTTCTGATTCTTACTTCATGATGTCTGTTTGTGTGGCTGCTTCCCTAAGTCCTCTCTCTGCTGGGGAGGAGCCTACAGCCCAACTCCTTCATCACCCATTCTCCCTTATCTGTCCTGCACAGATCCATCTCCCTAAAGTACATTTTCAGCTTATCGCGGGGCTGCTCAGAGTATTTATTTGACTCCTTATCACTTACAACATAAAATCCAAATTAATCAGCTGCTCTTCTATCTCCTCCTACCATCCTGTCCATCCTATCAAGAAATGCATCTTGAGCTTCTCTCTAGCCTCTGGGGAGAAGGAGCTCCACCTAAATTCTCTGCTCCAAGCCAGATGGGTTTCATCATAGTCCTGCCTCCAAGTACTTGCAAACTATCTTCTTGCCTGTCGCAACCACATGCAACTTTCCAGGACTCAGTAAGCCCACTTCCTGCAGAGAAGCCCCTTGGGCATCCCACGTCACCTCAGACTTTCTTTTCAGTAGTGCATGATCACCAAACCGAGTATAGAACGGAGTCGAATCAACATTGACATGATTTTAAATTGTGGCAACAACCACGGGCTACCCAGTCAGGAACAGGGAAGTAAGAACAGTCAGTGGGAAATAGAGTTGGGTCAGGGTGACAGTGGCTGAGTAGGTGGGAGAGGCTTCCTGTCCCATCATGGAAACACCTGTGCAACAGCTGACTTTTTTGCAGAAACCTACAACCAGAGGATCTCTCCTTCGATTCGGAGCCTCCCGAGGGCTCTGATCTCTAAGTACTTTTAAATTCAGTAGGAAAGAGTCTATAGAGCCTTTCCTGGGAACAGGTGTTGAAAGGGAGGAAGAGCATGGGACGTGAGGGCCTGGTGGCTTGGTGGCCTGAGGTAACCACTCCCCCTTTGCAGCTCTGTGCCCAGGGTCCACCGCGTGTGTCATGCTGGAGAGAATCCAGCACATTCTGTTCATATGTGTGCCAGAGCTCATTTTTTGTTCTTGGCTACATCTTCAGTAATTTGTTATCAGGAAAAAGACTCCCAGCAAAATCATGTTTCTTGCACAATCCCAAAGGTGATAAATCGCCCAAGATGAACATAGACCAGAGTGGGCTGACCTGATACCAGCGAAGACCAGGGCAGAGTGATATACGATCAAAATGGAACAGGACCTGTTGGGAACTGATGTGTGTTGTGTACTTCCTACTGCGGAACATTGTTCAAGTGCCATAAGCACAAACCACCCTCTTTTTAAAATTTTTTTATTTTTATTTTTTTAAAGATTTTATTTATTTGAGAGAGAGAGACAGAGAGAGAGCATGAGAGGGGGGAGGGTCGGGAGGGTCAGAGGGAGAAGCAGACTCCCTGCCGAGCAGGGAGCCCGATGCGGGACTCGATCCAGGGACTCCAGGATCATGACCTGAGCCGAAGGCAGTCGCTTAACCAACTGAGCCACCCAGGTGCCCACCCTCTTTTTTTTAAAACACCCTCTTTTTCTTATTGCAGAAATAACACACATTTGTTGTAAAAAAGTTAGAGAATACAGTCAAGCAAAAAATAAAATCATCCATAACTCTATTATATTTTAGTGCACATCTTTGAAGTCTTTTATGCTCCCGCCTGCCATCCATCCATCCTTCCTTCCTTCTTTCCTTCCTTCCTTCCCTCCCTTTTCCTTCCTTCGAAATGGGAGATATTTGACCACTGTCCCTGCTTAGTAATTCCTTGAACTAGATCCTTTCAGTGTCTCTGCTCCCCACTTCTCACCTCCATCCCTTTCCTCTCCTAGGGCACATCCTCCTCTCCACCTTTTTCTTGCCCTAGGATGATTTCAGATGGGGTCATCCGCATAGGTAGGGGCGGAGACCAAGGCAAATCTCAGTGTGAAGATGGACATATCCAATGGCTTTCTCACCGGACTCCACGGGCAGGGCAGCTGGTACGGCGCTTGGGTCAGCTCAGGGAGGAACGTGGACTGAAAGAAGCTGCTGCCACATAGACTAGCTCTTTGTCATACCTCTCTCCAGACAACCAGCATGTGACTGACCATCTGCTCCAATATGAGGGTAATGGTGCTTGGGGGCAGGGAACCGGACACACCGGCAGAAAGATTTGCTTTTTCTTTGGGTTTTAACACACAGACAATAAGGGGCATGAGGAACACTCATCTTAAGTGCATAGCTCAATAAAGTTTTACATTTGTGGGTATTTATATTACTGCATTTGAGCTTAAGCTCAACTTTGGCACCCAGAAGTTTACTATGCTCCTCCCAGTCAATATCCATTTTCCCTGAACCCTCTCCACCTCAAACACATAAAGGCAAACACGATTTTGGCTTCTTTTAACAGGTGGTGTTTTAGATCTCGCTTCTTTTGCTCAAAATAATGTCTGTGAGATGCTTATTGTTTGCTAATATTTTGAAAATATTGTTTCATCAGCTTATTTTACCAAAACTGGAATCATCTTGCACATGCTGTTTGTCGCTGGTCTTTCCATTTAATATATTGGCAGCAGTTGCCCTTGTCTTAGCATTCTTGTACTACAGATTTTTCAAAGTTGGGATAATGTTCTCTATTATGTATGTGCTGTAATTTATTGGACTGGCCCTCAATTGTTCAACATGAGATAATTTCCTTTTTAAAAAATTACAGACAATACTTCATTGAATATTCTTGCAAGGAAATCTTTGTGCACATAATTATTTCTTTAGGATAAACTATAAGAAGTAGAATCACTAGGTCAAAGGTTGTATACATTTTTAAAGCTTTGTTATCCAGAAAGGTTGTCCTGATTTTCTCTTAGCAGCAGTGAATGAGAGTGTCTCTGTTTCCTCAAATCTTTACCATCACCGGACATCATATTTTGAATATCTGCCAACGTGGAAGGTGAAATGTATCTTTTTGAAAAAATAACTTAAAAAATTAAACATGTATCATTTTAATTTGCATTTATTCAATTACAAATATAGCCAGACCCGTTTATATTTATTAATCACTTCTTCTGTCTTGAGACTCTTGATGTCTGTGTCAAGCAGGGTTCAGTTGTAGATAACAGAAACCACTCTTTCTATTTTAAGGAGAAAGATCTATGACAAAGGGAATTAGCTTCTTACCAAAATCACTGGGAGAGCTGGAGGAGCAGGGCTTCCAAGAACGACTCCGAGGACACTACCCCAACCTGCTGCCTCAGGAGAGCTGCTGCTTTTACCCTAATCAGCTTCACTCTACATACTGGGCAGTCGCCCAGGACTGTTGGCCCTTGAGCCATGCGAGGTCCGCTAGAGCTTCACCAGCAAAAATAGGGTCCTGTACCCAGCTCCCAAGACACATCTGTTGTTAACTAGACAGGAACCTCTGCTGATTCCACCATCAGAACAGACAACAACAACAACAACAAAGTGAAAACAACACAAATACAAAATACCAAGAAACGCTAGGTTAAATGCAACAAATGTCCTTTTCAGAGTATTTGAGGTCAGCGGAAGGCCAAGGAAACTCCCAGGAGTCACAAATGGAAAGGGAACTGGAAACTGGAGTTGTAAGTGAATGCTGGGGGTACTTGGTCTGGTAAGCTAGATGCGTGGATGGTCCTGCGGGCCTGGCAGACAACGCCTTGGGGGGCCCATGCACATTAGAGAGATGAAATGGAGGGTTCTAGACCCTCACGGGGCTATGGCCTCTGGGAAAGAATGGACTGAATTTAAAAAAAATCTGATTTTTAACAAAGAGAAATTACAAGGGCATTTGTCTTTGCCCATGCTCTGAGTGGGGAAGAGAAGTCGTTTTCAGGAATTTGTGATGATAAATTGCCACCTGTGTGGGTTCTGGGTTTGAGGTTTGAAGCTACACTGTGTGGTTTGAGAAGTTAATTTTATGAGCCTGAGTTGGTAACAGTTCTGGACATCTGACAAAAGCCATGCAGATCTTTCTGGGGAGACATAGTCTCAATCTAGGCCTTATGGGATTGCTACAGATAAATCCCAGCTGAATAAGCTCCCATTCCAAAATTAAAAAACATACAAAGAAACAAGCCACCATAAATTAAGAATTAACAAAAACTCCTAAGAACTTATGATACTGGATTTATCAAATGCAGAATATAAAACAAGAATGCCCAAATGTTTGGTTAAATTTAAAAATACAAGAAAGGAACAAGAGTACTATATAATATAATCATATAATATACATACCCCAAAGTACACAAATTATAGGTGGACAGCTTAATGAAATTTCACAATCTGAACACATCTGTGTAACCAGCACCCATAACAAGAAACAGAACATAACTGGCACCCCAAATCCCCCATCCCTCATATTTCCTCCCAGTCATTACCCATATCTCTTCTAAGGGTAACTACTATCCTAATTTCTTTTTTTTTTTTTTTAATTTCATTTATTTTTGAGAGAGAGAGAGAGGGGTGAGGGTCAGAGGGAGAAGCAAACTCCCAGCTACGCAGGGAGCCTGATGCGGGACTCGATCCTGGGACTCCAGGATCATGACCTGAGACGAAGGCAGTCGCTTAACCAACTAAGCCACCCAGGCACCCCTATCCTAATTTTTAATGGCACTTTTAGATTGATTTGGAAAAGCACTAAATAGAATGTCTAAGAGTTTAAAAGTATACTCAATGAAATTAAAAAAACAAACCACCAAATGGGTTAAATAGATTTGACATATCTAAAGAAAGAATTAGATAGGGAATTAATTGAATTAGAGCTGAATAATTTTCCAGAACACAGCACAGAGAAACAAAATGATGGAGAAAAGGCAGGAGTGAAGAGAAAGAGACATGGAGGATAAACCACGGGATCTAGCATGCTTCTCATCAAACTTTCATAAGAACAGTGGAGAGAACAGGTGAAAGATGATTTTCCACAAGAGAATGTCTGAGGATTTTTCAATAATTGCTGAAAGTTATGAATCCTTAGATTCGGGAATATACTGAGTCCTAAGCAGAATAAATAAAACAAACACCTTGTTTCAGGAGAGTGGTACTGAGATCACTGAGGAAAAACAGAACTACATGCAGCCACAGAAAAGACAGATGCCTTAAAAAGGAACAACAGTGAGACCAACGCCAGGTTCTTCAAAGGTGTGGAAGTGGAGACAGGAGGGGGACGGTACCTTCAAAATGCTTAGACACAGTTAACTGGTAATAGAGAATTACATGTCTCGCTAATCTATCCTTCAAGAGTGTGGGTGCAAAAAAGATGTTTGCAGACCCTCCCCCCGCAAAATACCCCACAAACAAAATGGACAAATACAAAAATCGCAAACAAACAATGACAGCAAAAAATCTTGAGCATTTACTGCCGACAGACCCTCACGGAGAGAACTTCTGAAGCGTGCAATTTACAAGAAGGAAAAGAATTCCAGGAGGAAGTTCTGAAATCCAAGAAGGAACACTGAGCAAACAAAACTGGTAAGCATATATGAAGGGCTTCATAACCTCCACCTGAAAACAATAATAGGCTCTGATTTGGTAGTTAAAAGACAAGGTCGAATTAAAATCCTGGGTCACAAAAACGGGTGAGATGGGAGAGGAAAATCAGAGTTCAAAATATTGAAAGTCCTCATATTTTTAGGAAGAATAGCAAAAATGCTTATGAATTTTATGCTTTGTTAAATATGAATGTTAAAAATCAGGGGTGCCTGGGTGGTTCAGTCGGTTAAGCGACTGCCTTTGGCTCAGGGTCCTGGGATCGAGTTCTGCGGCGGGCTCCTTGCTCAGTGGGGAACCTGCTTCTCCCTCTGCCTGCCGCTCCCCCTGCTTGTGTGCAATCTCTCTCTCTCTGACAAAAAAATAAATAAAAATCTTTAAAAATCAAAGGCTAAAAAAAATAAAAATAAAAAAAATAAAAAATAAAAATCAAAGGCTAAGTACTAAAAGAATAGAATTTAAGCAGTGTTTCTCAAAGCGTGCTCCCTGGGTCAGCATTATCAGCAGCTCCTGGAAATTTTTTAAGAAGTGCAAATTATTGGGCTCTGTCCCAGAAATTGGTCTGGAGACCAGCAATCTGTATTTTAACAAGCTCTCCAGGTGATTCTGATGTCACTAACATTTGAGGACCATGGAATTAAGTATGTACGTTTAAATCCAATCGGGGAAAACAACTAAGTCAAACTTCTTAATCCAAAATATGGTAGAGAAGATGAAAAAAGTAAGAGCATAAAATGAGCGGGGAAAAGAAAGAGCAAAATGAAAATAATTCCAAATATATCAATACTAGTACTACCAATAAAAAATATAGATAGACCAAACTTGCCTCTTCAGGCAGATTTGTAGGTTGATTTTTGACAAATCTATCCTATGCTATTTATAAGAGACAACAAAAAGTTGAAAATAAAAAAAGTAAAAAAAAAAGATACTAGGTAAATAGGGAGACACAATTTCATAAAGTCCACTCTCTCCAAATCAATCTATAAATTCAATTCCAAATTCAATTCTAATAAACATCTAAACCAGGGTTTTCTTGAATCTTGCAAGCTGATTTTACATTTCTGTAGAAAAACAAAGAGCCAGGATAACTAGGTTTGAAGAAGCACAAGGCTTAGGACGGTTCTACTAGGTTTAAGTGTTTCAAAGTGGCATTGATAAAGACACAGACAAATAGATGAATGGTTTACAGTGGAAAGTACATGGAAATTTGACAAACCTCAGAAGGCATGGAAGATCAGTGGGGAGAGAATGGTGTCCAGACAATTGGTTAATCAGATGGGAAAAAATAAGAGTGAATCTTAAGGGGCTCCTGGCTGGCTCAGTCGGTAGAGCTTGTGACTCTTGATCTCGGGGGTTGTGAGTTTGAGCCCCATGTTGGGTGTAGAAATTGCTTAAAAATAAAATCTTAGGGGTGCCTGGGTGGCTCAGTCAGTTAAGCATCTGACTCTTGATTTCAGCTCAGGTCATGATCTCAGGGTCCTGAGATGGAGCCCCTAGTCAGGCTCTGCACTCAGCTCAGAGCCTGCTCAAGGTTCTCTCTCCCTCTCCCCACCCCTGCTCCTTCCCGCTCTCTAAAATAAATAAAATCTTAAAAAAATATGTAAAGTTTACAGATATTAAAAAAAAAAGATTGAATCTTCACATTATAAACAAAAATAAATTCCAGGGTGGATTAAAGATCTAAATAGAAAAGGCAAAAATTTCCACCTTTAAGAAAAAATGGTTAGGATCCCAGGTTAAGGAAAAACTTCTTACAAATCACACAAAAAAGCATAAATAACAAGACTGATAACTTACTGATATTAAATTTTAAAACTTCATCAACAGACAAAATTAAGAAGTAAAAAGATAAGTCATTGGCTCTGAGAAGGTTTGTGTGATGTATTTTATCCACGGACACTAGCAGCAGAAGGTTAATATACAAAATACAGGAAGAACCAATGTTAATCAGGAAGACGAACAAACCAATGGAAAAGACAGGCAATTTGCTCAAGACAGAAACAAGAGGGAAAATTAATAGAAAAAGTTCCTAGTAATCAGGCAAAGGAACATTAAAACCACAAAGAAATATTTTATGCCCTTCAGACTGATGAAAATTCAAACTCTGATGATAGCAACTACTGGTGTAGATAAGGAGCAAATTGTCCAGAGATATTTGGAAATATCTAACAAACAGAAAAATACAGATATGATAAGATCCAGTAATTCTTCTTTTAGGTGGGTATCCTAGACAAGCCCTTGCACATGCCAAGGAGACATGTATAGGAATATCTCAAGTATCATTCTTTTATACTGGAAAATTGGAAACAAATGAAATTTCTATCATCAGGAGAATGGATAAGTAAATTGTTGCCTATTCCTATCATGGGAATACTAAATAGCAATGAAAATGAATGAGCTAAAGTCATGCTGGTCAACATGGATAAATCTCACAGTACTGAATGGAAAATGTGGACTGTGGAAGTATATCTACTGCATACCAGTATCAGTCTTAGACGGGCGCAAGTGGGGCCCCTGTCCCAGGTCCCTCTGTCTAGGAGTCCCTGCACTTTGGATTCCCTTCCTTGAAATTGTTTACCTCCCCAACCAGTGCCTGGGACCAACTGGAGGGGGTGGCTGCTCTCTGCACAGGGGGTTCAGCGCTTGGACAGAGACCTGCGTGGACCTCCCTCTTCACAAACCCCTGCCCAGCGCACTGAGGTGATGGGAAATCCCGAGGAGCTCTGGACTGTGCCTTTCGGTGCCAAGCCAGGTTCCAGGAAGGACTATCCGCAGATCGCTCTAGCTGGTTGGTGCAGTTTTTCTCTTTCGCAGCATAGAGCAGGACTGGGCGGCCAGCATGGTGCAGACACACCATTTTGGGCCGCTCAGATCGATGATGTAGACAGGGACCCTGCCAAATTCAATTCAAGATAGGAGTTGCTTCTTGAAGGGAGGGAGAATTAGGTGAAAGAGTTACACTGGGAACCAGTTTTGAAATGTTTTATTCCTTAAGCTGTGTGGTGGTGGATAGAAGGGATTGATTGCATTACTTTTTATGCCTTTATGCATGTTTGAAATTTCATTCACCAAAAAAAGGGGGGGGGGAAGGCACTTAAGCCCCTCTCCGCCTCCGTAGAGCCGGGGGTGGGGGGTGGGGGTGGTGCGGGGCAGTGGGCTACGGGGCTGGCGGGGGCGGGACACACCGGAGCCTTTCTGTTCTGCGCAAAGATGCACCCAGTTCCGCGTCCGTGCACCCGGGCTGTAGGGGTGCGGGCCGTGCTGGGTGGCTCTGCCTTGCCCTGTCAGCCCCTTCCCCAGCAAATACCTGCTAAACACGTAAATCTTGCAAATGGAAAGAAAATTCCACGGTGAGGTTCAAAGTCAAAGCCATCCAAAATTCTGAGCGTTGGCCAAGACCGGTGAAAAATAGTTCTTCGTTGAAACTTTACCACATTAAATTCAGTCGTTGGAACTTCTGCGTTGCTATGAATCTTAAATATTTAAATATAGGAGTTTTCATCTGGTGGTTCTTTCCAGTCTCCCAGGACAGGGAAGGAATCTCTGGAGATAAAGGAGCCACGCTGGGAACCGGCCCGTGTGGCACACATTTTCTCCTTGGTGTGGTTTCAGTTCCAAGCCAGACCAGTTCTGCAGCATGCTTTTGTACCTTCCCAGGGCCCGATCTGAATCAGCTTGCCAAGGCTTTCAAACCCTTTGGATTCGTTCGTTGCTTAAAAGCCTCTTTCTTTGGAAGGCCTTTGAGTGAATCATAAAATTAACATCTAAAAAGACTCCGCAGCCGCTGCACCCGGGAAGGCTGAGGGCTTCTGACCAACCACACCATACGTGACCTTCCTAAGGGCCTCTGACTCGGGAGGGAGCTTTGCAGGTGGAAGGCACGGCGGCTGCGCAGAGGTGGCGGTGCCCAGGCAGGGGGGGCAGCGGTACCCCTGGCCTGAGCCCCAAACTCCCGCCCTCCCCCGCCCCCACTGTTCTCACGCGCGGCCGATTAGCGGGCACCCCGCCCCCCTTCACGTCCATCCTTTCTCTGGCTCAGTTCTAAGCAGACCTCAACAAATGTTTAAACAAAGAATGAGGGAAGCCTATTTTAGTAACTTTCACTTCTCTACATGTTTTGTTGCTTCAGTTAGGCGTGACATTATTTTTGAATTTACATTTTCGATTCTACTTTATACTTGCTCTATAACATGTTAGACTGTAGACATTTTCTTTTTGATGAAAAAGAGGAGATTGATTTGGGGATTCACATTCAAAGTGTTTGATTAATCAGGGCTTGGTTTAGCATTCAAGAACGTTGTCCTGACGCTTTCTACTTCTTTGTTTCTGCCCTAGATTTTTCTTTACCTCTTGTCTCCTGTATCTTTCCAGCTCTGTGGACTTCTTTGAGGGCAAGAGGGCTCTGGGGATTGAAGACAGAAAAGCTCATCTTCAGTCGTATATTATTAACAAGACTTCTGATGATTGAGTTCCTTGCATATTTAGGTCCTCAGGAAAAATCTGAGCATATCTCTACCCTTAGAAACTCAGGTAACCCTCACTCTAGTCTGGCTCCTCTGACTCTTTTTCAAGTAGGCCTGCCCTTGGGTCTGCCAGCCTTAAGTTAGCTTACCCAGAACCCCCTGCCTCCCAGGGATGCGTGATGTCCTACATGTCTGACCAAATTCCTCACCGCCAGCCCCCAGGCAATGGATTACCCACTCACCTGGCCTGCCTTCAGCAAGGATCCTGTTGCCTTGTTTCAACCAAATCCCCTTCACTTCTGATGTTTCCGTTTACTCAACTTAGACTCCCACCAGCTCCTTGGCTACAAATCCCCACTTTTGTTGTATCTACTGCAAAAGCTCATTGCAGGGGTCCCTGCATCTATTGAGACGGTCCTGGAGAAAGTCTGCCTAACCATTTTAACAAGTATCAGAATGAATTTTTTCTTTAACATGTGGACAAATTAGTTGTTGTGTGCCAAGTGTGATGGCAAGTTTGTGGTTGCTGGCATTAAGCTTCTCCTGTGCTCTGCCACCACAGGAGTTCTGTCTGTATGTAAATGACAGGATAAGCTATTGAAACATTATGTTTGTCTTCTCTTTTTGGGAAATCTGAAAGAATTCCTTTTCCTATTCCCAAATAGGAATATGTAATTGTTCCTTTTCCTGTTCTCAGAAAGGCAGCCAAACATTTATGTCCTACGGCCTAGATCCAGAAGTGTAAAATTCAGTTCTCACAAGTAGGCAATGTAAGTTTGTGAAGTAGCCCCAGCACAGCAATAGGGAGTGGTGGGGATTGTGGCAAAGCAGAGAATGCTCGTCCCATAGAAAGCCATTCATCAGCTCCAGCCAGTCATGGCAGGTGGGAGTGTGCACCTGGCATTTCCAGAGCACCTGATCTTTAAATAGAATATAGGGAGCTGGATTTCTACATGAAAATTCTAGACTTTTTTAGGTGTTGGCAGGTAACACAGGAAATAAACACAGTGGGGACAAAGCAACTCAAAATTTTGCCTTTGGGTGTCAGGTTTGTAAGATCTCATTACCCCCCTCTAGTTAAGGGAGGGCAGTTAGGAGGCCGAAATTGCTCTCACACCTCTTCCACCACAAGTATAGAGGAAGGAGGCTGCTTCTTGGATAGGAAGAGGGAAGTGGCGAGGGTGGGGGCAGGGCTTGAGTTTAGGGCCATGGGAGTCTCCAGAACTGTGCCCTGCATACGCACAATGTCTGGGATGGGTCCCCAGAGTTGTGTGCCCTCGGAGAGTAGCCAGTCCCACCTGGAACCCTTGGCTGGGATCCTCACGCTGATGCTTAGTGGGGAAGGAGGGTGTGCCACGGGCCTTCATGAGGCCCATGTGGCCCTTCCTCTAGTGCTCTGGACTGCTCAGGCCCGGGGGGTCCTGCACACGCCAAGGGGTGCCGAGAGAGGAGAATCCCCAAAGCACAGCTCAGGCGGGATTTTCTGCCATGCTGATGGCTCAAGGCCAAGACATTTGATTTAGAAAACAGAGATGCAAATAGATACTGGTGTGTTTGAATGGCAGTGTGTGGGACCCAGCTGGGAAGCCCGAGAGAGTTCTGAAGACGCGGATGCCTGAGAGTCTGGGCTTCACTCGGCAGAGATTTTCTCCTCTTTTTAAAGGACTTGTTGTTGTTAGAAATTCTAGGGCTTGGAGTTTCCTATCACCTCCTCCGTGTGTGCAGAATTTAGGAACGCATGCAGGTACCTCCTTTCTCTGAACAAACACGCTGCTGGCTTCCTTGTCCTCCACTCTCTGCGCCCCTATGTTTTTATTGCTCTGTCATTTATTTTATTGTATTATTATTTTAAAAGATTTTATTTATTTGTCAGAGAGAGAGCACAAGCAGGGGGAGCGGCAGGCAGAGAAGCAGGCTCCCCACTGAGCAGGGAGCCCAATGCAGGGACTTGATCCCCCCAACCTGTCCTGAGCCCTGTCCTGAGCCGAAGGCAGATGCTTAACCAACTAAGCCACCCAGGCGTCCCTCTGACATTTATTTTAATAACTTCCTCTTCCTGGACTGAGTCTCTTTTTCTGAATTTCAGATGTTTAAAATGGAATTTGGTTGGGGCGCCTGGGTGGCTCGGTCGGTTAGGTGTCTGCCTTCGGCTCAGGTCATGATCTCAGGGTCCTGGGATCGAGCCCCGCAGCAGGGAGCCCGCTTCTCCCTCTCCCTCTGCTGTTCCCCCTGCTTGTGTGCTCTCTCTCTCTCTGTCATATAAATAAATAAAATCTTAAAAAAAAATAAATGGAATTTGGTGAGGGTTTCCTACCACCGGTTTCCTTATTTGAATTTAGAAGTGCGGCAGCCGAGGCTGTTCGGTGACGAGGCTTCTATTCTTCACCTCCTCTGCGTGCTCAGAGCCCTTCACACCAGCCCTGTGCTGTCACCGGTGTCCATGGTGAATGGGAAACACATGATTCTCAACAAAAGGCTGTTTACGGGGCCCAGAACACCATGTCCCGTCTGTGGAACAAAATGCACGTTTCCTTGGGGGAAGGGGGGCAAGAGCTCTCCTTTCCAAAGCCCCAGTGGGTGCTGATTCCTGCTGTTTGAATTTAGGGCCCTGGAAAGTTCCTTCGAAGGGAAATCGAGGGTGTTGCCTCTTCGTGGTTGGATGTGTTCTCCTCCAATGGAGCAATTAAATAGGGGCCAAGAATGGCCGACTTCTCTTGAGTTCTGAGTTCCAGAGTTTACCTTCGTGTCCTGAGGGCTGTGACTGCCTGTGTTTTAGGAACTGAAGATGCATTTTCGGAACCGCAGTTTAGGATGTAATACTGTCTTAAACTGTGCCTCTGGCCCTTCCGTGTGGCCTTTCTTTTTCTTTTTTTAAAGATTTTATTTATTTATTTGAGAGAGAGAATGAGAGAGAGTACATGAGAGGGGGGAGGGTCAGAGGGAGAAGCAGACTCCCCGCCGAGCAGGGAGCCCGATGCGGGACTCGATCCCGGGACTCCGAGATCAGGACCTGAGCCGAAGGCAGTCGCTTAACCAACTGAGCCACCCAGGCGCCCCCGTGTGGCCTTTCTTACTTGGTCGCCCCCTCGCGCAGCCTGGACTTCTCAGCTCAATCTGCAACGTACTTGACATAAAACATCGTCAGTGAGTCTAAGGGAAAATTCCACCCGAGAAGGAAACCTCGTCGCTAATACGGAACGGCCGGCTCTTAACGAAAGCCGGCCCGAGCCCTGTGAGCGCCTTTCTTCGATGGTGCTTGGAACAGGTGCAGGTGAGCGCCTTGCGCTCCGAGGAGCTGTGTTTCCAGGCGTGTTCGCTCGCCCTTGGGGAGCAGCCTGGCCTCTCCCTCAATGTCTATGGTGAGTGTCACCCAAGTGAAGCACTTCTTTCTCCTTTGTGTTCTTTTTTGTGGGGTGTTACCTCCTAGCAGTCGGAGCGTCAGGCTGGCGGCTGAATACGGAGGTGATGGGCTAATGTGCCAGTTCCCTCACGTGGACCACAGGCGTGACCCCGAGGCCTACAGGCTGGGACGCGGGAGTCCCATCTCTCCGAGATGCCACCGGGGGCTCTGGCCGTGCGAGTGGAGGGAGGTGGGACGTGACAGAATCCAACATTCTTCTTTCACCTGATAACTGCATACAATTTCAGCAAACTCAAGGGATCCAGAGAAACACGAATGCAGCTCGGCATTTGGTATTTGCGGGATGCTCCAGGCTCTTTTCTAAGTGCCTGTTGCCAATTGACTGCTTTCATTCTACACAAAGCCTGAGCGGAAGGTGATGTCATTAACCCGCACAGCCGTGGGGGACAGAGGCACCCAGAGGCCCATAAGCACAGGGCTCCCTCCTAAGGGGCAAACCTGGGCCTGGCGCCCAGGCGACTGGTCCAACCACTCTACTGCTGGTTTTTGTAGAGCCTGTTTGCAGTCATTAATTCACTTCAGTCACACTAAAGCCTTGTGTTTTCAAAACCTGCAGCCACTCTGCACCACGAAAATACTGGGTTGGTCAGAAAAATGGTTCTCACCACAGACGTAGAGTGACTTTCTCATTCCGACGTTATCATGTACTCAATAAACATACGATGGGTATTTATCATGTGCCAGGCACTGTTTTAGACACTTGAAATATGGTGTATTCACTTAAAAATTTTTTAAATTTATTTTTTAAAGATTTTATTTATTTATTTGTCAGAGAGAGAGAAAGAGCGCAAGTGCACAAACAGGGGTAGAGGGAGAGGGAGAAGCAGACTCCCCGCGGAGCAGGGAGCCTGACGTGGGGCTCGATCCCAGGACCCCGGGATCATGACCTGAGCCGAAGGCAGCTGTGTAACCGACTGAGTCACCTAGGCACTCTGAAATATGGTGTATTCATAATAAATATATGGACAAAACATAGAAGCTACTCAAAACAAAGAACCTGGAGGTCCTGGAGGGTAATTTACCTGAGCGCTGAAAGATGGAGATAGAGGGAATCCCTCAGGCTAGCAGAGAACGGGTCTTTGTGTGAGAAACCACGAGCTTTACAGGGTCTTCCCCAGGCCAGGCCCCTGAGTAATTGCCATGGGTCAGTTGCACTCAGTCCCTCTCCTTCATTTTTCGTTGGATTCTAGCAGTTCTCCTTTCCTGCCTCCCAAAGGACCATGCTATCTTCCCAAGTCATAGCACCTCCTGATGAGACACTGTCCATCCATCCATCCATCCATCCACCCATCCATCCATTCAGTGAATTTTTTTAAAGTATTATTTATTCAAGTAACCTCTACACCAACGTGGGGCGCAGACTCATGACCTTGACCTCAGGATCAAGAGTCACATGCTCTTCTGATGGAGCTGGCCAGGCACCCCGTCCAGTGAATTTCTTCAGTCATTCGGTAGCCTTTTCCTGGGCTCCTCCCAGGTGCCAGGTGCTACAGCAGGCTCCAGGGATGCACAGGTGAACAAGGCAGCCCACGGCCCTGAGTTGAGCAGGCAGCGGGACGTTCAAGCGGCCACACTGTGCATGTATGAAACAGTGAAGAAAGTGGGATGATACATTCTGTTTGTGGATTTAAAGGTAGAAATGGAACAAATGTTGAAAAACACCTTTAAAAAGAATGTCTTTGAAGAATTGTTTCCAGCGTCTGCAGGTCTCTTCTGGACACGTCACAGAAGGTTAGCGCAGGAGGGGGATTTGGGAGGTCCTCTAGCCCACCCCCGGGGGGTTGTTGTTTTACAGGAACTTGAAGAGAGTCTCAGACTGAGAACCTCTCCTTAGATGTTACAGATACACAGTCTGCGCACACAGGGAGAGGGCTGTCATGCTTCAAATGAGGGTTTAAAGTGGGTAGGCTATGCCATCATCCCTGACCCCCGGTTCTGTGTCCCCACCCCAGTCACTTCCATGTAGGCACAATGGTAGGCGCTCTGAAATAAATACTTAGGTAGCCTTAGAATTCTTTTTCAGTTAAATTCTTGGTCTACAGAAAGAAACAGGGCCGGAAGATGATTAGGCGTTCATTTCAGTTCATTTGAGGCCTTTCCCCCTGCCTCCCTCCCCTTCCCCCAGGGCAGAGCACGGCCAGGAGGTCTGGGTTGTGCGAGTGCAGGTTACTTAGCCGCTGTGTCATTGCCCAGGGAGAGGAGAACTTCTGGGACTGGCCCACTACACTTCTGGTAAGGAGATCCATCTTAGGTCAGAGGGGTTACAACAAATGGAGACACTGCCCTCTTCCAGTTGAGCTTTTTCTTTAGGAAACGTGTGCGTAGCTGATTGTGCCATCGAGGGTAAGGATCAGCGCTAGAAATAGCTTTAGAGCTCTTAGGATTACTCTTTTATTGTGGTAGACCGCTAAACAGTTGCATCAAATTACCCATTTGAATTAGGAACTGATCCCGGGTCCATTCCATGGGGCCCAGGGGTTATTCTATGATAGGTCAGGCGAAATCAAGTACGGGCATTTTCCTGCGAACTTTGCCAGCCAGCCATTTCTCGCTAAGAATCACTTAAAGCAAGACCTCACATTTTTTGTCACACACACACTTTTTTTCCCCCTTCAGGATATAAAGATGTTTTTGAAGACATAAAAGCTCAACTTCAGGGCACCTGGGTGGCTCAGTCGTTGGGCGTCTGCCTTTGGCTCGGGTCATGATCCCCGGGTCCTGGGATCGAGCCCCTCGTTGGGCTCCCTGCTCAGCGGGAAGCCGGCTTCTCCCTCTCCCACTCCCCCTACTTGTGTTTCCTCTCTCACTGTGTCTCTCTCTCTCTCTGTTAAAAAAAAAAAAAAAAGCTCAACTTCACAGAGGACCAGAGAAATTTGCACCTGAGCTTAGGTATCAGTGACAAATTCAAAGATGGCTCCTCTCTTCCCAGAGAATGCTCTCCTTCATGTGGGAACCTCCCTACAGGCTGCTTGGTCCTATTCTGCTCAAGTGGGGACAGATAGACACGTCTCCCACCCCATGTCCTAGATGTTGGCATTCCTCCAACACCTAAGAGGAAGTAAGTTATTCCCATCTTGAGTGACTCATTTGACAGAAATCAGAAGCTCCCATCTCAAGTAAGGGTTGGACTATGAGGTCATAGTCCAACAGCTGGTGAACAGATACGTGAATTGAGAGCTAGCCATGCTCACAGCAGTGCTCACTGACAGAAAAATCAACTCCTGAACATACAACAACAGGGATGAACCCTGATGTAAGTACGATGAGGAAGAGAAGCCAAACAAAAAAAAGTATATACTGGGTGGCTCAATGTCTATAAAATTTTAGACAATGCAAACACATCTATAGAGACAGAAAGTAGATCAATGGTTGCCTGAGGATGGGGGACAGGTATGGATTACAAGGGTGGGAGAAACCTTTTGAGGGTGAAGGATGTGTTCATTATCTTGATTGTGGTGATTATTCCATGGTCATATACCTATGTTCAAACTCATCAAATTGTACACCTTAATTATGTGCTGTTTATTGTATGTCAGTTATATTTCAATAAAGATGTATAAGCAAAAAAAAAAAAAAATCTAAACTTAGCGTAACCTGCAGTAATTTTTGATGACCTAGGAAATGATTACGAAAATCTGTTGTAAATGCTTGCTAGCTCTCATGAAAGAGTTACGGAAATTCAAGATGAGTTACACAATTTTCTTAGGTAAAGAGACAGTATTCCTAATCTGCTAATGTTTACTGATGTGGCAAATTGTTCTCTGAGATACAATTCCTGAAGGCTATTTTTGAAAACCAAAACAAAAAAAGTTTAATTTGATCCTTTGTGGTTAAAGGAGATATTTTAGCATTGAGTATGTCAGTAATTGCTTTTTAAAAAATATTTTTTATTTAAGGTTTTTTTTTTTTTTGAGAGAGAGAGAGAGAGTACAAATAGGAGGAGCAGCAGGCAGAGGGAGAGGGAGAAGGAGGCTCCCAGCTCAGCAGGGAGCCCGAGGTAGGGCTCGATCTCAGGACCCCGAGATCACCACCCGAGCTGAAGGCAGATGTTCAACTGATCGAGCCACCCAGCTGCCCCAGTAATTGCTTTTTTAAAAGAAAGTTTAGAGAGAGCACTTTATTTATTTATTAAAGATTTTATTTATTTAACAGAGAGAGAGGGAACACAAGCAGGGGGAGTGGGAGAGGGAGAGGCAGGCTTCCCGCTGAGCAGGGAGCCCGATGCGGGGCTCGATCCCAGGACCCTGGGACCATGACCCGAGCCGAAGGCAGACACTTAATGACTGAGCCACCCAGGCGCCCCGAGAGAGCACTGTAAAAACACATGTTTGGAACTGTTTCTGTCATTATGTGATTTTGTTATTGAAAACGATGTGTGTCACTTTTTAAAATTTTCATATTTTCCCATTTCGGAGGTTGAAAACAGAAATTGCTAACCTGCTTAAAATGTTCCTAATGAAATTTTCAGGCTTTCAAATCATTTGCTAAAATTATAAAAGTGGAACACCCTCTGATTAGTTTGCAAGAACAACTGATGGGTATCAGAGAGGATTGACATACTAGTAGAATTTCAACAAAAAAACCTTTGTGTAATTAGTGAATGGGATTGATACATGAGTATTGTAAATTGAACATAGTTAATGACATCTTCCATTTGGTTCTATTCATCTTTTTTTTTTTTAAGATTTTATTTATTTATTTGAGAGAGAGAATGAGATAGAGAGCATGAGGGGGGGAGGGTCAGAGAGAGAGGCAGACTCCCTGCTGAGCAGGGAGCCTGACGTGGGACTCGATCCCGGGACTCCAGGATCATGACCTGAGCCGAAGGCAGTCGCTTAACCAACTGAGCCACCCAGGCGCCCGTCTATTCATCTTTTTGAGATACTTTCTGAGCTAAAGGCACCCATCAAATGCAAGTAATGAAATAAAATGAACTTAAAACCACACCTTTGAATTGCTATACCATAAAGTATTAAACCAATATTTTAAAAAAGTTATGAAACATTTTAAATCACATTGCTCTTTCTAAAATGTTATTAGTATTACATATACTATTAATATTCTTAAAGGGGGTAAAACATTTTTTTGGTACCATTAACAAATAAACAAAAACATTATTTTAGAAAACCCCTAAGAGGGATATGAGAGAAAAAATGTGGTGACCTCTACTCTAGGTATGTTTCTGAAGTTGCTCTCATTCTCCAGGTACTTTCCCCTATCCCCTGGGGGCAACCCTCCTCCCACAGCTAGTGACTAGGATTCATGGGAATTGGCTTAGCTGACAGCTTGAACCCAGTTTTGTTCTATAGTTAAGGGCTTTCTAATAGACAAATTCAATGTGCTGTCTTGGTTCTATTGGAGCAGTCTCGGGTTTAAAGACTCTCCAAAGCAATCAGTAGTCATATGCTGATATTGTGTTAAAACATGTGGTTACGGGGAGTGCCTGGGTGGCTCAGTCGGTTAAGCCGCTGCCTTCGGCTCAGGTCATGATCCCGGGGTCCTGGGATTGAGCCCCGCATCGGACTCCCTGCTCCGCGGGAAGCCTGCTTCTCCCTCTCCCTCTGCCTGCCTCTCTGCCTACTTGTTCTCTCTCTCCCTCTGTCAAATAAATGAATAAAATCTTTAAAAACAACAACAACAACAACAACAAAAAGCATGTGGTTACGGTATAGTTTAAACAAATGACCTTCCAAAAAGAGTAACAGTCATGATGATGGTAAATTATTAATCAAGTCAATGTGGGCTGGGAAACACAGTTCCCAGAAGCTGCTGACCAAGCAAATCTTATTATAAAGGACAGTCCCTAGCTGTCCTTGTACCATAAAAGAAGCTGTCAAAACCCTCTTCATGGGCTTATTTAAGGAATCCAGAGTGTTTGAGGGAATTACTTTGCACTAAATAAGAACAAGAAGCCTACAATTTATGAAAGTGAGAAGCCAGAGTAGAGACACTGTGATGTGCTTTAGACAGCTCCTCAACCTTGGCTGTATCTTCAGGTCATCTGAGGGGCTTGTAAAAAGTCCTCTGGGGCACTAGGATTAAAAAAGAAAAATCAGGGGCGCCTAGCTGGCTCAGTTGGTAGAGCAGGCAACTTTTGATCTTGGAGTGGTGAGCCCCATGTTGGTCATAGAGAGTATTTTTAAAAAAAGAAAAAAAGAAAAATCATGAGGGTATTCCAGTGTGCAGCCATGATTGAGAACCACTGTTTCCGAACCATAATCCTCATACCTGTTCAACTTCTACTTCTGGCCATTGTAGAGAAACTCACAGTAGGCTTGTCCTTCTGCTGAAAACAACTATAAATAATGAACAGAATATATGAGTCAACTGTTTTGAGGCATTGAACAACAGATTGTGCAGGACTGTAATCTTGAGATAAGGGAAACACACAACATGAATTTCACGGTGACCCTGGTTTTCTTTTTTCTTTTTTTTTTTTTAAGATTTTATTTATTTATTTGACAGAGAGAGACACAGCGAGAGAGGGAACACAAGCAGGGGGAGTGGGAGAGGGAGAAGCAGGCTTCCCGTGGAGCAGGACCCTGGGATCATGACCTGAGCTGAAGGCAGTCGCTTAACCGACTGAGCCACCCAGGCGCCCGACCCTGGTTTTCTGCCTGCACCTATACAGAGAGGTAGAACTCAAGCTGAGCAGCAACCTTACTGAGACAAGGAGGCAGAGAGTGGCATTCTGGGCTGCGGAGGCAGCTAAGGTTTACATAGCAGGGTACTAGAGAAGAGGGAGTGATGCAAGATCCTGGGGACAGAAGTTTGTGTGGGGATTTGTTGTGTGAATCCTTAACCAAGATTTAGGCTCTGCCTGTTCAAGGCAAGACTCCATAAGGCTTAAAGAGAGATTGCCTGTTGTGAAGCCAAGAGCAGAACAGTAATACTTGGAGCTGAACATTATAGATGTTGGAGTTCTGGCCTGGCCTGAATAGAGGGAACTCATTGGACCCTTGGCCATTCAAGGGAGACCTAGAAAGTCTAGGGAGTAAGAACTATGTCATAGAGTAAGAGTGATAGTTCAGGACTAAGTTCAAATCCAAATTAGATTCCTTTTTTTTTTTTTTTAAAGATTTTATTTATTTATTTGAGAGAGAGAATGAGATAGAGAGAGCATGAGAGGGGGGAGGTCAGAGGGAGAAGCAGACTCCCCGCCAAGCAGGGAGCCCGATGCAGGACTCGATCCAGGGACTCCAGGATCATGACCTGAGCCGAAGGCAGTCGTTTAACCAACTGAGCCACCCAGGCGCCCAATTAGATTCCTTTCTAACAGACAATAGTACTAGCCTATCCTGATAAAAAGATAAGTAGTAATTTATATTCCTGCCAGAATAAAACTCAAACATCTTCTAAAAGAAGATGACATAATTCAAACTCCCTGCAACATATGATTTACAATGTCTACCATACAATAAAAAATTAATAGACATACAAAGAAGGGAAAAATGTGACCCATGATTGAGAAAAAAACAGTCAACAAAAACACTCCAAATTGATGTAGATGTTGACATTGGATGTTAATATTAGATGCTGCAGATAGGAACTTTGAGCAGCTAACACAAAATTAACTGGACTTAAAAGAAAAGACCATCCTGAGTGAACATAAATGGAAACTGCAGAAAAATGGGACTATACTGAAGAACCAAATGGAAATCCTAAAACTAAAACATACAATACATAAAATGAAAATTTCACTACTTAACAGAAAACTGCAGAAGAGTTAGTGAATCTGAAAAAAGGTCAATAGAAATGATCAAATGTAAAGAATAAATAGAAAAAATATTTAAGAAAAATAAGCAGAGCTTTAGTGACATGTAGGGCAATTTCAAGCAGTCTAAAATACAAGTAGTCAGAATGCCAGTGGAAAAGGAAAGAGAAAATGGCAGAAAAATTATACAAAGATATAATGGCCTCAGCCCTCTACATTTGATGATAAACATGTAGTTCCTATTAGGATAATAGTAATATTGGATCATGAAAATGAGGCTATGAATAATTTTCCGATTCTATAGATCCAGGTAGCTCAGGGAACCCCAAACAGGATTTAAATAAAAAGAGAACCACACCTAGACCTATCAGAATCAAACTGTTGGAAACTAGAGGTAAAGAGGAAACTTTAAAAGCAGTGACAGGAAAAAGATGTATGGCATATAGGGAAATAACAATGTAGATGATGGTCAACTTCTCTTGTGAAACAGTAGAGGTAAAAAAAAATGGACTGACATGAAGGAAAAAGACCCCTGTTATCCCAGAATTCCATATCCAGTAAAAACACTCTTCAGAAATGAAAGTGGGAAAGAAAAAGGCATTTTCAGATGGATGAAAGATGAAAGATGTCACCAGCAGCCCTACACTATGAGAAACGCTAAAGGATGTTCTTTAGGTTAAAGGGAAAGACATCAGACGGAAACTCAGATCTACAGGGAGGAAGGGAAAGCTCTGGAAATAGTAAACATATAAGTCAACATAAAACACTTTTTTCTTCTCCCCTTGATCACTGAAAAGCAACTGACGACTTAAAAAGCCGTGTCCAGCAGTGTTATTTATTTTATTTTTTTTAGATTTTTAAAAAATTTATTTAACAGAGATAGAGAGAGAGCACAAGTAGGCAGAGTGGCAGACAGAGGGAGAGGGAGAAGCAGACTCTCTGCCGGGCAGGGAGCCCGATGTGCGACTTGATCCCAGGACCCTGGGATCATGACCTGAGCCGAAGGCAGCCGCTTAACCGGCTGAGCCACCCAGGTGCCCCGTCCAGCAGTGTTATTTATGGGTAGTAAATAGTTTAGGCTTGCAGGCCGTATGGTCTCTGACACAACTACTCCACTCTCTGCCACTGTAGTGAGAAGCAGCCACAGACAATACATAATCTTTATTCATAGAAATGAGTGCTGATTCATGGGCCATAGTCTGCTGACCTCTAGTTAAAGCAAAAATTATAACACTGCATTGCGGGGTGTATATATGTAGATATAAAATATATATGACAATAATAGCACCAAAAATGAGGAAGGGAATGGAATTTTATTTGCAGGTTCTTAGACTTTATGTGAAGTGACAATATTTAACTCTAAGCTGACTATGGTATAGTATAGTATATATATTGTAATCTCAGAATAATGACTAAATAAATAAAGAGGTATAGCTAAAGGGATAAGAAAGGAATTAAAAGGGAATACTAAAAAAGATTTTATTATCTCAAAAGAAGGCTTGAAGGGAGGAACCCAAACAAACCAAACCACATCAACAAACCAAAAAAACCAGATGGCACAACTAGAAAAGAAATAGGAAGTGGTAGACTTAAATCCAATTATAGCAACAAATACATAGACACACCCAATTGTACAATAATTACCTTAAATATAAGTGGATAAAAACTTCTATTAAAATCTGCAGATTGTCAGATTGGAAAAAAGGCAAAAGACTCAATTATATGCTGTATATAAGACGTACTTTAAATACAAAGAGGCAGGTCAAAAGTCAAAGTTGTACTATATAATCAGTAAGTGTAAGAAAATGGATGTGATGACATTAGTATCACACAAAGAAGACTTCAAGGTGAGGAATATTACCAAAGAAAAAGTTGGAAATTTTGGGGCGCCTGGGTGGCTCAGTTGGTTGGGCGACTGCCTTTGGCTCAGGTCATGATCCTGGAGTCCCGGGATCGAGTCCCTCATCGGGCTCCCTGCTCGGCAGGAAGCCTGCTTCTCCCTCTGACCCTCTCCCTTCTCATGCTGTTTTTCTCTCTCTCTCAAATAAATAAATAAAATCTTAAAAAAAAAAAAAGAAAAAGTTGGAAATTTTATAATGATGAAGGATCAATTAAGCAGAGGGATTTAAATTAGGATTAAAAATCCTAAATGTGTATATACCTGATGAAAAAGTTTCAAAACACATGAAGCAAAAACTGACAAAAGAGAAATAGAAAAATCTGCAGTTATAATTGGAGATTTCTAAGACCCCTCTCTCAGTAATTGATAGAACTGGTAGACGATCAGTATGTTATAGAAGATTTGACCAACACTATCACCCAGCTTGATCTGATACTTGCAGAGCACATCACCCACTTGCAGAGAAGGAACAGAGTCATGCAAGTCCAGTTTTCCTGACGAGAACAACCACTCACGTGATTGCTAAAGTCCCTGGGCTCCCCTCCAGGCCCACTAAGTCAGAATCACCTGGGGACCTGTGTGGTTAACAAGCAACCAAATAATTCTTGCTATGAGGAAGTTTGGAAAGTGCTGGAATTTCTCTTTACTGAAGAGTGGACCACCTGTGCTTGTCCTAGAAAATGAGAGGTAGTATTTTCTCAATGTGACAAATTTTAGATTATCCTTTTAAGAGAAATGGCATTTACTTTATTTTTCTAATGTTTCAGAATTGGATGTCACTGAATTAGGCAGAAGGATGGATGTAGCACAAACTTTATTAAGTAGATGGGGATACATAACGTGATAATCATTTAGCTACAGTTTATGAAAATCAAATGTACTAAAATTAATATATTTTGGATAGCGTGTTCTAGTTTTTGCTCCTTATCCAGTCAATACAGTCAAACATTTTAATAGTGTGTAAACTCTTCCTTTTGCTAGAAGTGGAGAGAGGCACACACATAGCGTGATTTTGTGACCAGCTGAACAACATAACAGGGGCTATATCTTCCTGCTGTTATTTATGTGAAACTGTAGGAGTCAGGCTATCGTTACTAAAAAACAATTCCTTTAAAAATGGAACAGGAGCGCCTGGGTGGCTCGTTGGTTAATTGTCTGACTCTTGATTTCTGCTCAGGTCATGATCTCAGGGTCATGAGATGGAGCCCCACATTGGGCTGATCCTTACTGAGCACAGAGTCTGCTTAAGATTCTCTCTCTCCCTCCCTCTCTGTCCCTTCCCACCCCCACCCCTCACACTCTCTCTCTCTAAAATAAATAAATAAATAAATAAAATAAAATATATAATCAGATTGTGTTAGTACGCAAACAAAGTATGACCAGCGTAGGAGATTACATTCGAGCTAGGTTTGGGTTACTCCTTCAACTCTCCAAAGGGGGTTAGAAAATCCTTTCTGTTTGAGAAGATAGTGGCCGGAGGTAGAGAGATGATCATTAAGTGACTTTTTAAACAATTATTACAACCATCCAAGATGTCACTCACCCCCAGTAATTTCTGCATTCACTGCATTTCATGTTTTTAAGCTTTGGAGTAATCTACTTGTAATTGCTGAGCTTGTTTGGGTTTCCAGTATCAGAAACCAACTCTGTCATTACTTTGAGTGAAAGGGAATTCATTGGAAGGAGGCCAGGGGATTTCAGGGAATCTGAACAACTGTACTTTGAAAAGGGTGGGGCCAGGGGAGGCTCTGGAGACCTGGACAAGTAGAGGCCTCTCTTAGTACACTGCCTTTCATGTGACAGATACTAGCAGAGGCCAGGCTCTGCTTCTTTTTGTCTCTTCAAAATTCCAGCTTGCTACGTGACAGTGGGTGATGTGCCTACCTTGGATCACTTGTCTTCTTATGGACCAGTCAGCAAAGCGGGGATGGAGGAGGGGGCACAGGATCCCATAGTGACAAAATCCTCCAACATGTTGGAGATGCCTACTCTCTGCCCCCTGCACATGCTCCCACGTAAGCTCGTGTGACAGGAAGAGGGGCTTGTTGAAGGAAACTCTCAACTCCTGCAGATTGTTCTCATTCTTTTCTGCCTTGACACCTGGTAGGAATTGTGTCCTCAGGGCAATCTTCTTTATCAAGGAGTTGGTAATGCTACATGCCATTGAAATAAGTTGATCATTCCTATTCTCAAAATCTTGCAATAACTCTGCATTTCACCCAGAGGAAAGCCAATGGAATCCTGCAAACAACCCTCCAGGCTGAACATGAGTAAGCCCTGTTACAGCTTCAACCTCCTCTCTTCCTAGTCTTCCGGCTCACTGACATTTCGGTCTCACTGCCTTGCTATTTCTGGAATGCCAGATTCTTTACTTGATAGAGGTCGCTTCAGATTTTGAAATTTCTTCTTGAATTTGGTAAGGTGTATCTTTCAAGGAATTTGTTCATCCTGTCTAATTTCTTAGATTCATTGACATAAACTTTTCATAACATTTCCCTATTATACTTTTAAGTTGTTCATTAATATCCTTCTTTGATTATCTGTTTAGTGATGCCCCCCTTTTTATTCCTGTTGTGTCTTGTTTTATTCTTGACCAATCTAGCTAAAGATCTATCAGTTTTGGGACACCTGGGTGGCTCAGTCGTTTAAGTGTCTGCCGTCGGCTCAGGTCATGATCCTGGGGTCCTGGGATCAAGTCCCACATCGGGCTCCCTGCTCAGCGGGGAGCCTGCTGCTCCCTCCTTCTACCCCTACCCCCCACCCCACTTTTGCTCTCTCTCTCTCTCAAATAAATAAATAAAAATCTTTAAAAAATAATCTATGAACTTTTTTTTCAAAGAACCAACTTTTGATTTCACTGACTCTTCCCTTTTTTCTCCTCTGTTGTTTTTTGTTTTCTTTTTCATTAATTACAGCCCTGATCTTTATTATTTCCTTTCTGTTGCTTTGAGTTGAATTTGCTCCTCTTTTTCTATTTTCTTAAGGTTGAAGCTCAGATCATTGATTTTAGGCCTTTATTTTTCTATTATAAGCCTTGAAAGCTATAAATGTTTCCATAACCTTTTGGTAGAGTGTTCAGATTTTGATATGTTGTAGTTTCATTTTAATTCAGCTCAAGATATTTTCTAAGCTCCGCCGTGATTTATTTTTTGATCCGTGAATTATTTTAAAATGTTATTTAATTTGTACTCTTTGCTTATACACTTTTAAATTTTTATGTCGGCAGATTCCAAGTCTGCAGCGAAGTTGCAAGAATAACACAGAGAATAAAAGCTTCACCTAATTTTGCTTTTAACATTTTACCACCTTTTTTTTTTTTTAAAAGATTTTATTTATTTATTTGAGAGAGAGAGCATATGAGACAGGGGAGGGTCAGAGGGAGAAGCAGACTCCCTGCCGAGCAGGGAGCCCGATGCGGGACTCGATCCCGGGACTCCAGGATCATGACCTGAGCCGAAGGCAGTCGCTTAACCAACTGAGCCACCCAGGCGCCCCATCATTTTACCACTTTTCTCTCTCTCTCCCTCACCATATTGTTGTTTGTATTGTTTGTGTTACACCCATAGTATTTGGATATTTGAGAATATTTTGCTGGCATCATACCCTCCCCCCCATTACTTCAGCATATGTGTCTTATGATCAAAGCCATTCTTTTACCTAACAACAACACAAGGATCAAGATTTAGATTTTATCTAAAATGCAATCTATATTTGAATTTCACCAATTTTCCCATTATGTCCTTTGTTGCAGTCTTTTCTATTTTTTTCCTTATCCTGGACCCACCCGGAGTCACCTCTTGCATTTAGCTGTCCTGTGCCTTTAATTTTTTTTTTTAAATGAAACCTTCCCTCGGCCTTGCTTTGTTTTTGTAACATCGACGGTTTTGACAAGGCCAGGTTCTTGTTCCATCGAAGGTCTCTCTATCTGGGTTTGATTGTTTGATTGGCGCCAGGTTCTGCTCATTTGGCAGAAATGCTGCCTGACTGACGGCCGTCGTGTGCTTCCCAGGGCATCAGCAGGGAGGCCCATTTTTAGTGATGTCTGTTTTGATCACGTGGTTAAGGAATTTGCCCGAATTTACCTATGCCCTGGTTATTTTTGAACCAGTGCCAGATGTCACGTATAAAGTTTTTAGTGATAAGTGGAGACTCTACATGACGTTATCTTCCCTCTAGAGAAGATTCGCTCTTGCTGTGGGTCTAGGAAGGACCCTGACTTTGTCAGAGATTGAGGGGACTCATGGCTGGGCTCCAGTCTTTTTAGACCTTGTCTATTTTTGGTTTATCCTTCTTCTAAGGATCTGGCTGTTGGGGTTCCCCACCAAAAACCCAGAGTGCTTAAAGGGGCCCTTCCCCTGGGGGGAGACTCAGAAGTGCAAGTGATATTCCTTAAGCCCCTGAAGTGGTCAAAAGCTCTGCTTGGCTTCTTCACCTGTCAGTCTCTGCCTTTGCTTTCTGAATTGACTCTTGCCTCGAGGGTAGAAGCAGCCCCAGATGTTGGGCTTACTTCTCTTGGCTTCCCACTGCTTTCATATCTTAGCTTTGAAGACACTCAGCGCCTGGGGAGTGCTCTGATACCTTCGAACCTGTTTTTGTTATATTCTGTCTGGGTTTCCTAATCGCTCTTAGTAGGAGGGTTGCAAAAACATCTCAGTTTTGCCAGAGGTGGAAACTTGACCACCATTTTTAAAATAATTATTGACCTCGCCTCAATTGCTTCGGCTGCTTGGGAAATTCACCGTATATAACAAGGGCAGTGAGGAAAGGGACAGTGCGTACAAAACAATGAAAACTGGTATTTACATGAAAACCGAGCTTCCGAAACTTAAAATTCAAGCGAAATCTTTTTCAGGGGTAGCAAGCTTATCTTACTGGACTGCTGCCACCGAGCTGATGAATGTATTGACATCAGTGGTTTTGTCTGCATGCTGGAGTTAGATTTCACAAGTGTGGACCATTATACTTTTCTCAAAAGCAGAAAAGCCACAATGATTTTGTTATCAGATGAGAGTATTTTCTTCTTCTGCAGTTTTAGCAGCATTAAATTAATTGTAAGTCGGGAGACATGAAAAATAGTTTTGTGTGTTCCTTTAGAAGGTCTCTACAGTGTAAAATGCATACATGTTTAATTCGTATGGGTAGTAAAGCTGTTGGATTTTACAGGAAAATCCTTGTTTAAAATAGTTGCTTGTAATTGGTCACACAATGGGGAAAGTGATCATGGAATGTATGTAGTTTGCCTTCATATGTGATAGCGGATTATGGGCGATACCGTTTTGCACTAACAATTGAGAATGACCGAATGAGATTTCCAATTAAGCACTCAGAGTCCTCCCACACTGCCCTTACGGCATCCCCGAAGAATGTGTGTTGCCACTAATCACAGGGGAAGGACAGAAGGCGGGGAGTGTTCAACCTCAAGCCCTAAGAACGGACTGAAAGCCTCATTTGTATTTTTGCAAGTTACTTTGGTTTCAGTGAAGAATGTTAGACCAGGAACTTTCTTTACCAAAATCTACTGACTATTTTTATTCAGTACCAGCAACAGTAAGAACTCAAAAATATTTTTTAAGTGGTGCATTTCCAAAATTGCTAGAAAAGTATAGATTAGACCGTCTTGTAGGTAAGTCAGTAACATTGATTCTGTTATTTTTAATTTGGTAGGGACTCAAGTATTTATCAGAGCATGATTGTATAATTTCAGAATCTTTGGTCCCAAGGGCTTAGATGGCAGCAGAAAGCTCAGTTATCTGCGTTCCCCACATTTCGGGGCCCTGGAACCCTGCGGCTCACATCGGGGTCCTCTGTCCGTGTTCTCTGAGACGAAGCAGGTGACTTATACCGGTTCTTTGGTTACCCTCGCACTGTCGATGCAACTGCATTCGACTGAATGAATTGTGTGAGGCTCTTTCCCAGAATCTCAGAGGCTCTGCAAAGGGGGGTTAGGGTTGAGTGGCTTCCAGCGAGCGGCAGCCTAATTGCTCAGCTTCCACATCCTGCGGGGCTGAGCGGATGCAGCCTCGTTGGTCTGAAAGAGGCCATGCGCTGGCTGACCCAAGGGTCCTGGGGGTGCCTGGTGCAGTCTGCAGTTAGTATCAGAAGTTTGGCAGGTGGGGTATCCTGTCTCTTAACATCGAATCCTCGGTCAGTGAATTAACCGAGGCTGAAGGAATATGGGTGAAACTAACACCCCCTCACCCCGGGCTCTGGGGAGGATCAGGTTTGGGGGTAATGCAGTCAACATCCATGATAGTTCTAAACACTGTGAAGAACGCGTTCCCAGACCTGCTTAGATGTTAAACAGCACCGAGCTTCAACGAACCAATTTCTCCTTCTTAAGTGCAGTTGTTAATGCTAGTTTTAGATATTTAAACAGTGTAATTTGGATTTTACAAAAAAGTCTTTCCACTTTTTGCTTCCTTTGAGATTGCTGTGAAATCAAAACTCTCTACCATTGTTAATTCAGTTCTCAACGGCGGGTATGGTGGTGTGGATGGCGTTTGGACACACCCCGGTTCGTTCTGCAGGAAAACAAACTGAAGTTTGAGGGGCCACTCTCCACTGCCCTGGTGTGAGCTCTGCTGAGGCGCGGACCCTGTCTGTCTTGTTCCTCCTTGTGTCTTGAAGTCCCAGGAGCCCGATAAATGTTTGAAGAGGGCTAAAGGGATGAATTTTCGGAGAGAAGGAATTTATTAGTGGTCTCTGACAAATTCCAAACAGATTATAGGAGCATAAATGGTTTTTATCAAGACTTCTATCCTTCCCTTTGTTCTCCCAGACAGCAATTGAAAATACTTAGTTTTGCTTAATTTGGAAGCTCTTAAAGTGTAAGGAGGGATTCTAGTTTTTAAAGTGCTATCTTCCGGGTGCCTGGGGGGCTCAGTCGGCTAAGCATCTTTGGCTCAGATCGGGATCCGCGGGTCCTGGGATCGAGCCCCTTGAGCCCTTGGAGCCCCTCTCAGGCTCCCTGCTCAGTGGGGAGTCTGCTTCTCCCTCTGCCCCTCCCCCTGCTTATGCTCTCTCTCTTTCTCAAATAAATAAAAAAAAATATAAAAGTGCTATATTCTGCATTGAGTATGCCTTGGTACTTATGAAATAGTTTTAAAACAACATGATATGAGGTTATCAGTCAATAAGGTAAATGTCAGGATTGCTCAGGCCATACTATACGCAATATGAGGCTTTTCTCCCCTGTCAGATTCATTACAACTAATAGTGCGTTAGCAAGTTAGAAGCTCAGAAACTACCTCTTGTCAAAATTACATTTTCAACCAAAGCAAGTATGAGACATAAAAGGCATTGTAGGAATAATATATAAATGTATGTGTATGTATATATGTATGTATATCTATATGTATTTATCACTCTCAAAACCGATTAAAACAGATAACTCTTATTTAAACTTGAAGCTTTAATACTTCATTGATTTTTTAACACTAGTTTACCATTGTAATATTGGCCAAAGCCAATAAATCCATGACTGCAAATAAATCCATGACTGTGTTCTTAAAATCTAGATATGTCCTAAATTTCTGAATAAAAATGGATAGCTATCTTTATATAATTTTAGAAAATTGTTTTTACCATTACCAAAGTAAGTAAGGTACAAATTGGTTATAGTCCTTTTAATTATAAAGAAGACACATTTTTGGCATTTCCCCCCAATGGGCACAAATTCTCATTCATGCTTCTGAGCACTTTCTGTAGCAGACAGCTGGAGAAGGCTGATGGGGTTAGCTGTAACCCTATTCTCCCCGGGATTGTATATAGGGCCCATACCCTCCGTACTTGGGTGTTGAGAGATTGGCAAGGATTGCTAAAGTCTACCGGCAGTTCCTAATTTGCTGGGTCCAATTCCAGTGTAGGAATTTTAATTTCTGTAACATTGGGAATTATATTCTAGGTCAAAAGAGAATAAAGAAACCACCATTTATGAAAGATCCCAGAGAAGAAACAACGCTCAGAGGTTTTCAGCTTTCCAACTACATGTCTGCACATTCCACTACCTTGAGGAGCATTTATTTTTATTTATTTTTAAACTACATGAGCCATACATGGTGCTTTATTTTTAAATTTTTAAAAAACATTTTATTTATTTATTTGAGAGAGAGAGCGAGCAGGAGCAGGGGAAGGGGCAGAGGGAGAAGCACACTTCCCACTGAGCAGAGAGCCTGATGCTGGGCTCGATCCCAAGATCCCGGGATCATGACCTGAGCCGAAGGCAGACGCTTGACAACTGAGCCACCCAGGCGCCCCTTGAGGAGCTTTTAAAAATATGATCCCCAGGCCACACCCCACCCCAGACTAGTTGAGTCACAGTACATGTTCACTGAAACAAGTGCTGTTTAAAAAAGTATTTTTAGGCGTATCTCGTCATGACCATACTGTGGTGGAAAGCGACCATCTTTACAGGTCCCCGGGGGTTAGAGTGTAGACGTGTTTGGGAGTCACCGACCCCTCGGCAGCCCTCTTTCCTGTGGGGGGGGTGTGGTAGTCAGATTCTCATAGACGACTGTGCCCCCGAATGAGGAAATGTAGCACTGTGTTAACTAAACCATAGAAAGAACTGCTGACAACTCTTTTCAGAAACCAGCTAGTCAGGTTTTGATATTCATTTCAGAGAATCTGATATTCTTTGAATATTCTGTTATCACCGAATATTATTTTTTGGTCCAAAAATGTGAAAAATTGAGGTATGGTTTTCTTAGATGAAGTTAACGTCTATCTAGAATCTATATGAAATTTGATTTTTGTAAGTTTACTTTTAAAGTAAGATGACGGGCTCCCTGCTCGGCAGGGAGTCTGCTTCTTCCTCTCCCGCTCCCCCCTCTTGTGCTCTCTCTTTCTCTCACTCTCTCTCTCAAATAAAAAAAAAAAAAATCTTGGGGCGCCTGGGTGGCTCAGTTGGTTAAGCGTCTGCCTTCGGCTCAGGTCATGATCCTGCAGTCCCGGGATTGAGTCCCGCATCGGGCTCCCTGCTCGGCGGGGAGTCTGCTTCTCCCTCTGGCCCTCCCCCTTCTCATGCTCTCTCTCTCTCATTCTCTCTCTCTCAAATAAATAAATAAAGTCTTAAAAAAAAAAAGTAAGATGAAAGGCTGGCTGCCTAAAGGAATCTTTTTTTTTTTTTTTTTAAGATTTTATTTATTCATTTGACAGGGAGAGAGAGAGCGAGAGCACAAGCAGGGGGAGCTGCAGGCAGAGGGAGAGGGAGAAGCAGGTTCCCCTCTGAACAGGGAGCCCGACGTGGGGCTCGATCCCACGACCCTGAGATTACGACCTGGTCTGAAGCCAAGAGTCAGACGGGTAACCGCTTAACAGACTGCCACGCCGAGGGGCCAAAGCAGCAGTGCTTACTCAGCATTGTTCTCACATTAAAAATGAACATTCACCAGACACACACTATGTGCCACAATGGTCTCGGATGACCCATCAGGCTGAGCTAGTCTACTAAATAATATTGCCTCATTTGTAGACCTCGTGGAAATAAACCCCTGCTTTTTTTTTTTTTTATTTGAGACAGAGAGAATGAGAGAGAGCATGAGAGGGAGGAGGGTCAGAGGGAGAAGCAGACTCCCTGCCGAGCAGGGAGCCCGATGCGGGACTCGATCCCAGAACTCCAGGATCATGACCTGAGCCGACGGCAGTCGCTTAACCAACTGAGCCACCCAGGTGCCCAAACCCCTGCTTTTTATGACTTCAGTGTCTGAAGTTAAACAAGTTCAAGAGTAGCAGGCTAATGCTAGGCTGGAGCCATAACCTTGCTTGATGACCTGTCAGCGCACAGATGCCGAGTTCTCGTGGTGCTGGCCCGGTGCTGGCCTGCCCCGTATCTCCTCTGAACTCAGGGACGCCTTTAAGGTGATTCTCTTGGTTCAGCTGTCAAGGGGCTTAAGCTTTATGGGAAAGCCTTTTAGTTTTACTAGTTTACTAGTTTTATATTTCTATTTATATATGTAAAAACTCCATTCTCATTTTCTGATAGATTTTTAAAAAACAAGATAACTAGATACAGCCCTTTGAAGCTAAATAGTGAGAAGTCTCAACTAAATTGATTCACTTCAGCATTGTGCAAAATGCTCTGGATTCCTGTCATTTTGGGAAGCTTTTAAACCTCTAAGGACTTTTCCTAAAAGGAATCAGGATAAAAGATGCGAAGTTGAAACCTTGTATTTTCTATCGATTATAGTTTTTCACTCACAATTCAGGGACCTTGTTGGCTGCCGAGACACTACAATTTACCACGGCAAGATGGCACCTGGGTGGTATGTGTGTTTAGAAACTCAATGTTCTATACACATGTATGTTTGCATTTCCTTTGTGTTATGTTCAGAGAAAGATAAACAGTTGTGAAATGAAACAAAAGAAACTAGACAGGGTGGTATTGTCTGCAGAGCATTTAACGAATACATATCCCCCCTCCATCCTGTAACCAGATTATGGAGCAAGCTAGCCTGGACAGGAGGCAGGTAGAACACAAGTTTATGCTCCCCCACTGGCTTCTTAAGCCCACTCTGTGGACCTGTTTCTCCTTGTTTCTTGCATGAAATCTTGGGCAGATACTATGGCTTTTCTGGTCACTCTTTATTTATTTATATTATATTATAAAGATTTTTATTTATTTACTGAGAGAGAGAGAGAATGATAGAGAGCACGAGAGGGAGGAGGGTCAGAGGGAGAAGCAGACTCCCTGCTGAGCAGGGAGCCCGATGCGGGACTTGATCCTGGGACTGCAGGATCATGACCTGATCCGAAGTTTGTCGCTTAACCAACTGAGCCACCCAGGCACCCCTCTTTTTTTTTTAATTTAAAAGATTTATTTATTTTAGACAGAGAGAGAGAGAGGCTCGGTTGGTTAAGCATCTGCCTTCAGCTCAGGTCATGATCTCAGGGTCCTGGGATCGAGTCCCAAGTTGGGCTCTGTGCTCAATGGGGAGCCTGCTTCTCCCTCTTCCTGCTCTGCCCCCCTCCGCCCCTGCTCGTGCTCCCTCTTGCTATCTCTCTCATAAATAAATAAAATCTTGAAAAAAACCAAAGTTATACATGATTTTTGATTGGGGGGTTGGCCCCCCTAATCCCCACATTGTTCAAGGGTCAACTGTACTGGGTGCTTGCCACTGCGGCCATCTGGTATACCATGGCTCAGCCATGGCTGGCACTTCGGCTTGTGAGATGCTCCAGGGCACCAGGCTGTGGGTCAGTGGGGCTGGTGGGAACATGGGAAGTGGTAGATCCTGCCCTAGAATGTCCCAAGGGCTCTGAATGCTCTTGTTACAGGGGCTTGTGGTGTATAAATCCATTCTTTATTGTTTGGTGATACTTCTTTCAAGTTTTCGATAAACCCTTCAGTAGCATTAACTCCAACTCTGAGGAATACAGGAAGCCTCTTTCCTGCCTCAGCCCTGCACAGCACACCAGTTAAGTCCCAAACAGGCCCTCGCAGGAGACTTGAGTCCCTAACAGCCTCAGAGGGCGAAGCCCAGCAGCCTCTCTTGGGCCCATACATAGACGGCTTTCTGCCCAGAGAAGCAGCCCCAGCCTACTGTGTTCTTCTCAGCCTTCGGATCTGGGCATAACCTCTGAGAACAGAGTCCTATTGCCTGACTCTATCACAGAGAGCACAGAAACTAAACCAAGTGGCATTTTATAAGTTTGCCTATAAAGCTCTGAATAACTTAGTTTTATCCAACAAGGTAACTAAGAGAAATAAAGCACTGGTTAACTGAATTGATAAACTTACTTTTTTTTTTTTTAAAGACTGTATTCATTTATTTGAGAGAGAGAGTGTGAGAGAGAGAAAGCACGAGAAAGGGAGGGTCAGAGGGAGAAGCAGACTCTCCGCTGAGCAGGGAGCACGATGCGGGATTTGATCCTGGGACTCCAGGATCATGACCTGAGCTGAAGGCAGTCACTTAACCGACTGAGCCACCCAGGCACCCTATAAACTTACTTTTGAAAGGAATTTTTTTTAGGCGATATTAGTAACAGCATCTGAAATAATGTATCTCATTGATTCATCTTATAAAAACACAGGACTGAATATTAGAGACTCAGGAAAAACCAAAGCCATTGGGAGAGGCATGAAAAACAGGTTGACACAAAAAACATTCCTAGTTGTAGGATAAAAGTGAACAAGGTGGTGGTCATTCGGGCAACCAGTGTTCATTAAAAATGTGACCTATGAGTTGAAGTGAATTTTAAGCACAGGTCCCTGCAAATTAAGGGTCAGTGGAAAACAGTGAAGCAAGGGAGTCTGATGTAGTAGTTAGGTTCACCTTTAAGCCAGTGCTGGCTTCTTCTGGCCACTCCAGCCTCCATTTATTCACGCAGTGGACGTTTGCTGATGCCTCTTGCGTGCATACTGGGAATGCAAATGCAAAATCCTCACAGACCAAGACTAGTGGTAGAAACAGGCTCGTAACGGTCCTAACACCACATGACAGGGGCTAACAGTGAGGTGAGACCAACTGCTGGCAATGGACTTCTGGCCCTGGAGCCAAGCAGGCCATCGTCATCCTGCCAGGATGACAAGAAATGCCATCCGGGGATGCGTGGGAGCAATGCTGTCGACCATGGTCTCATGGCATCCTGCGCCCGTGGCTGGGGAGAATGGCCAACTTAGGGTATGTCTGCCTGCTGGCCAGCATGTTGTGTTGCATATGGATCAACACCGGGGGTGAGGTAGAGAAAGGATGGCTGTTTATGATATCCCAGTGAACACCTTTGGGCAGCTGCTCCCAGTTAGCCAGCTCTGACCCTGTGAAGTCTTTCCTTGACTGGATCTGGATCTGATGGCCACTGGTCTGTTCTGCAATGCCTCTTGAGAGTGATGTCAAGGCTGGACTCTTAGTCCTTGTGGTTGAAATGGTGGTGAAATACTGATGGGATGAGGTGTCCTTTGAATTTAGGGAGGTGAACTGAGAGGTAAGGGTCAACTGGTCCAGGACTCATCCTTGAAGACTGGCCTTCCAGAGATGGAGCTGGCCTCCTGTGGAACAGGACCACTGGAGTCTGGACCCTGCTCCACAGAAACTGGCTACAGCTGGATGCGTGAGGCAGGACAGTCAGGCCTGATAGAATGCTGAGGGGCAGATCGGGGCGTGGGTCCCAGACTCCGATCGTGCCAGGGGAGGACCTGGCACTTAAACTATTAGCAGCTGCTCACATGCACGAAGTAATGCAGGGCTGAGCTTCTTCTCTTAGAGGCGAATGCCAGCGCAGTCCCTGTGAGCCCTCCCGCGGTGGTTCGGGATGGGGAAGCTCTGCAGGTTGCTACTCTTGTCTCTAGGTCTTCCTCCCCCAAGGGTTCTTCAGGTGTGCTCTGTGTGCTGCCAGAATGCTGGAGCCCCAAGGAAGGGACGCTCATACTGAGTATTTAGGGATGAGAAGTTTGCTAAGTAGGCAAATGGCGTGTGTGGGGGTGGGGTGGGGGGGGGGTGGATGGTGGAAGAGATGACTGTGGGCAAGAGAAATAACAGGTGCAAAAGTAGGGAAGTAAAGCAGAGCAACTGAAACTCAGGAAACTGTTAGTCATTCAGTTTGGTAAGAACAGAGGATGCATGTGAGATAGTCATGGGCAATGAGGCTGGAAAGACAGGAAGGGACCATATCAAAGAGAGCCTTTATTTTCTAGCAAGGACTTTGGGCTTTTTACTGTGCACATAATGGTAAGACAATGAAGGATTTTCAGGGGGAAAGTGACACAATCGGATAGGAGTTTTGATGGATCGCTGCAGCGGAAGTGAGGGATGTGAGACGAAGCAGGCAGTCACAAGGCTCCAGAGGAAGACGATAAGAGAGGGGACCCTGTTGGGTTGAACGACTGCTCATGGGATTATGTCAAAGAGGCTCTGAAGCCACAAAATGGAAGAGCCATAAGACAGAAGGAGCCTGCATACTTTATTTTTCAGAAGGGAGCTGCTTAGGAGAGTCACTTTCCCAGGAACATCTGAACTGGGTTTTGCATAGGAGTAATATATAGTTTTATTGTGTTTAAGCCATTGAGATTTTTGGATTTATTTTGTAAGTATTTTTTTGGCTTTTAGCCTGTACTGATGTATAAAAGTAAGGAAGTCACTGGTAGTACCATTAACCCAATATAGTGAAGTCAGAAAGGCACTGATTCGAAAGACGATGATGAATTTGGTTTAACTCTGTGTTGAATTTGAGACCAGTGGGATAGCAAAATGGAACCTGCTGAGAAACCATTCTCCACGAGTCTCTTGAGTTTCTGCAGATCTTGAGAACAAGGCACTGACTGCCCTTTGTTTTAGACTATCTTTTCAGGGATGTTTGTACAGCAAACAACCTGAAGAAACTTGAACAACTTTTGAAGAAAAAGATAGCGTCTCCCTCTGGAGTGAAGAAAGGGAAAGACTTGCATCCTCCAAGCTCAGAGCTCCTCTCCTATAAGGCAATCCGTTGCATGTGCAAGTCTCACCTGGCCTTCTTCATCTGCCGGGTGGGGAACTTTAATGTCCGTGGAAGTCAGGGAGATAAGCGCTCTGGATCTGAAACTTGAGAGCTCACTGGAGACTTCCGTATGACCAATTTCAGGGGGTGATGAAGACAAAATCCAGATTTCTATGGATTGAGGAGCCAGCAGGAGATGGGAGTGGGAGGGCGCGTGCATCCAGAAGAGGATGTGAAGGAAAGGGGACGGGGTTATAAGGAATGAGGCGTCTAGGGTTTGGAAAAGGGCTTCTAATATGATACACGCATGCACGCATGTGCGCACATATCCCAACACGTACACGTGCACATATATATGTGGCCATACCTTACCTTGTGTCCTGGGTTTTCTAGTCTGGCTCCACTTTACTTTTCTAAACCAATTTTACACCTGTTTCCAGCATGAAATGTTAGTGTAAGTTTAATAAGGTTACTCACTCCATACTCCCTCCCCAAAACGATTTGCTTATTCCTACTTGAATGCCAGTAGAAACCCTAACCACTGTTCAAGGCCTATTAAAAACCCCTTTCTTCACGGAGGTCTTCCCTGCTTCTCTCCAGTCTCTCTCCCGTTAACACTGCGGGCTCTTCTCTGTATCTCTTTCCTGGCTTTTCATAAGGCATTTCCAGGTGTGTCTCAAATCTTCTAGACCAGATAGGTTGGTTCTTCCAGAGGCAGGAGGGTATAAGCAGTTGAGAGCTCGGGCTTGAGGATCAGACAGAATTGGAATCAGGTACCGGCTCTGCTATGCATGTCACCCATGTTCTCACACACCACAGTTGCCTCTCACGTAAAAAGGGGATTCTTATCTTACAGGACTACTGCGACAAATGAGATTGGTGCATGGAAAAGCCTTGATATGGTGCCTGGCTCATAGTAGGTATGTACTGTTGTCCACATAGATGCTCATTTGCTGCGTAAATAAACATTTAACTTTTGATTATCAAGAACAAAATTATTTTTATGATTTTTGCTTTAAACAACTCCATGACTTTTAAGAATTTAAAAGGAGGGGCGCCTGGGTGGCTCAGTCGGTTGAGTGTCTGCCTTCGGCTCAGGTCATGATCCCAGTGTCCTGGGATCGAGTCCCGAATCAGGCTCTCTGCTCAGTGGGGAGCCTGCTTCTCCCTCTCCCTCTGCTGCTCCCCCTGCTTGTGCTCTCTTTCTCTCCTGCTCTCTCTCTCTCTCTCAAATAAATAAATAAAATCTTAAAAAAAAAAAGAATTAAAAAGGGGAAAAGTGGAGAGAAGAAAACCATCTTTTGCGTGTCTGCAGATATTTACTCTTTCTCATCCTTTTTATTATTTTCGAGGATCCAACTTTCTCTCTGGTATTATTTCCTTTCAGCCTGAAATGTTAGCATTTCTGGTAATGTAGGTTTCTTGGTGATGAATTCTTAGTCTTCTTTCATCTGAAACTGTCTTTGTTTCATTTTCATTTTGGAAGGATGTAGAATTCCAGGTCGATTGCTATTTTCACACTTTAAAAATGTTGGTCCATACTCTTCTGGCCTGGATAGTTTCTCAGCAGATTTCATTTGTTAATTAGATCGCTGCTCCCCAGGATGTAATGTGGTTTTTTTCTCTTACCGCTTTCAAGACTTGCTATTTTTCTTTGGCCTTCAACAGCTGGACTATTGATGTGTCCTAGTGAAAGATTTTTCCTGTTTATGCTGCTTGGTGTTCATTTACCATCTTATATTTTTCTTTCTTTTCCTCTGTTCTTCACACTGAACAATTTTTATTGATCTTTCTTCAAGGATGCTTACTTTTTTCTCTGTCATCTCCCTTTGTCTATTAAGTCGATCCAATAATTTTTAAATCTCAGATATTATTATTTTTCATTTCTAGAATTTCATCTGGTTCTTTCTTTAATCATTTTTATTTCTCTCCTGAGATTTATTTTATACTCACTGAAAGCATGTTTTACTGACTTAATCGAGGAGAGTTCTTTTTTTAAAAGATATTTATTTACTTATTTGACACACAGAGAGAGATAGAGAGAGCACAAGCAGGGGGGAGCAGGAGAGGGAGAAGCAGGCTTCCTTTTGAGCAGGGAGCCGGATGTGGGGCTTGATTAGGTCATGACCTAAGCCGGAGGCAGACACTTAACTGACTGAGCCACCCAGGCGTCCCTGTTGAGGAGAGTTCTAATAGCTGTTTAGAATCATTGTCCACTACTCCCAATATCTGGAACATCCTGGCATTAGACTCTGTTGATTTTCTTCTCTTTTGAGAATGTGTTCCATTTTCTTGGTTCTTCATATGATTGGGTAGTTTTTGATTATAGACTGGACATAATAGATGTTAAATTGTGGAAATTCTGGATTCTGTTATTTTTCTCTCATGATCATTGTTTCTTTTGTTTCACCAGTCAATGATCTGCTTGAATTGCAAAGTCTATTTTTTTGGGTGACAGCTCCAGCCTCAGTTCGGATATTTTGTCTAGATATGCTGCTGAGTTTGATTCACGCGTGCGCGATTCAGGGGTCACTCAGACATGTTGGTGGGGACTTTGTGAAACCCTCTCTTGCTTTTTCCCCTCCGAGATTCCTCCATTCTCTTCAGTGGCCGTGATTCTGTAGTTTCAGGCTTTTCTGGCCAAAGAGACTGCTGTTTTTAATTAGCGGCCCCTCTAAGACCATGTACTCTTCGTGGACTACACTGAGCTCTGAAATAGAAGCCACGAACACAGGGGACCTCCCTGGTACAGCTCCCCTCCCTCCTCTCCTCTTCATTGAGGGATTTGCTTTTTGTATCATGTCCAGGATGTATACTTGTTTTCTGGGGGCAGTCCTGCAGTCAGGTCTTATTCTGTCATTATTGGAAGCGGAAGTTCCTATTTGTTGTTTAGCATAAAAGATGATTTATCACAAGAAGGCAAAAATATAACTTATCTGAATTCCACTGGCCTTGATGGGAAGGTAAAAAGCTAGTCCAATCTTTCTGGAAAGCAGTTAACATCATATGTATTTAGAACCTAAAATTCCTTAATGACGAATAGTAGGACATTGTTAAGTCAATGTTTTCGCTTTAAGTACTGTTTATAAACAATATCAAATAAGATGGGAAAATGCAAAACAAATTAAATCTACCAGTTTATTTATCCATTCACCTACTGAAGGACATCTTTTTATCCATTCACCTACTGAAGGACATTTTTGCTTCCAATTTGGCAATCATTAATAAAGCTGCTATACACATCCATGTTCAGGTTTTTGTGTGAACCTAAGTTTTAAACTCCTTTGGGTAAATATCAAGGAGTGCAACTGCTCGATCATATGTTAAGAGTATGCTTAGTTTTGTAAGAAACCACCAAACTGTTTTCCAAAGTGGCTGCCCCATTTTGCATGCCCACCAGCAATGAAAGAGAGTTCCTGTTGCTCCATATCATGTCAGCTTTGGTATTGTCAGTGTTCTGGATTTTGGCCATTCTAGTAGGTGTGCCGTGGTATCTCATTGGTGTTTTAATTAGCATTTCTCTGATGACATATGATGTGGAACATCTTTCCATATGCTTATTTGCCGTCTGTATATCTTCTTTGAGAATGTATCTGTTCAGGTCTTTGGCCTACTTTAAAAATCAGGTTGTTTGTTTTTCTTACTGAGTTTTAAAAGTTCTTTGTATATTTTGGATAACAGTCTTTTATCAGATACGTCTTTTGCAAAGATTTCCTCCCAGCCTGTGGCTTTCTTTTTTTTTTAAATTTTCTTGACAGTGCCTTTTGCAGAGTAGAAATAATTAATTTTAATGAAGTCCAGCTTATCAATTCTTTCATGGATTATGCCTTTGGTGTTGTATTAAAAAGTCATCGCCAGGGTGCCTGGAGGGCTCAGTCAGTTAAGCATCTGCCTTCTGTTCAGGTTATGATTTCAGGGTCTTGGGATTGCAGGCTCCCTTCTTTGTGGGGAGTCTGCTTCTCCCTCTGCCCCTCTCCCCACTCGTTCTCTCAATCTCTCTCTCTCAAATAAATAAAATCTTAAAAAAAAAGTCATCACCAAACACAAGGTCAACTAGATTTTCTCATGTTATAAGAAAGTTTTATAGTTTTGCATCTTACATTTAGGTCTTGATCATTTTAAGTTGAAGAGTGTAACGTCTATGTCTAGATTCAGTTTTTTCATGTGGATGTCCAGTTGTTTCAGCACCGTTTGCTAAAAAGTCTATTCTTTTCTCCATTATATTGCACTTGGTCTTTGTCAGGATCAGTTGACTATACTTATGTGGGGTTTATTTCTGGGTTCTTTATTCTGCTCCACTGATCTATTATCTATTCTGTTGTCAATACCACATTATTTTAATTACAATAGCTTTATAGCAAGTCTTGAGGTTGGGCAGTGCCAACTTTGTTCTCATCTTTTAATATTGTGTTGGCCCTATGGGTCTTTTCCCTTTCCATATAAACTTTAGAATCAGTTTGTTGATATCCACAAAATAATTTGCTGGGATTTTGATTGGGATTGCATTAAATCTGTAGATCAAGTTGGGAAGAACGGACATCTTAACAATATTGAGTCTTCCTATCCATCAACATGAAATGTGTCTCCATTTATTTAGTTCTTCTTTGATTTTATTCATCAGATTTTGTGGTTTCCCTCATATAGATCTTGTACATATGTTGTTATATTTTTACCTAAGTATTTCATTTTGGGGTCTAATGTAAATGGTATTATGTTTTTAATTTCAAATTCTGCTTGTTAATTGACTTTTATAGAAAAATAATTGACTTTTATATATTAACCTTGTACCCTTTAACCTTGCTATAATCAGTTATTAAATTTAGGACATATTTGGGGACTCAGATTTTTTTTTCTTTTTAAAAATTTAATTTTTTTTTAAATTTAATTTTTTAATAAGTTTTAAATTTTAATTCCAGTATAGTTAACATACATTGTTATATTAGTTTCAGGTGTACAATACAATGATTCAACAATTCTGTACATTACTCAGTGCTCATCAGGATAAGTGTGCTCTTTAATCCCATCACCTATTTTGCCCATCCCCCACCCACTTCCCCTCTGGTAACCATTAGTTTGTTCTCTAGAGTTAAGAGTCTATTTCTTGGTTTGTCTTTCTCTCTTTTTTTCCATTTGTTCATCTGCTTTGTTCTTAAACTCCATATATGTGTGAAATCACGGTATTTCCCTTTCTCTGACTGATTATTTCACTTAGCATTATACTGTCTAGTTCCATCCACGTTGCTGCAAATGGCAAAATCTCATTCTTTTTAATGGCTAAATTATATATAATTTAAGTTCTTTTCCTGTTGCTTCATTAGCAGTATATAGAAATGCAAAGGATTTCTGTACATTGATTTTGTATCCTGTGACCTTACTGAATTCGCTTATCAGTTCTAGTAGTTTTTTGGTGGAATCTTTAGAATTTTCTATATATAGTATGTCATCTGCAAATAGTGAAAGTTTTATTCCTTACCAATGTGGATGCCTTTTATTCCTTTTTCTTGTGTGATTGCCATGCCTAGGACTTCTATGTCGAATAAAAGTGGTGAGAATGGACATCTTTGTCTTATTCCTGATCTTAAGGGGAAAATGTTCAGTTTTTTACCATTGAGTATGATGTTAGCTGTGGGGTTTTCATATATGGCTTTTATTATGTTGAGGTATGTTCCCTCTAAACCTATTTTGTCAAGGGTTTTTATCATGAGTGGATGTACTTTGTCAAATGCTTTTTTTGCATCTATTGAAGCGATCATACGGTTTTTATCCTTTTGATTTGCAAATATTGAACCATCCTTGCATCCTGGGCATAAATCCCACTTAATCATGGTGGATGAGTTTTTTAAATGTATTGTTGGATCCAGTTTGCTAATGTTTTGTTGAGGATTTTTGCATCTGTGTTTATTAGAGATATTGACCTATAGTTCTTTTTTTGTAGTGTCTTTTTTTTTTTTTTTTTTTTTTAAGCAGGCTCCATGCCCAGCATGGAGCCCAATGGGGAGCTTGAACTCATGGCCCTGAGATCAAGACCTGGGCTGAGATGAAGAGTTGAACACTTTATGACTGAACAGGCACCCCTGTAGTGTCTTTATATGGTTTTGGCGTCAGGGTAATGCAGGCCTCATAGAATGAACTTGGAAAACTTCCTTCCTCTTTTATTTGTTGGAATGGTTTGAGAAGAATAGGTCTTAAGTCTTCTTTAAATGTTTGGTACAGTTCACCTGTGAAGTCATCTGGCCTTGGACTTTTGTTTGTTGGTAGTTTTTTTGATTACTGTTTCAATTTCATTGCTGGTAAGTGGTCTGTTCAAATTTTCTATTTCTTCCTGATTCAATTTTGGAAGGTTATATGTTTCTAGAAATTTACCCATTTCTTCTAAGTTGTCCAATTTGTTGGCATATAATTTTTCATAATATTCTCTTATTATATTTTGTATTTCTGTGGCATTGGTTGTTATTTCTCCTCTGATTTTGTTTGAGTCATCTCTCTTTCTCTCTGTCAACAAATTTGGCTAAAGTTTTATCAATTTTGTTGCTTTTTCAAATAATCAGCTTCTGGTTTCATTGGTATCTTCTATTGTTTTTTTAGTTTCCATTTTGTTTATTTCTGCTCTAATCTTTATTATTTCCTTCCTGGTTTTGGGGTTTTGTTTGTTCTTTTTCTAGCTCCTTTAGTTGTAAAGTTAGGTTGTTTATTTGAGATTTTTCTTGCTTTTTGAGGTAGGCCTGTATTGGTATAACATTTCCTCTTAGAACAGCTTTTGCTGCTTCCCAAAGTTTTTGGACTGTTGTGTTTTCACTTTCATTTGTCTCCATGTATTTTTTGATTTCTTTGTTGATTTCTTGGTTGACCCATTCATTGTTTAGTAGCATATTATTTAACCTTCATGTATTTGTGTTCTTTCCAGACTTTTTTTTTTGTGATTGGCTTCTAACTTCATAATGCTGTGGTAAGAAAAGATGCATGTAATGACTTTGATATTCAACCCAGAGATCATGACTCAGTTGCTCAACTGGCTGAGCCCCCAGGTGCCTCGTATTACTGGTTTTTTGATTTACAGTTACCAATCAGTTTGTATATCACATCTTCTGGGTATAGCAGTTTATATTAAGTTGATAGTCACTTACATTTGAACCTATTCTTTACTCCTTTCCTCCCCATGTTTTAGGTATATGGTGTTATACTTTATATCCTTTTGTGAGTTCCTTGACTGATTTTTACAGATATAAGGTTATTTTTATTGATTTTGTGCTTCCTACTTGCCTTACTCTTGCTTATGGTCTTTCCTTTCCACTCAAAGAGTCCCCTTTAACATTTCTTGTAGGGTTCGCTTAGTGGTCATTCTTGGGAATGTTTGGGAAATTATTTCTCCTTCTATTCTGAATGATAGTCTTGCTAGATAGAGTATATATTCTTGCCGCAGGTTTCTTTTCTTTTCTTTTTTTTCCCTTTCAGCAGTTTGAATATATCATGCCACTTCTTTCTGGCCTGCAAAGTTTCTGCTGAAAAGTCAGCTGATAGCCTTATGTGGTTTCCCTTGTAGGTAACCGCTTTCTTTTCTTGCAGCTTTTAGAATTCTCTATCACTACTTTTTGCCATTTTAATTATTATGTGTCATGGTGTGGACCTCCTTGGGTTGATTTTTTGGGGGGATTTGTGTGCCTCCTGGATCTAGATTTCTGTTTCCCTCCCATATTGGGGAATTTTTCAGTTATTATTTTTTTCAAATAAATTTTCTGCCCCCTTTTCTTTCTGTTCTCCTTCTGGGATCCCTGTAATGTGAATGTTATTATGCTTGATGATGTCACTAAATTCCTTAAATCTGTTCTCATTTTGCATAATTTTTTTTTCTTTCACCTGCTCAGCTTGCTTACTTTCCATTACTCTGCCTTCCATGTCACTGATTGGTTTTGCTTCATCTACTCTACTATTTATTCTATCTAGTGTATTTTTTTTTTTTAGTTCATGTCTATTATTAACCCATATACAATTACTTGTCTTCTGGTTTGTTGAAGCAATAAGTCAGACATTTGCCACAATAATGTCTGTCGAGTGGCTAGCCACGAAAACTCCAGCACCACACTCATCTAGTATATTTTTATATTTCATTTATTATGTTCTTCATCTCTGATTGGTTCTTTTTTATTTTATTGTTAAGGGTCTCACTGATGTCCTCCACTCTTTTTTTTAAGTACAGTGCGTATCTTTATGATCATTTAAGATCTTTAAATATTCTTTAACAGGCATATTACTTGTCTCCATTTTGCTTAGGTCTTTTCCTGTGATTTTACCCTCTTCTTTCATTTGGGGCATAATCCTCTGTCTCCTCTTTTTGTCTGTCTCTCTGTGTCTGTTTCTGTTTCTGTTTCTTTTTTTTTTTTTTTAAGATTTTATTTATTTATTTGACAGAGAGAGACACAGAGAGAGAGGGAACACAAGCAGGGGGAGCGGGAGAGGGAGAAACAGGCTTCCTGCTGAGTAGGGAACCTGATGAGAGGCTCGATCCCAGGACCCTGGGATCATGATCTGAGGCGAAGGCAGATGCTTAATGAGTGAGCCACCCAGGCACCCCCCTCTGTGTCTGTTTCTGTGTGTTAGTTAAGACAGCTATGTTCAGGGCAGTGTTCAGTTCCTGTGGTGTTAATTGGCCAGTCTGGGCTGCCTTGGGCTTGAGGTGAGCCAGACTGGGCATTTGCCAAAGATGCAGTAGCACCAAACTGCAGGGCACTTTCCTTCTGTTGTCCCCTGAGAAGATTTCATTGGTGGGCAGGGCCTGCAGTCAGACCAGATATCTGCCTCCAGACCACTGCTAGGGGTTCCATCTGACTGGTGGGTATGGTTATCTTTCCTTCCTCCCAGGGCAGGAGTCACTTGGAGTGGTGCTGGCCACTGTGGGGGCTGCTTGTGCATGGCCAGTCCTGTGGTACTGCCCTCTATGGACTCTGGCCAAGAGTGCATACGAGAGGGTAGATCTGAGGAACCCCAGTTGGGAAGGTGTGTCAGGGCCCTGGTGCTAGCAAGCTTTGCTTGCCACCATTCCTCTGTGGGCAGGGCTGTGCAGCACAGGGACTGAGGTGGGCCATCTGGAGGGGTGGATTGGTGGAAGCACTGGGCAGGGAGGATGGGCAGCAGTGTTAACCAGCTAGGTAGCAATTTCTGCAAGGGGCTGTGTGTTTACACTGGGGGGGAGGGGAAGGAAATGGTGCCTGCCAGCTCCTTTGTTCCTGGATGAGTACCCCAGAGTTTTCTGTCCCTCCGAGATGCACTGTGACAGTAAATACTCTCCTTCCTGTATGGATTTTCAAACCGCTTCCTCTATGCTGTATCTCCACGGGCTCTTTGTAGTGCCATCTATTTAAAGGCAGGGACTCAGTCTCCTCTGCCCACTGCCTCTTCCAGAGCCAAGCCTGCTGATTTTTAAAAAATTCCAGGTTTTAAGTCCCACTGGTTATAAGAACTCATGAAATTCAGTCCCTCTGGTTTTCAAAGCCAAATGTTATAGAGATTCATCTTCCCCAAGTGGGCTTCCCAGCGTGGGGGTCTCTTCTCTCCCCTTTCCATGCCCATGGCATCCTTCCCTCCTGTGGATAGTCCTATAAGTCCATTTAGTTTCTGACCACTTCTCTGCCTTTCCAACAATCTTCAATGTGTCATCTTCTCTACATTTATTTGTGGAGTTTATTCTGCCAGTCTTCAGGTCATTTTTTGGGTTATTTATACTTATGTGAGTGTTATCTAGTTGTATGCATGGGATGAGGTGAGCCTAGGGGCCTCCTACTGCACCATTTTCCCCAGAAGTCCGGACTCAGATTTTCTACATAGACAATCATGTCACCTGTGAACAAAGACAGTTTTATTTCTTCATCCCCAATCTGTATACCTTTCATTTCCTTTTCTTGTCTTATTGCATTAGTTAGGACTCCCAGTATGATGTTGAAAAGGAATGGCTATAGGGGACATCATTGCTTTGTGCCTGATCTTAGTGAGAAAGGTTCTAGTTTCTCACTTCGATGTTAGCGTGTGGATTTTTATTCCTCAAGTTGAAGGTTTCTCCTCTGTTCCTAGTTTACTGAGAGTTGTGTTTGTTTGTTTGTTTGTTTTAAATCATGAATGGGCATATTGAATTTTGTCAAAATCTTTTCCTGCATCTATTGATACAATCATGTGATTTTTCTTTTTTAGCCTGTTGATGTGATGGATTATATTAGTTGATATTCAAGTGTTAAGCTAGCTTTGTATACCTGAGTTAAATCTAAGTCATGGTAAATAATTTTTTTTATACATTGTTGGACTCAGTTTGCTAATATTTTGTTGTGGATTTTTGCAACTAGGTTTATAAGAGATACTGGTCTGTAGTTTTCTTATAAGGTCTGGGTGGTTTTGGTGTTAGAGTAATGTTGGTCTCATAGAATGAGTTAGGAAGTATTACCCTTCCTCTGTCATTGGAAGAAATTGTAGAGAACGGTATAATTTCTTTGTTACATGTTTGGTAGAATTCACCAGTGAACCTATGTGGGCCTAGTGCTCTGTTTTGGAAAGTTAATCATTATTGATTCAATTTATTTAATAGATATAGGCCTATACAGACTATTTCCTCCTTCATTTTTTTTTTTTTAAGATTTTATTTATTTATTTGTCAGAGAGAGAGCCCAAGCAGGGAGCAGCAGGCAGAGCAGGCAGAGGGAGAAGCAGGCTTCCCGCTGAGCAGGGAGCCTGTTGTGGGGCTCCATCCCAGGACCCTGGGATCATGACCTGAGCCAAAGGCAGATGCTTAACTGACTGAGCCACCCAGGTGTCCCATATTTCCTCCTTCATTTTTAAGAACAGTTTTGTTGGACTTCTTGAATGGCAGCATTTTCTTTTTTTAGTAACTTGAATATACTCATTGTCTGCCCTCCATGGTGTCTGATGAGAAATGAGCTGTTAATCTTACTGAGTACTTGTATATAAGTTATTTTTGTCTTAACTGATCTCAAGATTCTCTCTGCTTCTGTCTCCTGATAGTTTGACTATGATGTAATTGTGGATCTCTTGAGTTTATCCCACATGGAATTGAGTCTCTTGGATGTAAATATTAACATTTTTCATCAAGTTGAGGATGTTCTCAGCCATGGTTTCTTTGAATGTTCTTTCTGCACTTTTCTCTTTCCTCTCCTGGGATTCCCATTATGTGTCTTTAGTATACTCATGGTGTCCCACATGTCTCTGAGGCTCTGTTCATTTCTCTTCATTTTTCTTTCTGTTCCTCAGAGTGGATTCTTCCATTTGACTTAACTTCAATTTCATTGACTCTTCTGCCAGCTCAAATCTGTTATTGACCCTGTAGTGAATTTTTCATTTCAGTTATTGAGCTTTTCAATACCAGAATTTCTATTTGGCTCTTTTTTATGATTTCTAACTTCTTGATATTCACTCTTTGGTGAGACATCATTCTCAAACTTTAATTCTTTAGACAGGGTTTCCTTTAGTTTTTTGAACACATTTATACTAGTTGATTAATGTCTTTGTCCAGTAAGTTTAAAATTTGGACTTTCTCAAGAATAGTTTCTATCAAGTGCTTTTTTTCTTTGCATGGGCCATACTTTCCTATTTTTTTGTATGTTGGTTTTTTGTTTTTGTTTTTTTTTTTTGATTGACGTTTGGACAACTTAAAGAATGAAAATATGGTAACTGGATATCAGATTCTTGTTCTACCCCTCCAACCTGGATTTTTTTGTTGCTGTTTGTTGTTGCTGTTTATCTGTTTAATGGTTTTCCTGAATAAATTCTGTGAAATCTGGATTTTTTGCTGTGTGCTACCTCTGAAGTCTCTGCTCAGTTAGCTTACTTGGTCAGCTAATGATTAGACAGAGATTTCCTTAAATGCCCTGAACCGGTAAGTCTTTCACCCTTTGCTGAGGGACTTCTATGTAGGTTGAGACATGCCTTTAATATTTTGGCAGCTTACAACCCTGACTTAGCTTTTAACTCCTGCTTGTGAAGATCCTGAAGGTCAGCCAGAGATGAGAAATTAGGGCCTTCTCAGGTCTTTCCTGGGCATACACACAGCCCTACAAAGCACCCTACATATGTATTGTCAGTAATACACTGAAGCTTTTCAAATCTTTCTATGGTCATCCCATTCCCCAGGTTTCCATTTCAAGTTTGCTGTTTGCTCCAACAGATATTTCCGCCTCAGGCAGCTGCGATGTTAAATAATTACTGATTTTTTTTTTTTTTTTTTTTAACACAAATGCCCTGGTATTAGGACTTTCCTTACTGAGCAAGCTCTGAGTCGGGTCAAATAAAGATAAGCCCTGTTAATGGACTTTTCTAGGGAGCTGCCAGACAGGTCAAACATTGACAATTTTCTGGGTATGTGGCTTTTTGGGGAGCTCTAAGCCCATTTTGCTTCTCTTTAATGGCTGATAGGCTACTGGTTTTCTCAGTTACTGTGGTTCTGAATCTGTTGGTTTTCGTGGTTATCATGGAACTGGGAAGAAGGAGATGGGAATAGGGCAAGGGAATAGGGCAAATGCCACAAGGCTTACTGTTTTTACTGAGATTCAGTCATTTTTCTTGAATAAATGTTGTTCATTGTTGTAAATTCTTGGTTAATTTCCAGAGTTCTTAAATGTTGATTTTTGACAATTTTTGCCTGTGTTCTCCTTGCCCTTATGGGGGAGATTTCCAGAGGTCCTTACTCCACTATTCCAGAAGTGTTTCCTCCATAAACAGTAATCTCTGTACTGTGCTGTAATGTAATGATGTATTCAGGGCATGCTGAGGAACATTCAACTTTGGCTCCAGACTGCTGTGCTTTTTGAGTTATTGCTTTTTTCCCTGCCTTTTTCTTTTTCTTTTTTTCTTTTTTTTAAAGATTTTATTTAATTATCTGAGACAGAGAGAAGGAGAGAGACAGAGAGCACATGAGAGGGGGGAGGGTCAGAGGGAGAAGCAGGCTCCCTGCCGAGCAGGGAGCCCGATGCGGGACTCGATCCCGGGACTCCAGGATCATGACCTGAGCCGAAGGCAGTCGCTTAACCAACTGAGCCACCCAGGCGCCCTTCCCTGCCTTTTTCTTATAAATGTTAGCCTATGGGTCTTCCCACAGCAGTTCCTCTTTCCTTGTTAATATGCTACTTCCAATATGTTGTGGAGTTAATAATCAAATAGCCGAATTAGTTAGCAATATTTAAAAAGAGCTTTGGATGGTCCACTGCAATGTGTGTGGACTTTGTGACATAGTGACTGCTTACAAATCATTTTGCCCTTTTCACTCCTATGTTTTAAAAATGAGGTTTCTAGATATCTGAATTTGGAAGTGAGTTGGTGATGTCCAAATCATGGGAGAGAGCAGTCCCACAGTACTCCCTGCTGAGTCAGATTACATCTCTAGTAGAATAGCTAATTCTGGTGTTTAAGATGATGTTGAACAAATAGAGGAGTTTCGAGGTAACAGTAGCCAGGATGGAGGGTGAGGAAGCTCTGAAACTGCCATATGAGGAATAATTGGGAAGAGTGGTGATATTTCACTCCGAGAAAGAAAAACTTGGAAAAAAGGAAAAGCTTATTGGAGTGTAGGATAGGGCTGAGATGGCAATAAAATTATTCTGTTTCCCTGCATCATACTCATGCCAAATGGCATGGTTATGACAAAAAAGCATAGGCTATAATGAGACAGATGCCGACCCAGTAGAAGATAAATTTCTAAAAATGAGAACTATCCAACAATGTAATTGAGTAAGCATTTATTTACCACAGCCTGGGCCTGGGCAGACAAAATTAAATGAGATAGAATCACTATTCTAGAGCTGCTCATCAAGTGAAAGCCCCCTCCTTAGTGATTAAACCAGGACTAAATGATCGTCTGTCAAACATAGTGTATTGGATAGAAGACTGGGGTATATGACAGCTAAGGTCCAGTCTAAAACTACAGGTTGGAGTCCACTGGCATCCCTGCAGAGCTGGCAGATGAGCTTAGGGCAAGATAAAATATTCAGTGTGAATCTAGAGTCTCCAAGGAATACAATGTATTTTTGAACTCTTTGTCTCCCAAGTCTCTCTTTGTAGTTACCATGTGCGAAGCTGGAGGCAAGTTAACTTTACCTTAGAATTTTACTGACACCTAGTGGCAAATATGGATATTAATAAAATCTAAAATGTTAGAAGACAATACATAAGTAGCACAAATAAAAATGCTTAATATTTAAAAAATTATAAATGTATATAGTGATAAAAATGTATTCATGCTTTGAACTATCTTCTCAAAAAATATTTAAAATTGTTTAAATGTTATCTTCAAGATATTTTTATCCTGGAGTTTCAAGCTCTTTAGTATCTTCGTAGGTTTTATTTATAGGCAAACTTACAGTGTCATTACTGTCTCTTCTAACTCATATATTTCATTTATACTATTTTCATGAACTATCAGTGTACTAAATTTTGGTTACAAATTAATTAAAGTTTGTATCACTAAACCACAAAGGTAAATATCCTCCTATTCAAAGGGAGAATTACAGGCACCAATCCAATACCATTAACAGTATTTTTCACTGTAGTGACACCTGATTTTTAACATTCTTGACAAGCCAGGAGAAGGTTGGTTCTGGTTAAATCTAGGAACTACTGCTAAGAAACAACAGGTGCTAATTGGTCTGTGGGGAAATTAAACCCCTGTTTGGGCCTCTCCAGAATGCCTTTATGCTAAATAAGTTGAGATACATGGCTACGGCTACTGAGCTATAGAATATATATAAAAATTTTCTGTAATTCACCTATAAACAAAATAGAAAAGCATAATGTGCCAAGTTTTTCATAGTAAGTGAAACATAAGAATATTAAGATTACAGATAAAAAAAATATAGCTGTTGTTGATAACGTTTAACGACATGATAAGAAAATGAAAGTCTTCTAGGATAGAAGAAGGTCTCATTAACATTTTCATGGTTATGGTACCATAACATTTTGATATGATATGAAAATGCCACTTGCCCCTTCCCCATTAAAACTTTCAAAGGAATTATAACCTCCAAATACTTTTTCCTTCTGCAGGTCTTCCACCCTCCCACATTTCAAAAATAAAACATGACTGATAAGCCAGTTCTTTTTCCTTTTTTTTTTTTTAATATTTATTTATTTATCTATCAGAGAGAGAGAGAGAAGGAACACAAGCGGGGGGAGTGGGAGAGGGAGAAGCAGACTCCCTGCTGAGCAGGGAGCCCGATGTGGGACTCGATCCCAGGACCCTGAGATCATGACCTGAGCTGAAGGCAGACGCTTAACCGACTGAGCCACCCAGGCGTCCCAAGCCAGTTTTTTTTCCTAATTACAAAAGCAAACCACCTTATGCGTGGAGAAAGCAAGCCCAGACGGCTTGGCTCTGGTGTCTGAGCTTCCAGGCACCACCCTGAGCTGCTCTGAGTGACTCTCAAGGCTGTGCCAAGCAAAACAGAAGTCAGAGTGGTTTGCATGCGATGATGCCTACACTGGAGAAAATTACTTTGATTTCCCTGACCTACTTTAGTGATACGGGAATTTATCACTATCAGGGCTGGCAGTCTCTATAAATTCATTACATAACATGCATTTTATTACTATTTAGCTTCTATTAGCTTAGTGTTACAAACAATGGAAAGGAACAGAACTCATAAAAACAGTATTAGCAAATGTAGGTCAAGCCAATTTAAAGTTTCCATTCAATATTTTTTCTCCAGATAATATATAATCTGTTTCTCTAAGTTTTCTCACACACAGTGACCTAACCTCTACTTTTTTTTTTTTAAGATTTATTAACTTATTTTTGAGAGAGTGAAAGAGAGAGAAAGAGCATGAGTGGGAGGGGCAGAGGGAGAGAGAGAATCTGAAGCAGACTCCCCCGCTGAGTGGGGAGCCGGACCTGGGGCTCCATCTTAAGACCCTGAGATCGTGACCTCAGCCGAAACCAAGACTCAGATGTTTAACTGACTGTGCCACCCAGGCATCCCCAGACCTAACCTCTTAATCATTCCTGTTTCTCTCTAGCATTGAATAGGATGGCAGTTAAGCTTAACCAATTTCAGTGTGGGGTCTACAGATTTTCATATATTTAATAAATTGAATTAATTCACGGAATTATAGAGCACAGGTCTGGATGTTGAGCAGAACATCTGTTAAGTGTTTAATGGATTAGGCTATTGTAGAAGAGGATTAGAATTGTAGAAGATAATCAACATCTAATCCATTTTGAAAGCATTTTAAAATTGTAGGTATTTTAAAATCAGTAACAATAATGATTCACCGTGACCCCAATTAAAAAAAAATGTCTTGCTCTTCTTGCCATAATTAAAATCTTGTATATTTTAGGATGCTCATAAAGACTTAACAACATGGAATAACCTAGCAATGGTAATAGGTGTGATTCCAATTTTTAAAATGCTACTAATGCAATAATTTATTGAAAGTTATTCTTGGTACTTCACAAGGGCTCAAGGCTATTTACAAGAAAGTACAGTGGATTAGAAGGAAGAAGATTTGGGTCCCAGCTTTCATCCCATTACCTTACTAGGCTTGTGACTTAAGGCAAATCACTTAGAATCCCTGAGCCGCTGTTTCCTCATTCATACCCTACCTCGTTCAGCTCCACCACTAGGTTGGCGTGCACCCTGCTGGCCTCCCGCATGGCGCCCAGCACACCTCACGCACGCAGTTAATGTTTGCTGGCTGACCTAACCAACAAGATTGGTTGAAAATGAAAATAAAAATATTGTCATGCATATCTCAGAAGGGTTGCTACGAGGTTAAAATGATGAAGTGGTATAATATACGGGAAAATGGTTTGAGAACCATATAATGCTATATAGACACACGGTGTGTTTCTTTTCAAAAATGGAGGAAGAAGTTCTTTCTCCATTTTTAAAATGTGGATACATTTTTGGTACCTAACTTAAAAAGAAATTAAGATAAATGTGTTAATAACTGCAAGTTATTTCAAATCACTACAGCTTACAAATCTATAACTATTCTGAGAAAAATAGGCTATATCTACCTACAGCTTCAGAGGACTTCAATGATTGCTTAAGATTAATATGACTTTAGAGATAAAAGATCTGTGATTTTCAATAGCACAGGTAAACTTTTCAGATAAGTTCAGGTTAAAAAGTCACATGTGGGGGCGCCTGGGTGGCTCAGTCTGTGCTCTCTCTGTCAAATAAATAAATAAAATCTTAAAAAAAAAGTCACATGTGAATTCCCTATAACACGGTCATAATATAGAATAGCTTACCATATTTTAAAAAGAGATTTATATGGACTAATGTTTAAGGTCTAAGATTATACCGTTAGGTGAAAAATGCAAACTAAATATTTATATTTATATAAAGAAAAATGAACCCACATATTTTCTGATGTTCAAATATATATGTATATGAATATCTTGAAAAAGGCCTAGAAGGTACATACCTAATTATAGCAATGATAACAGTGATTATCATTGAGGAGGGGAATGGAATTGCCTAAGGGCAAGTAGGGACTTTTGCCTTATTGGTATTGTTTGAAATGTTTTAATAGCAGGAATGTGAAAAACAGACAAGAGCATATTACCAATTCATAGAATCTCTCTTTTTTTTTTAAAGATTTTATTTATTTGACAGAGAGACACAGAGAGAGAGGGAACACAAACAGGGGGAGGGGGAGAGGGAGAAGCAGGCTTCCCACTGAGCAGGGAGCCTGATGTGGGGCTTGATCCCAGGACCCTGGGATCATGACCTGAGCCGAAGGCAGACGCCTAATGACTGAGCCACCCAGGCGCCCCAATTCATAGACTCTCTTGAGCCTTACGTGAATATTGAAGATGGAAGGGGTAATGATCTATTTAGTATTACACAACTAAGGGTGTATGTGTTGGTCCTTGCAAGGAGGGAGCACTAAAGCTTTTGGTGACACGACATTTAGGTGTTCTTTCATGGAGTAGGTGAAAAAGTTTTCTTATAGAGCAGACAGTCTCAATGGCTGACAGCACCAATATCTTACATTAAATAGGATACTAAAAAAGAAAAAAACCCCACAAAATTAGAAAAATTAAGGGAAAATATATTTGTTAGTTATATTCATGGTAATGGAAAGCTGGTAATTAGACATGATTCTCATTAGAGTTACAACATAGCTTCTAGATATTCTACCATTAAATAAATGAATTAAATTTCATTTTGAATTAGTTTTATTATTTCAACATATTTGGTTTGCCCAATCCATGAGACAAAAAGACATGTTGAGTAAATACAACATAATTTCTATAACCTGAGGGGACCTGCGCATCGTTACCTGATTGCTCGCAATGCTGACTGGCCGCTGAGTGGTGTCATGGCTCGAAGACTCCCCTCGGTTGCAATAGTTCTCTCCCTGAGGTTTTCCTTATTGTTTGTTCATCCTCTCCTTCTTCCATAAGCTTCCTTTCTCGGGATGACATGTTCTCCGTATACCTTCCATCGCCTGGTGTTCTTTGCAGGGAGTCTCTGTCCGAAAGGGGCCTCTGTGGCTGTGATGTACTTTGCTCATGGAATTCATCACCCATCAGTGGTTCTCCCATCGCTCCAGGGCCACCGAGCCCATCCTCAGGCTTCACATATGGGGGCTGGTCCTCCTTATGCTCGTACATAGACAGTCTCTTCTCGACCACCTCACGGATCAACACTGAAACATTATATGTGCAAAAATCACTGTGATTGTTCATATTTGAGTAGTTATAATGCTGACTTACAGATGAGGCCTTCCCTGTGTTACTTTTATACAAAGTCAGCACATTTAACTTCTGTGCCACTTAATGCATTGAATATGAATTATAGTCAATGCCTGTTTTAACAGAATATCATTTATAAAGTAATGACAGAAGATATTAATTCTGATCAAATTACACAAGAACCAAAAATATTATTGAGGGTAAAAATTTGTGCCTTTGTTAATTGAGATAATGAAACTTTAAAAACTAAAACTATAAATTTTTTTTTTTTAAATCTTGTGTGAGATCTTTTTTTTTTAAAAGATTTTATTTATTTATTTGATAGAGAGAGACAGCGAGAGAGAGAACACAAGCAGGGGGAATGGGAGAGGGAGAAGCAGGCTTCCCGCCGAGCAGGGAGCCCAATGTGGGGCTTGATCCCAGAACCTTGGGATCATGACCTGAGCCGAAGGCAGACGCTTAACGACTGAGCCACCCAGGCGCCCCTAAAACTATAAAATTTAACATCTTTCTCCTATTTATTCTTTCTGCTGAAAAATTTCAGAAATGACTTTTTTTTCCAAACATTTTATTTAAAAAAAGAGATTTTTTTTTTTAAGTAGTCTCTATATCCAATGTGGGGCTCGAACTTACAACCCCAAGATCAAGAGTCGTATGCTCTACCAACTGAGCTGGCCAGGTGCCCCAGAAATGATTTTTTTTTTTTTTTTGAGGGAGAGAGAGAGTGCAAGCACACTCGTGAGTGCGAGGGTAGGGGGTGGAGCGAGAGGGAGAGAGAATCTTAAGCAGGCTGCATGCCTAGCACAGAGCCTGATGCGGGCTCGATCTCATGACCCTGAGATCATGACCTGAGCTGATATTAAGAGTCAGATGCTTAACTGACTGAGCCATCCAGGAGCTTCCAGAAATGACTTTTAAATAAAAGAGCTTACTGTCAAGCACTGTCCTTCCCACCAGACTGTATTCCATGGTTTTGTCAACTTCATTCATTAGCCATGGAAGGAATCCTATCTCAATATCTGTAATAAAAAAAAGTTAATTTTGTTATAGTGAAATTCAATCATTATAATGATTTTTATGAATCATTATAGATAGGAAGAATCTGTGCTTTCTCCCTAATTGTTGAAGATTCATCAATACCGTTTTCTTAATACAAAATGTCAAATAGATTTATACAGCGTGACTTTTGCCACATTCTCTATGCATGTTCTGGTCCATCTCCTTTCTATTGTGGTTAAAATAGTATTTTCAAAACTATGAGGTTTTCCTTGGCGTCCAGGCCTTTGGACCTGAGTGCACAGGTGCAATCTGACGTGGATGAAGGAGACAGGGGAGGGGAGTGGGGAGGAAGATGTGGGTCTGCGAGCAGAACTCTAACCCAAACGTGATACAAATCTGGGATTGAGCCATGCTGACAGAAAGAATGCCCCCATCTGAAGCCTGGGGCCTAGGAGAAGCTGACCAAGAATCAGAGGACAAGGGCCAGAGAGTGTCTGAGAAGAAGGCCACCTAGAAATGGGTCAGAAACTAGGTGCTTCCATTAGTGATAAATTTGTTCAAACTGAAATCGAAATCTACTCTACTGTGTGAGCCTTTAAAAAATACGGTCCATTACAATATGTACTTTAATGTTTCAAAATAGCTTTTTAGGGGATCTGGCATCTGTTACTTTTCAATGAGGTGATGAGAGAGTGCAATAGGATATTATACTCACTACCAGAAATAATATTTTTAATCTGAGGCATAAATCTCATTTTCAAGCTTCTAAATGATCCGTAACTGACTTTTTCAGCAATTCATGAGAGAAAAAAAGGTTGCTAGCCTCTTTGACTAACAGCAGAGGTCTAGCTAGACCCCAGGGGGTGGCAGGGCAGCGTGGAAGGAGCACTGGATCTGGGGTCAGAGTCCGAGGCCTAACGGCTCCCCCTGGCTGTTTGGGAGAAGGCATTTCACTTCTCTGAGCTTCAGTTTCTACTTCTGAAAAATGGGAATTAATCTGCCCTATCTACCCCCCCCCCCAGGGTTACTGGGAGGGTCAAATGCTATCATGTATGGAAAATACTACAGAAATGGTAAAGTACAATATAAATGTAAACTAGGAGTTGTGTGTAACCTGACCTCTCTCTATGAATGTGTCCTGAATTGAATATGTATTCAGTGAAAATTAACATTACTAAACTCTGCCCCACAATACTATTAGCCATTTGAAAAAGGTTATGTATACAAAAGCTATGTGGATTTAAGTGCTTTTGGAGCTGAGGAAGGAGGGTGAGGAATGGCAACTCCTACCCTTCATTTGGCGGGGCTAGCTGAGGGGTGGGTCTTGGCGGGTGCTCACCGAGAGCTGACAGGTGTGAGTTCTCTAAAGGTAGAGACCAGGTCTCCTTGTTTTTATCTCCCACACCTAATACAGTGCCTGGGATGGTGGAAACACCTAATTAAATGAATACACGACTTTCATTGTTGCCCCCAAAGGGTTTTTGAGCGGAACAGGAAGTCAGCTGAGAAAAAGTAGAAAAACTACTTATGCACACATTTTATACATATTATGTTCCATACATATGACATTTAGCTCCTAAATAACCCTTATTTCAGCCGTGAGGAATTGAAGGTCATATAGCTGATTGATGATGAAACTGGGACCCAAACTCAAGTTTTTGACATCAAGTCCGTGTTTCTTCCTACTATCCAATGTTGCTTCTTAGTAAAGACAAACTGACATCCTAAACTCACGATCTTTATAGTATACCTCTCATTAATAATAGTACTTAATTAAAACAACTATAATTGACTTTAAAAATGTGTTTTAAAGAGAGATTCCAGTTCAACATAAGCATGGGCATGGGATTCCTTGGAAGCATTAGGAGGATGCTTCTTGTAACACCTCCACGAACGAACCTCTTTCAATGGGATCATAGAAGTAGCCACCGTCCCTGAGACTGCCAAACACGGACGGGAGGAGGTCCGCCAGGTAGCGCTGCGCGAACGCCCGAGCGGCCACTTTCTGCGAGGTCTCATTGTGCTTGTAGACCACCTCCCACTGCTGTTGCTTACGCCGCTCCTGCGCACAGAAAACACCACAGTGCACGGTTACCTAGCCGCGATGTCCTCCCCAAATGCCGGACCTAGTGAGTGGAAGAATCTGGACACGTATATGTATCAAAAAATGGACAGCAAGGAATCTATTCATGGTTCACAGTTTTCATCAAGATTTTAGTGAATTTCAACAGCTACTGGGTGGGTATTGTTTTAAAAAAAGAGATGGAGCTTAAGGTAAGATTCATCTCCTGATCCATTTTTATGTAAAATCATTTGAAGATGTACTTGTTTGACTATATGGATAATATCAAAGAATAATAATAGTTATATGTATTTGTAATTAGTATTATCAGAAATTATTATCAATATGAAAATTATAGTTGCTCAGACATCTTCAGTTAACTGTCAGTGAGTTGTCTCATTTGTAAGCTTGTTTGGATTCATTGAGCTCTGAAAATTATAAACCTCTCTTTTGTTGTTGTTGCTTCTTGTAGACCACAGGATATCTATAAAGCTAATGAACCGTCTCCTCTACTCCCATGTGGAAGTGGGAGCATTAATATAGTTACTTATGAAGTCTATTTTCAGAGTTTAAGCAGATATAAATCTAGATGTTTGTACTCATTATTTTCATAGTATATTTCCTAATTGTAAATAAACAAGTAAGTTTCCTTTGATAAAGATTTCCCTGATTATTTCAACAAAGCTAATATTGCCTCTATTCATTTCACATTTGTAAAAAAATAGTATTGCATTTGCATAATCTCTACCATAAGCCCTATGCCCTTTACACAATTACTTATTCATTTTGGAGAAAAATTGAAAGTCCATTTGATTAGGTATTGAGTAGAACATCCCAACAACTAAGCTATTCTGTTCAGTAAACTAGACTCTTTGGGAAATTATTTGAACTCTTTTAGGTATTCAGGCACTCATATATAATTTATCCATTCAGTGTCCGACATAGGGCAACAATTTTTGCCAGAACCAGACAGACTCTTAAAGATTACTGAGCCTAGAGTTTCCTAACTGAATGTTATTGGCATATTTTAAAAAATAGATTCTAAAAGTTTTCTTACTAAAAGTTCTAAAAAGCTGTAATGTAAAATATTCTATAAAGAAGTTCTGGAGAATCCCTGGGGTATAGGGAAGGGCCTGGCCACTGAGAAAAAGATCCAAAATTCCATCCAGATCCTCTGCTCCTTCATGCCACCTATCCCTAATATACTCCACTTTTTGGCCACTGGTGTATGGCAAACCAATATATTTCCTTCGCTAGGAATCTTGTTATTTAAGAGTGCCTTTCAGTTGGGATATGTGTAATTTATTACATTTAGAAACTTTTGGAAACTCTGTTTAGGTACATTTACGTAAGCTGGTGTTTAAAGAATGTGATTCTGTGCATGAAAGACCTGTGATCTACAGAAGAGGAGATAACTGAGCAACAAACTCTTTTCTAACATATTTGCAAAGATCTTTAGCTCTATAACATACCACATGTGATTCAGAACATAATCTGTTAAATAGCCAAAGACTGTCTAAGAAAAAAAACTAGAATGCTATACTTTTTCTTCTCTGTGCCGCCTCTCTTGCTCTTCAAGTCGCTGAACTTCAGCTAGTTCAACATTGCGTAACTCTTCATATGCATGCTGACTGGCCCACAGGTTAGCCAACTCTTCTTCTTCCATTACTTCCAGAAGCGACTGCTCAATGGTCTTCCCCACCAGAACTTCTAACATTGGTTTTACTTCAAGATCAAAGTCAAAGAGCTTAAACACACAAGACAAAGCAAATTTAAAATTTTAATCATGAACCAAATGCTCAAAGAAAAAATATCCAGAAAAGCAGTCATGACAGGGTTCTATTTATTGAGGATCTTCTTTACTTATGGTTTCCAAAACTCACAACGGCCCTGCAGGGCACACAGAATATCAGTCAAGAATTATAAAAAGATGTATGTAGTCATCAAAATGAACCCTGTTACTCAACAATTTTAAGATCAAACTCTGAAACCCAAAGGAAATATCCTTATATTTCTTAATTTTTGCCCTATTAGATTTTCACTAGTTTTCACCAACAGTTTGAAGAACTGAGGAACTAAGAAACAAGAATAATGGGCATTTTGGTGATTCCTCTCTAGGATTTAGAGGCAAATATACCCTTCTATATAGTTTGTGAAGACTTAATTTATTTCCCCATTTCAAGTTCCTTCAATTAAGTCTTAAATCTCACATAAGTCATTATGCACGTAAGCACTGTCTTCTCTTCAATTTCATAGACTGGCCTATTTATGCATTCTACATTGACATGAAAATGTAATTATTTTAGGATTTTTTCTCTAACATAGATTATCTTCATGAAAACTATATAATTTAAAAGCAACTAATAGTGGAACCTCTTATACCCGAGATACTATTTTTCTTTATTTGGTACAAATTTACCTTGTATCCATATATTAAGTATGCAAACACACAAGAATCAAGGTGCAGATATTCTATAAATATTTCTAATGATTTTTATATCTGATCAGTGAAGAGGGGAAATTAGAACACTCTATTTCAGGATAAAACTATTATAGGTACATTTGGAAAGAAATCCAGTAAGTGGAATCTTTCTGATTATGAAGTGGTTTGTAAGCTTTTAACTAAACCTAACTTCACCTATTTATAAAGAAGATAGAAGGAAGTCCAAATAATGTACTATACCTCTCCTTCTAGTATTTGGGTGGCCACATCTTTGCCAGTTTTGGCAGGAATAAAGAGTGGTGTTGGTGGTCTGTCCAAAAATGCATCTGTTTGGCATTCCATATCAACTTCTGTTATGCGGTCAGCAATTTCTTCAAGGTATATTTCTAAGAGAATACCATATACATTGAGTTTGAAATTCTTGTCTATTTCAAGCATATATGTGTATTGAAACTTTAGCTTCTACAAAACAGAATTAAATGGATCAGAAAAGAAGCGCTCAAGTGTGGGATTAAATTCACATACTGTACTAAGCAGTTTTATGTATTTGGAAGACCACAGAGTCAGTCAGGCTAGGACATTTCTGGAATGTTGAGAAAGCACTGAGTTTTGTACTTGAAAATGAAAATAAAGAAGAACATGAAGCCTAGATGTATGTAAGATGCAAAGTATGATCGGGAATGGAAAGTTAGTAATCCATCTGTATAACTGAGTCCTAAGATAGTAAATGTATAAAGATTTCAAAATTCCTGAATATTTAAAAAATTAGGCACCATGTCACTATGTTACTTGATGTTCCCTTTAGGCTATAGACTATAAACAGATACATGAAAACAAATTTCACTTTAGGAATAATATATGTGAGGCAAGGGCAGTGTGGTATCATGCAAAGAACATGAGAACTGGAGTCAGATGTTGAACATAGGACCTAGTCAAGTTATATCTTCTTAGAGCCTTAGTTTCTTTATCTGTAAAAGGGATCATAATTATTCGTCACAAGGAGTCTTTAATAATAAAGGAGATACACAGGTAGAAGACTGGAATAGTCTCTGAGATATAGGAAAACTTAAAATTCTGATGGTATAAAGAACACTAAAATTTAGCTCACGTAGAATTACACTACATTGGCTAATTACAGACATATACGCATTCTAGACTTGGCCTCAAGGTAGGAGGGAAATGCGTGGAATGGTTCACTTCCTTTTGTACTAACTACCCAGCAATAACTGATAAAGCCACTCACCATCTTGGCAAGATGCAAGGTGAATCCTGAATAGTTATATCAATCTAAGGAAAACACCAAGTGTTGCCTGATTATCAAGATTCTGACAACAACACAGCTCGGCCGTAGAGGTCCAGGTAAGCCTCCCCTAGCTGAGAACAGCCAGACAAGTAGGAAAGCCTGGCACTGGCCGAGCAAGCCTGTGTGGCCTTGGGGAATGTGTGCAGTGAAAGGAGAATAAAAGGAGAGAAGAGAGAGGCTGTGGGGAGAGAGATGGAGGACTCAGATCTGGATGAGTTCAGGCCTCTCAAGAGAAATAAAATGCCAAAATAGAACTACATTGCTCTCTTCTCCTGTAGGTCCAGCAGTGATTCATGTTGGGGTATAAAAGAAAAAGTGAGAAATAATCCCAGTTTGAGAAAAAAGTATGTGAAAAGGGCTGAGAATTAATGTGGTCATAAAATTCTTTTTTAACCCCATCTCATACCTACAGCTGTACCCAATATAATAATAAAATATAGTCTATGTATTTGTCTAATGAATGCACTCCTCTGACCATGTAACTGGGGCAGTACTGAATAGCATAACAGATACATAAGTAATATAAAAGCCAAATAAAAAATGAACTTAGAAAACTGAGCAAACCCAGGAGCCACAATGCCCGTGGCATGGTCACGTACCTGTTTGCACATCCACATGCTTTCTGCCTTCCACGGGTTCGGGGGTTCGTGGTCTGAGCTGTTCTTGGGCTCGTTTTCTGGCAAGAGCCCTCCTCTTAGCCTGCTGCTGTCTCTGAACCTCTATAGGATCAGGCTGCCCAGGCTGAGTGACAGAAAAGGCTTCTAAAATTTAGAAGATATTTCTCAAAGCATACAGAACTGCCATTCCAGAAGTGATTCCTGGATAGCATAAGAGCATCTGTCATATAATTCTTCCTGATTATCAGTGACTTCATGATTAAAGTTCTGTTTGAACTTTGTCAGGTAATTATAAAGTTATCTGATGAAGCACATAAGTAACTTCAAAGTATGACTGATGACTAGAATAAACAGTTGCAGAATCCTATCTAATAAATTGTTTTTCCTCATTCAAGCATTTTTACCATGAATTCCTTGAATTCCTAGTAACCAAGTATACTATAGAATTACTCGGTTACAATACATTTTAATGTGTAGTTAAGGAACTGAAAAGCACTAGGATTTAAAAAAAATCTGAATTTCTTTTAGACAAAATTCCTGAAAAAATATATTAGCTCACAAAGAAAATATTCTCAGTCCAAACAAAGCCTGTCCCAGTGCACAAAACAATAGCTGATTAAGGGTTAAAATATATAATTATTTACAGTAGTTCTGCAATATTTGGAGGTCCTTGATTTCATATCTGTATCTCATTCTATGGTCATTTCCTGTAGCTAACCCGTCTTATCTCAAGGTAAATATGAAAAGAGAGGGGAAATATGAAAGTACTTTGCAAGAAAAACATTTTAATATTTAAAATTAGAATTGTAAAAGCATTTTAATTGAAATAACAATGTGGTAACATTAAAATTTATTAAAATTATCCCATAATCCCATTTCCCTAATACAATGGCCATTGTCATTTAAATGCATAGTTTTTCTGAAGTTGTGATGATATCATAGATTTATTTATTTTTTTGAGAGAGAGCGAGCGAGCACATGAGTGGGGTGGGGAGGGGGAGCAGGAGAGGGAGAGAGAGAATCTCAAGTAGACTCCTTGCTGAGTGTGGAATCCTCACTGGATTCTATTTGCTAATATTTTGTTGAGGATTTTTGTATTGACATTCATGATAGCTATTGGTCTATAGTTTTGTTTTTAGTGTCTTTGATTACCTGAAGTGTTCCTTCCTCTTTTATTTTCTGGAAGAGATTGTGTAAAGTTGTATAAAATCAATGAGAATTTTTTTAAATGTTTGGTAGAATTTTCCAGTGAAACTATCTGGACCTGAATATTTCTTTTTTGAAAGTTTTTAAATTAGAAATTCAATTTCTTTAATTGTTATTAGACACTTCAGAATATCTATTTCATGTTAGGTGAATTTTGGTAGTTTATAGTTTGAAGAATTAGCTCATTTCATTTAGTTTGTTGAATTTATATGTATAGATTTGTTTGTAATATTCTATTATGATCCTTTTACTCTTTTAATAGATGCAGAATCTCTAGTTATATCCCTGATATTTGCTTATTTGTTTCTTCTCTTTTACTTCCTTTTTTTTTTTTTTTAAGATTTTATTTATTTGAGAGAGAGTGTGCGAACAAGTGGTGGTGGTGGGGGGGGCACGCGGGGTGGGGACAGAGGGAGAAGCAGACTCCAAGCTGAGCAGGGAGCCAGATGTGGGGCTTGATCCTAGGACCCCAGGATCATAGCCTGAGCCAAAGATAGACGCTTAACCGACTAAGCCACCCAGGCATTCCTCTTTTTCTTTCTTTGTTAGTTTTGCTAGAGGTTTATCAATTTTATTGATCTTTTCAAAGATAAGAAATGGCGTTTAATCTTTTCATGGTTGCAGGATCTATGGTTATACCCTCTGAAAGTCATTCTGGCATTTGCTATTTGTCTCTTCTTTCTCTTTTTTTCTTTGATAGTCTTGCTAGAGGTTTATCAATTTTATTGATCTTATTCAGAGAACCAGCTTTTGGGTCCATTGATTTTCTCTATTGTTTTTGCATACTTTTAAAAAAAGATTTATTTATTTGAGAGAGAGCATGTGCATGCAAGTGCACATGCATGGGGGGGAGAGGGGCAGAGGGAGAGAATCTTCGAGCAGAACCCCACTAAGTGCAGAGCCTGAAGTGGGGCTCAATCTCAGGACCCATGAGATCATGACCTGAGCCAAAACTAAGAGTCCCATGCTTAACTGACTGAACCACCCAGATGCTCCTTTTTTTTTTTTTTTTTTGAGAGAGAGAGAGAGTGTGCAAGTGGGGTAGGAGGGTAGAGAGAGAGAATCTTAAGTAAGGCTCCACACCCAGCACAGAGCCTGACTTGGGGCTCCATCTCAACACCCTGAGATCATGACCTGAGCTGAAATCATGAGTCCCATGCTTAGCCAACTGAGCCACCCAGGGGCTCCTACTGCTTTGTTTTCAATGTAAGTGATTTCTGCTTTTATCATTATTATTTTCTTCCTTCTGCTTGCTTTGGGTTTATTTTTCTCATCTTTTCCCCATTTATTGAGGTAGGAGCTTAGATTATTGATTTGAAGTCTTTCCTTTTTAGCTTTTTTCCATCTCCGCACTATTCTGGCATGAAACACAAATTTTGATTTGTTGTATCTTCATTTAGGCCTGAGTAGTCTTTCAAAATTCCCTTTAATACTTCCTCTATGGATTATTTGGAAGCGTGCTGCTTAATTTTCAAGTGTTTGAAGATTTTCCTGTTATCATCTATTATTGATTTCTAGTTTGAAATTTTGAAAGAGACATTATTCCATCATGGTATGATTTCAAATATCTTAAATATAGAGATTTGCTTTGTAACCTAGGATATGTTCTATCTTGGTCAATATTCTACAGGTGCCTCAAAACCATATGTATTCGGGGGCACCTGCGTGGTGCAGTCAGTTAACCATCTGACCCTTGGTTTTGGCTCAGGTCATGATCTCAGGATCATGAGATCAAGCCCATCATTGGATTCTGCGCTCAGTGTGGAGTCTGCTTGAGGTTGTCTCTCCCTCTGCACCCCCCTGCCCCCACTCATGCTCCCTCTCTGAAATAAATAGATAATCTTTTAAAAAAAGCATATGTATTCTGTTGTTGTCAGGTGAAGTGTTGTATAAATGTAAATTACAACCTATTGGTTGGTGGTGTTGTGTAGTTCTTCTACATTCTTGCTGATTTTCTGAGAGAAGGATGTTGAAGTCCCGAACTAAAATTGTGGATTTGTCTATTTCTCCTTTCAATTTTAGCTTCATGTATTTTGAAGCTTTGTTGTTTGGTGCATATACACTTAAGACTGCTAGATCTTCTTGGTATATTGGGACCTTTTTACCATTATGTAATGTCCTTCTTTGTCCCTGGTAATATTGTTTTTCTTAGGTCTACTTTAGCTGTTATTTAGATAGCCACAACTACTTCTTAAAAATTAATGTTTAATTTGTATATCTTTTCCTTTCCTTTTACTTTTGACTTACCTACATCACTATGAATGAAATGAGTTTCTTGTAGACAGAATACAGTTGGGTCATGTTTTTTTTTTTTTTTTTTTTTTTAATCTACTCTGCCTATCTGTTTCTTAATTGGCTTATTTAGACATTTATATTTAAAGAAGCCATTGCCATATTAGGGCTGCCTGCCATTTTACTTTTTGCTTTCTATTTGTTCTGTTTTTAATTTTTCTGTTTTCTTTTTCTTTCCTTCCTGTGAATTAGTTGAAACACTTTTTAGAATTCTTTTTTTATTTATCTGTAATCCTTTTGACTATATCTCTTTCCATAGTTTTTTAAAAAAATAGTTGTTCGAGGTTTTACAATATACTATGTACCTGATCACAGTCAACATTTAATATCAACATTTTACCACTTTAAGTGGAAGGCAGAAACTTTACTCCCACTTAGATACCCTTATTTTCCTTACTTTTAAAATATAATAAAAATCTAATCATCTTAAATATTTTACCTACATATATTAAGCACTACATCAGATGATGTTATAATTTTGCTTCACAATCAAACACAATTTTTAAAACCCAGAAGACAGTTTATTGTATTTACCCCTATTTTCACCTATTCCATTGTTCTATCTTCCTATTCTTTAAGGGTAAGTCTGCTGGTGACAAATCCTCTAGGTTTCCTTCATCTGAGAACAACTTGATTTCCTCTTTATTCCTGAAGAATATTTTCACTGGATTAGAATTAGGGCTTGATAGTCCTTCTCTTTCAGGACTTGAAAAATACTATGCCACTTTTTCTGGCCTCCATTGTTTCAAATGAGGAACCCACAGTTATTCAAATAATTGTTCCCCTTCTGGTAATGTGTCATGTGTCTATAGCTGCTATCAAGATATTTTGATTTTAGTTTTGAAATTTGATTTTGATGTGTCTTGGTGTGAATTTCTTTAGGTTTTTCCTGCTTGGGGTTCAACTGACTTTTCAGATCTGTAGGTTTTTGTCTTTTGCCAAATTTGTGGAATTTTCAAACACGGTTCTTCAAATATTTTTTCAGTCCCTTGGCTTTTTTCCTCTCTGAGACTCAGATAACATGATGTTAGACATTTTGTTATTGTTCCTCAGCTGTGAGGCTTTGCTTTTTATTTTTTTTTTTTGTGGTCTGTTTTCTATCTGTTGTTCCAACTGGGTAATTTCCATTGATTTGGCTTTGAATTCATTGATTGTTCCCTATGTCATTTCTGATGAGTCTGCCCTGTGACTTTTTAGATATTTTCCATTTTTTTTTTTAAGATTTTTATTTATTTATTTGAGAGAGAGTGAGCAAGAGAGAGAAGGAGCAGGGGGAGGGGCAGAGGGAGAGGGAGAAGCAGACTCCCCACTGAGCAGAGAGCCTGATGTGGGACTTGATCCCATGACTCTGGGATCATGACATGAGCTGAAGGCAGATGCTTAGCCGACTGAGCCACCCAGGTGCCCCCATTTGGCTCATTTGTATATCTTCTATTTCTTCGCTAATATTTTGTTTTTTCATTTGTTTTAAGAACGTTCATAATTATTCACTTTTGATTGAAGCGTTTTTTTTTTTATGATTACTGCTTTAAAATCCTTGTCAGGTAATTCCTACATCTGAGTCATCTTGCTGTTGTCATCTCTTGATGGATTTTTCCCATTCAAGCTGTGACTGCTCTGGTTTGTGGTATGATGAGTGATTTTTTTTTTTTTTTTTTGTATCCTGGAAATTTTGGGTATTAGGATGTGAGATTCTGGATCTTAATCTTTTTTAGCAGGAAGTCATCCCTTTTTGTTTTAGCATGCAGGCATGGGTGGAGATGGAAGTTCAGCATCCTGCTAGGCCCCATGTGAAAGCAGAGGACCAACTTTTATCACCTTATTGGTGCCTAGTGGGGGTAGTATTTCAGATCCTTGCTGTGATCCACTGACATCAGTGTTGGAGTATAGAGGAGTGGAGCTCTAACACTGCCTCATCTCACCTGTTTCTCTTTGTTGTTGCCAGATAGGATTGAAAATTCAGCTCCCTCCTAGCTCTGTTGCCATCACCCCAGGAAAAGTAGGGTACCAACTTGTACCATCTCTTACCATCTCACTGCCCCTGGGTTAGAGTGGAAGGTCAGTTTCCTGCTCTACCCTTGTTGATACCACCTCAGTGAGTGAATCAGAGCACCGATTAGTACTGCATTGTTGCTGCCATGTGGGGATGGAAGTCCAGTTCCCCAGCTCCGTCTTGCTGACTCCACTGGGAGGGGCGGGACAGTTTTTCCATTGGAGTTTGGCTGGAGGAGGGGTAGTAAAAAGGTTTCTGTTCTGCTAAGTTACCCTTTTGCAGTCTTTTGGATAAAGGGAGCAGGCTTGTGCCTGTTGGTTATTCTGGGTTGCAAGCTTCTCCAGTGCTCTGAATGGGATATATGAAGACTTAGGGAACTCATCACTGTGTCACTCAAATCCTGAGGTCCCTAGCCAGTCCACTTCCTTCTTTCCACTTCCAGAGTCTTCCTGTGTTTGCTTGTGCTATTGGCAAATTCCTGCTTGTCTGGAACTGGAAGTCTCAGTATAGAGTTTTTAGGTAAGTTGTTGAATAATTGACTAAAGAACTAAAAAAAAAAGGTATATCAAATCATCACAATATTAATTTAAAAAAACTAAAAAAAAAAAGGTGATTCTCCTTTTTAGTTGAGTTCTAGGGGTGCCAATGTTTATTGCTACTGCCACAAGATGTTGAATCACGTATCTATATTGCATGTTTGAGCTGTTGTTTTCAAATGTTGGTCCCTGAACTGGCTGTACCAGACTGCCTAGAGAAGCTTATTAATGATGCACATTCCTGCGTCCAACCCTTGAAGGTTCTAATGCAGTAGATCCAGGGTATGGCTGAAACATACAATATTTTTAGTGAGTTTTCTCGATGGCTTTGATTTATGTGCTTCAGGATGTCTGATATTCCATATATCACCATGTATATGTCATACAGTGTTTACAGATTAACTTAACTATATTTCATTTCAGTGCCAAGAAATCATCACTCTTAATATCATGCCACATCCTAATCATCTCTGTATCCTAGGTACTCAGCACAGGACCTAAAACTCAATAAATATTTGTTGAGCGAATTAAAGAAAATAATTTTTGATTAAATAATGAAGATAGTATTATAGTATGAAATAATTTAAACAAACCTAAAGATGTTATACCAGTGCTACTCAAAGTGTTGTGTGTGAACTGTTTAAGCTGGTCTGTAAAAATTTAATTATAGAAATTGAGAGTAAAAGTTTATAAGCTTTTAGAGCAGTTTTACAAAGTTCTGTTAATCTAATAAAATATTGGGGGTTTTGTATTTTTAACATTGTTTTTAATTGTGGTAAAGTACACATAAAACTTACCATCTTAGCCATTTTTAAGTGTAGAATCCAGTGGCATTAAGTACATTCACATTGTTGTACAACCATTACCACCATCCATCTTCAGACTCTTCTTTTTGTAAAACTGAACCTCTGTACCCATTAAACACTAATTCCCTATTCCCCCACTCTCTTAGTCCCTGGCACCCACCATCAGCCTTGTATTTAGCATGTCTTTTTTTTTTTAATTTAATTTTTCTAGTAATCTATCAGTATTTTATAACTGTTTTAGTCTGAAGCAAATTAGAAATTAAAACAAACAAACTGGTCCTTCAGCACAAGTAGTTTGAAAAGCTATGTGTTAGAATATTCAAATTATGCTTACCAGTGGTCCTGTCTGTAGAGCATAAGTATTGCCTCGGATCACCCTTCTGTCATACATTATGTTTCCATAATGCATAGGTTCTTCAGCTCTGTAAAATAGCAAATTCTAAATAACTATTGTAATAGTGTTGGTCTATGCAGTTAACTCATTTTTAATTGGATTTAAACTAAGATACAAATGTTATGAAAATAGATTTTTGTTTTGGCACAATTTTAGTCTGGGAAATGACTAGCATTTATGGAATGCTTATTATATGCCAGGCCCTTCACATATTTTATTTATTGTTCACAATAAGCTTCAAGTTGGAAACTATGATTTCCATCTGACAGAAGAGGAAGGAGATTCAGAAAGGAATGTGCCCTAGGTTACCTAGCTAGTAAGTGGCAGAGCTGGATTTAGGGCTGTAAATCTGTTAGACTACTTGACAAATATGAAAATGGACAGTTGGAAAGGCGCCTGCCTTAAAGTACTAACAGTAGTTGGATTCAAGGATTGAAAGGATTCACAGAATCAGGCTTAAGAAATAAAATAAGTCCAATTTCTCATTGTTTCTTTAAACTCAAAGATATGTTTAAAATTTTTAAAAAATTTTAATTTTGAGGATCAGAATATCAGTAGTGAAAACCATACAGTTGATGTTTTCATTCAAAGTTCTTTAAATGATATCATATGTATGGCTATGAAACCAAATATTGACCTACACCAATAATAGTACTCTACCAGAAATGATTTTGAGAGGGGCAGTAAGTTGCTTTTTTTTATCATACATTAAAACCACTATTGGATAACCTGACTTCATGTTACTTAAAAACCAGGCATGTAACCCTGCTCATCTTATGTGATCTCGGGGCAGTGTTTAGCTCAGCTGGCTACTCCTTCACTGAAGCACTCTCTTTTCTAGCCGCTGTGATACCACCATAGTCTTAGGATTGTTTTTCTAGGACTTCTTTGACTTCTCTTTCTCATCCTGTGTTTGCTGGCTCCTCCAGTCCTGGAGGATTTCCTCTGGGCTAGGTCTTCTCTTGCCCTTCCCTGAACTCATCCATTCTCAAGGCTTTACTCATAATCCATATACCTAAAACTCCCAATTTTATTTTACCTTTAGCTCAGAACTCTCCTCTGAGCTCCAGGAATGTATATCCAATCTCACTGAGATGTCTCAAAAGCAACCTCAAAATTGAACTAATTTTCACTCTCCCACTCCAACTTGTTACTTCTTTAGTGTTCCCTATTTCATTAAATGGTACCACTAACCACCCAACTGGCTTAATCTAGAAGTCTGGGAGTCATCCATGATTCGTCTCTCTTCCTCACTGCTTGTATCCAGCAAGTCTTACTGATTCTACTCCCCAAATCGTTTTCATCTCTCTCCATCGCTCATTGCCACCACTATCTTTTACCTGGACTGCAGCAAGAGTTTCTTAACTGTCTAGAACAACATTTTTCTCTGAATCTGTCCTATACATTGTACCCAGTGATCTTTTAAAATAGAAAAAATCTAAAGGATGCTTTCTTGATTAAAACCCCCTAGTGCTAATGAACATAATAATGAGGAAAAATTTTGGTTTTGATTTCACACTATCAAAAGCCAAAAAGAAGGAAAAATCCGTAATGCCTATTGCTGGTGAGGATGTAGGGGAAAAGGATATGTTTAAACATTACTAAAGAAAAGGCATATTGTTCCATCTGTTCATGTTAAAAATATACATGACCTAACAATCCCATCCCAGGAATCTGTTTCATAGAAATAAAAAGGCCAGCAAATAAAGTTGTTTATTGAAACCTTCCTCTTTGTGGTAAAAACTTGAAGCAAACTGAATACCTATCAAAATTGGAAAATTTTAAGAATGTGTAGTACATCCATACCCCAGGGGATATCATGCTATTAAAAATAATTGGAAGGATTTTTGCAAAGAATTAAGTGAGAAAAGGAAGATGTTGAGAACTGTGTATAATGTTAACATTGCTATGAGGTAGACAAACCCGTGTGTACTTGTATGTATATATTTATATATTCATACAAAAACATGTGAGTGTGGAGAAAAGTCCAGAAACATTCATGTAAGGGCATTAACAAGGTTTACCTTGGGGACAGGAGGGAAAGAGCAAGTTTACAAGGGAAGGGGGTTGGGCACTAAGAATGTACCCAAGCATGAACCACAGGAGTCTATTTATATAAATTAAGTATGTATGTATAGGTATATGTAAAGAAATTAGAAAAAAAAGAATTAGAGGTTATAAAAAAGGGGGGGAAGCTAATTGCAGATTAATATGTGTAGTATGATTCAATTTTGGAAATAAACCTCATATAAATGTACATATGCTCAAGTACGGAGGTGTAAAGGAGTAATATAAGAACAAGCATATATTACTTTTATAAATTGAAAATCACCACTGAGTATAATTTTAAACTGAAAAATCAAAAACACACACTTCTTCCAATAGCTTTAATCAACAGATTGCTTCAATATAAGCAAGGTCCTGCAACTTGCTTATCAACTAGCTATAAGAAAAAATCATTCCTAATGAACCACCATTGATTCTTATTTCATTTGTTGGTGTAATTTAATAGTAATGATTTGTGAGCAACTACTTAAAGCCACCAGAAAGTATTTTTGAAAGTGTTTTTAAATGGAATCCTTTTATAATATAAATAGTCCCTCTATAAATTTAAATTTTCCGGGGTGCCTGGGTGGCTCAGTCAGTTAAGCATCTGCCTTCGGCTCAGGTCATGGTCCCAGGGTCCTGGGATCGAGCCCTGCGTCTGGGCTCCCTGCTCGGTGGGGAGCCTGCTTCTCCCTTTCCTCCCTGCTGGTGCTCTCTCTTTATCTCTGTCGCTATCTCTGTCTCTCTCTCCCTCTCTCTCAAATACATGAAATCTTTAAAAAAAAAAATTTAAAATTTCCATTTTGGTTTCTTTAAAGTGACAGGCATTTCTTATTTAAGAAGGTCTTTATTTGCCATAATAAGGTAATCATGAATTTAGACTTAGCGTTTGAAATACGCATCAAGAGTTACTTGGCTGATGTGTTCCATCAGTTACTTCAACAATTCGTGTAAGTGCTTCCCATAGGTCAGGAACAATCCCAGGTGGACAAAAGACACAAAGGTTCCAGCTTCCATGGAGCCCGCATGCTTGGGAAGTTTGGCCGGTTCCAAAATTTGAGGCTTATAGAAAGAACTGTATGCTTTAGAAAGGCCCGTAAACATTATTATGGATAATAATGAAGTGGATATTTGAATATTTGCAAATAAATACTCAGCAATGTAAAAATACAATTTGGGGTCCAGCATGGAAAGATAACCTGATTCCTGACCAAAGACTGGTGTGGGAAGAGCTTTACTTGGCTGTTATTCTGGACATGCTGTCGCCTCTGACACCGTAGTACCTGCTTCTCCATTTGCATAATGGAGTTATTAAACCAGCTTCACAGTACTGTGGACTCAGGAGAAAGTGAGGTGCATATCGTTGGCCAACAGTAGTTAGCTGACTCGAGAGTTGTGAAACCAGTGGGTTTCCTGTACATGTTAATCGATCACGCCCGCAGCTCATTATCACGAAACGTTCCCTACGGGAGGCCGGGCCGACCGTGCCCCTTCTTGCTTCATTCCTCCACGCCACGGGAGACTTCTTCAGGGAAGAAATTTTATTTAGGCAGGGTGTGGAGGGGAGAAAGCCGCACAGGCAGGTTTGCCAGGGCGAAGGGGCCCGCGGCCCCGCGGCTCCGGGACTGGGGCAGGTGGAGATCACACAGGGGCTGGTTGCTCACTCACGGCTGCATTATGCTGTCCCGGTAACGGCGGCGCTGGCAGGGCAGGGCCCGGGGCCGGCTGGTGTAGGTGTAGGTGCCCATGGCTGGGGGGCTGCGGTCTGTGAGCCTGGAAGCCACGCCTGGGGCCCGGTCGCTTCGCTTCGGGTGGAGACTGGCTTTCCGGCAGGTGGGCGCTAAGTGGTAGTGGGAGCCGCAGACGTGTGCGTAGTGCCAAGGGCAGGGATTCCGCGACGCAAGGAGAGGCGGCAAGAAGGAAGGCGGGCGGGACGGGAGGTTGCCAGGGCAAGAGGTGGGGGCTACACTCGGCTTGTTCCGGGGAACACTGAGCCTGCCGAAGGCGCCCACTCCGGTTGCCCAGCAACCCGGAGTTCCGCCTGGGGGCGGGACCTCCTGGCAGTTCCGGCCGGCGGTTTTCGCGGGAAGGCCCGCCCTCCGGCGCACTTCCGGCCCTTGACTCCGCCCCTTGGCGCCTCCCCGGCAGGTGAGCCGACGGGTTAAGAGCGCTCTCCTGCCTGAGTCGGGCTTGGGGGCTTCGGGGAACTGGGCAGGCACCGCGGCGGTCCTCGTTCCCACTTTGGAGTCTGGCTTTGCCGGGCTGGTGTCGGCGCCATTCTTCCAGGCCCACGTGCTCCCGTTCCTTAAGGGGCGCCCTCGGCTGTTTCTGCTCCCGCCACTGCCGCCGCGCCGCTGCTCGGGGCTGCTCACCTGTGATCGCACGCACGTGGCCCCCGGCCCCCAGCTCTGTTACGTGCTAGGGCGCGGCGAGGGCTTACTGATGTCTCCCAGCACCCACACCTCTCCACTTTGGCCTGCGGGCTGCCGCCGCGCTGCGCAGCAGTGCCTCCCTTTCCCGCCTTCCTTTTCCTCTTACCGCTCCGTCGCCAGCACCTCAGCGGATCCTCGGGCGCGCGAGCAACAGGGGCGCCCCGCAGACGTCTAATTTTGGCAAAGGGGTGGGTGCTTTGTTGAGTCTGTTAGGCCTCCTGTATCTTAATCTCTCAGGCCCCGGACTCTGGAGAACGAAGCGTCCTGGCGTGGGTCTGTGCTTAGAAGAGCAGATGCTTTGGTTTTAGTATTAGCAATGCTGATATTCTAGTCTGTGTCAGTGAAGTGTATGTACCCCTGAATGATCAGTTATTTACACTTGCATTCACTCCTTCAGCTCAGCTAAGTGCTGTCTGGATTTGAATCCAGGTTCTGCAGTGTACCGAGCCCACAGCCTCTGGCAGGCTTTTGTGCTTCATTTTCCTGATCGGTAAAATGGGGGGTAGTAGAATTTTATCTGTTAGGGTTTGTCGTGAGGGTTAAAAGCGTTAGTAAGTAAAAAATGCTTAGAACTGTGTCTGGTAAATGATGAGCCATTATATTAAGATCTAGATTCCTCCTGCACTTTGAAGATTAAGATCTAAAGCCAGTGTGTAGGTATGGTATAAATAATCCTAACATGTCAGGAGAAAGTGACATTTTAATAGTGTTTGATGGGTGATAGTGTTTTGACTGGTGAGAGTCTTGGGGATGTACATTCAGAATGGCTTGATCAAAGGCTGAAAAGCCCAAGGCCCTTGGAGAACTCTAAGTGAGTAAAATATATATGTTAGATAATTATAAGAGCTAAAACGCAGGCTAGGAGGTGTCAGAGAGGGAGGGGGACCTAGAGGTTTTAGATTGGTCAAGAAAGGCTTCACTGAGAAGGTGACATTTGAGTAAAGATGTGAAGGAGGTGAAGCAACAGAACTTGAGACTAACATTCCAGGCAGGTACAAACCAGGTGTGTTCAAGGTAAGACTAAGGAGGCTAGGGTGGGTGGAGCAGAGGAGAGCATTAGGAGATGAAGTCAGAGGTAATGAAGTCAGTGTAAATACGAACTTTTACTCTGAGGTTAAAAACCCCAGTGGATTTTAAGTAGAAGCTTGACTTTATTTATTTATTTAAATTTGAGAGAGAGAGAGCCTGCACGAGCAGGGGGAAGGCCAGAGGGAGAGGGAGAAGCAGACTCCCCGCTGAGCCTGGAGCCTGAAGACATGGGGTTCCATCCCAGGACCCTGAGATCATGACCTGAGCTGAAGGCAGACACATAACCCAATGAGCCACCCAGGTGCCCTGACATATTTTAATTTTTTAAAAAAGCATTTCTATTCTAGTTACTGGGTTGAGAATAGACTGAAGCGGGGCAAAGCAGAAGCAGAGAGACCAAATCGAACCAGTAAGCCTGGCTGAGAAAGTGGTTTGGATCAGGGACCAGGCAATGGAGGGGTGAGATGCAGTCAGAGAGATCCTGAATCTATTTTGAAGGTAGATACACATGGATTAGAAATGGAACACTAGAGAAGGAAAGGAGTTAAAGATCACTTTAAAGTTTTTGATTAGATGTTAAACATTGTGTAGAGGCTCTGGCTGATGTTCTCTTTCTGGAGGATTTAATTTTATTCTGGCTGGCAATTAGAGTAGATGACCTTTAATCGAGGATTCAGGCTTTGGGAGGGCTGATTGCTTTCTGGTTTGCCCTGATCTCAGGGCATAAGCCTTTAGGAATCTCAGCAGAAAGCCTGGGATGTTCAATGGGTACCCATCTCTGGGGACCTTGCACTCCAATTTTTGTATTCCCAAGTCTGTGAGGTTATTGAAAGGTTTGCTTACCTTTTTAGCCACTTTGCAGTGTTTTGGTTTCTTGATTTCTAGTGTCCTTGCAGCTTAGAATTCAGCAAATGCCATAAGGATAAAAGCCAAACAAATTGTCAGTCTTATTTCTCTGTGATCCCCCTTTGTCTGGGGTCTTGTCCCTTCAAGTTCTGTCTGTAGTTCTCAACTATAATTTTTATTTGCCCGGATCTGAAAGACTCCTGACACCTCTGACCACTGCTTTCTGCTTGCCCCTAAATGCCCTGCTCCGAAACTCAGCAAATGCCCCAGGAGAAAAGCAATGGAGAAGTTCTGTATCCCTATGAATTTTCTTTCTCCCTGGGATCCCAGTCCCTCATGTCCTCACTGGTTTGGTTCTCAAGTGCCTTGAGTCTGTGTGGTTTTTATTTTTGTTTTTAGTTTTAGTTTCGGCCTTTACAGTTATTCCTGTAAGAGTGTTGTCTGATTCAAGCTACTGCTCAGTCCTAGCTAGAAGCTATACCAAGAATGGAGTTCCCACTTACTGATAGAGGGAACAGTGGAGAGGAACAGGTTTTGGAGCAGGAGCATTTTTTGGAGGGAGTTCAGTTTTAGGTACACTGAGGTCGAAAGGCATGTTAGTCTTCCAAGTGGAGGTGTTGAGTGGACAGTTTGACATGGAGTCTGGGGCCTCAGGGGATTGGTCCAGAATAGAGATCCGGATTTTTGGGTTAATGGCATAAAGGTGCTATTTAAAGCCATGAGATTTGGTGAAAATGCTAAGGAGCGTAGAGAGAAGACAGATGAGCCCTTGAGCATAGTTAGAGGCTGCAGAGATGAAGAATAACCAACAAAGGATCCTGGCAAAGAATGGCCAGGGAGACGGAAGAAATTGCGGAAAGTCTGGTCACTGGGAATCACGTGATGAAAGTGTTTCTCGAGGGGAAGGGAGTAAGGATGGCTAATGCAATTCATGGGTCAAGCAAGCTGTGCACACTGGATCCAACAATGAGATCTACATTGGCTCTAACATAGAGATGGTTGGCGGTGGAACAAGGGTGCCTGTAGTGGAGTTAGGGAGGACAAAGTTCAGTTAGAGATTTAGAAGAGAGTGGAGGAGGGAGGTTTGCTGCAAAGGAAAAGAAAGAAACACGCTGGTAGCTAGAGGGAAGCTCAGCCAAGAGGAAGTTTTATATTTTTAATGGGAGAGTTGACCGTACTTGGGGATGCTCTAGGAGTGAGTAGAGAGGGCGGAACGGACATTGTAGGGGAGAGAACCAAGAATTGATGAGATGATGTAAGCAAGAAGGGATAGGTTCTCGTGAACAATTGGAGGGGCTGGCCTTCCCTGGAAGCATGTACAGTTCATCCATAGTAATACAAAAGGTAGATGTGACTGCCGATGCAGGTAGGTAGATAATAGTTTTCAAATTCCTTACTGATTAACGGGGGTGTTTCTGATACAGCAGAAGCACTTTCCATACATGATTTCATGTAGTTCTTGCAATGACCCTGTGAGGTAGGTTCTTAGATCATTTCTACTTATAAGGCAACAGAAGCTTAAAGAAGTTCAAGTCACTTTACCAAAGTCATACAGCAAGTAAGTGACAAAACAGATATAAACCCTTATCGGCCTGAGTCTAGAACCTATGCACTGAAGTATCAGCTTATGCTAATTAACTTCCCATCCCTAAACCTCTCTTGCTATGCTTCTCTTTTTCTCCCTCTTTTTCTCTCATTCTCCATATCCCCAATAATCACCAAGTCCTGCCCATTTTACCTCCTAAATATTTCTTGATTCTGAGACCTCTTTGCATCCCTACCTACTATTCTTACCAGCTTTTGACCTGATCCAGATAGCCTGAGTTGGCTCTTCTGTGCAACCACAGAATGGTCTAACTGAAATGCTACTCTGATCATGCTAGGTGTCTCCTCAAACATTTCTGTAACCTCTGTGCCCTGTGAATCCAAGTTCCTTACATGTGCTGTAAGCTCTTCACTACCTGGTACTGCCTATTTTTCCAGTCTCTGATCTTGCTAGTTTCTACTTGTACTTTTTCCCCCCAGAGTAGCTGAACCTGCACAATAGTTCCACTGTGCAGACTGTTGTATTTTCTGTCTCTATGATTAATGCTTTCCCTTTATCCCTTTTCCTTTTTAAAAAGATTTATTTATTTATTTATTTTAGATGAGAAAGAGGGAGAGTGAGCATAGGAGAACAGGGAGGAATGGCAAAGGGAGAGAGAACCTAAAGCAGACTCCATGCTGAGCATGGAGCTCAATGGCGGGGCTCGATCCCATGACCTTGAGATCATGACCTGAGCCAAAAACAAGAGCCAGGTGCTTTAACAGACTGCGCCACCCAGGCACCCATCCCTTTATCCCTTCTGGCCGATTTTCTGCTCATCCTTTAAGCCACAGCTCCTGTTGTTTTCTCCAGGGACACATTTCTGAAAACTTTAACTGAGGCTCACACAGTCCTTGATCATATTTCCATCTTTTATTTGCCGCGTGGCATTTACAATAACTTGGCTAACATGTTTGCCTCCTCAACTAGGCCACGAGGTTCTTGAGCATGGGAATTGGCCTTACCTCATGGCTCAGTGTCGGGCTCTAATAGTTTATTGAATGAATGAATGAACGAATGAATGACTGAATGAATAGCACAGGTTTATCCAAGAAAAGAAGGGGGCGCTTCTTTTCCTTTTAGAGTATGAAAATGAGTGAATGGCTATAGTTTCTGAAATATTTCTTTTTTTTTTTTTTTAAAGGTTTTATTATTTTTTAGGTAATCTCTAAACCCAGTGTGGGGCTCAAACTCACAACCCTGAGATCAAGAGGCACGGTCTTCTGACTGAACCATCCAGATACCCCTGAAATATTTCTAAGCATAGGTAAGAGAAAGTAAGAGAATTTACACAGCACTTCTTTTTCTTTTTTAAAAAATTTTTTATTGTTATGTTAATCACTATACATTACATCATTAGTTTTTGATGTAGTGTTCCATGATTCATTGTTTGTGTATAACACCCAGTGCTCCATGCAGAACGTGCCCTCTTTAATACCCATCACCAGGCTAACCATCCTCCCACCCCCCTCCCCTCCAGAACCCTCAGTTTGTTTTTCAGAGTCCATTGTCTCTCATGGTTTGTCTCCCCCTCTGACTTCCCCCTTCATTCTTCCCCTCCTGCTATCATCTTCTTTTTTTTTTTTTTTAACATATATTGCATTATTTGTTTCAGAGGTACAGATCTGAGATTCAACAGTCTTGCACAATTCACAGCGCTCACCAGAGCACATACCCTCCCCAGTGTCTATCACCCAGCCACCCCATCCCTCCCACCCCAACCCCCACTCCAACAACCCTCAGTTTGTTTCCTGAGATTAAGAATTCCTCATATCAGTGAGGCCATATGATACATGTCTTTCTCTGTTTGCCTTATTTCACTCAGCATAATACCCTCCAGTTCCATCCACGTTGCAAATGGCAAGATCTCATTCCTTTTGATGGCTGCATAATATTCCATTGTATGTATATATATATATATATATATATATATATATATATACACACACCACATCTTTATCCATTCATCTGTTGATGGACATCTTGGCTCTTTCCACAGTTTGGCTATTGTGGACATTGCTGCTGTAAACATCAGGGTGCATGTACCCCTTCGGATCCCTACATTTGTATCATTGGTATAAATACCCAGTAGTGCAATTGCTGGATTTTATGGTAGCTCTATTTTGAACTTTTTGAGGAACTTCCATACTGTTTTCCAGAGTGGCTGCACCAGCTTGCATTCCCACCAACAGTACACAGCACTTCTTATTCAACAAACATCAAGCACCTTCCTTACTCCAGGCACTTTAGTAAGAACTAGGAATAGAGGGGGCTCTCATTCTAGTGAAGCGAGACACATAAGAGGCAAATGAATTGAAAAAGAAACGATTTCATGGAATGATAAAAGCTGTCATGAAAACACAACAGTGTGTTAGGATAGGGAGTGTCTTAGGGGCTGCTTTAGATTGACTGCAGCAAAAGGCTGAGAAGGTACTAGTTAACATGAGACCTGTCTGCCATAGGAAGGAGCCGACTATGGCAAGTTGAGGGGGAGAGCAGTGCAGGCAGAGGGGAGCAGCTGGTGCACTGTTCCAAGGCAGAAGCAAAGTTGTCATGTTTAAGTAACAGAAGGAAGGCCGGCGTGTCTAGGACATGGAGAGCAAGGGGGAGAGAGGCTGGAAATGAGTTTTTAGAGGTAGCTAGGAGTCCAGTCAGGTCGGGCCTTGTAGAATGGGGAGGATTGGATTATGGGGAGCCATTCAAGGGTTTTAAGGTGGGATGATGATACATTCCGAGTTCTCTCTCTCTTTTTTTTTTTTTTTTAAAGATTTTATTTATTTATTTGAGAGAGAGAGAACACCTGAGAGGGGATAGGGTCAGAGGACAAAGCAGACTCCCTGCCGAGCAGGAAGTCCGATGTGGGACTCGATCCCGGGACTCCAGGATCATGACCTGAGCCGAAGGCAGTCGCTTAACCAACTGAGCCACCCAGGCGCCCCCGAGTTCTCTTTTACAAAGATCACCGATTGCCATGTGAAGAATGGATTGTAAAAGGTGAAGAATAAAACTAGTCGGGAAGGTGCTAAGGCTAAGAGAGGAGATGTGGCTTGAGTTAGGGGATCATAGGGAAAATGGACAGAAGGGGCACCTTGGGGACATTTTGGAGAATGAGTCCAGGTAACTTACTGATTGATTAGATAGAGGGGGAGTAATAGAGGAAGAAAAGATGACCTCTAAGTTTTTGACTTGAGTAAAATAAACATAATAATCATGTCATTTACTGAGATGTAGTCGATGGGGTGGAAGAAGCAGGAAATCAAGAGCCCCACTGGGGCATCTTAATTTTGAGAGGCTATTGAACATCAAACGGATGTGTCATGTTGGTAGGTTGGAGATGTGAGACTGGAGTTCAGTGGAAAGGTTGGGGCCAGGGATCTAAGTTTGGTACTTGTGAGCCCTGGGAAGTCTTGAACGGCTTTAGAGGTAGGAGAGAAACATCATAGCGTTGCTGAAACCCAGGGTTTCAAGAGCAGCGGGCTGAACCTGGTCAAATAGTACGAGGGCTTAAGTAAGATAGAACCGAGAAGTAATCATTGGGTCTGCCCACATGGATGGCGTCTGGAACTTGAGAGTAACAGTAATTTTGGGACGTGGGGACTGAAGCCCAAGTAGAGCGAATTGGAGAGAGATCTAGTTATGAGGAGAACCTATACATTTAGATTATTCTTTCCAGAATTTTTGCTGTTGTCTTAACGACTTAATAAGGCCTTTGGACAAGTCTGTAAAGTGAGCGTGGGTGATAGCACATGAATCCATACGTTTTTGCCACAAGGTGTCACTATTCTTTATTAGCTTTTAGTAAGTAAAATCGTAGCTGTGCAAGTAGACCTGGTGTTAAGGAGATGCTGTTTGACAAAACCACATTACGAAATAGACCAAGTAGAAAGTAGATCTTTACATTGTGGGAAGGTTTCCTTTCTAGAGCCAGTCTCTGTAGCATATTCGACCCATGTGCTTAGGTGTGGAGTGATGCACTGAGCAGCAGGCTAGGAATGAGCACATCGGCGGTTGGGGGGGGTGTAAACACCCCCCCTCCCCCCAGAAGACTCCAGCTCAATTCCAGTTTTGCACCTGCTAGCTGTGTGACCTTGGGCAAAATGTAAATGATTCTTTGTCTTATCAATAAAGACATTTTTTTGGTTGTTATTTTTAAGTAATGCTATCTCTAGGGTCGACGCTGCTTTACTATCTCACCCAAAGATTTTTACGTATCCAAAGAGAATGTGCATAGCAGTGTTTAGACAGTTGTGGAGAGCTGTGTAAATATAAGATTAAAAATTATAAAAATTGTTTATGCCCAACTTTATAGCAAAATAGGTGTTACATAAAGTGGTTGTGTTAGTGAAGTTTCGGTTGCAGATTGTAGAAACCCAGTTGGGACTTGCCTGCCAAGAAGGGAGTGTTTTGAAGTTTATAAGGGTAGTTCATGTGACTTCCAGAATGGTGGCTCTGGGGTGGGAGCAGTGCAGGTGGGGCGCTTTGAATGTGTACCCCCCTACTCTACTCTTTTGCTTCCATCTGGTGTCTTTCTTCTCTTTGGCTCCAACTTGCTTCCTCTACCTGATAGGGAACATTTTAATACTCTGAAGGTTGTAGGATATGCACATGACAACATCCTATAGGTTGAGAAGAAGGCAGAGCTGGAGAAGTAGATGCCATAGAATTACCTTGATTCTGGTGAAGAGAATATGAATTTCAAATTTATGAAAGCCAATGTCATTTAATACTAACCTTCAGATTTAAAAAACTAAAACCCAAGTGTTCTGAAATAGTCTAATATCCTAGGGTCTGCGTGTCTTTAATTTTTAAAATTAGATCCTATTACATCATTATCTTTTTTCAATAAATTGACATTATAAAGGGATAGATGCACCTAAATTAAAGAAATGAAAGATTTAAAAAAAATGAAAATTTACCTAACATAAAAAGACAGTTATATATATATATATATATATTTTTAAAGATTTTATTTATTTATTTGATGGAGAGAGACACAGTGAGAGAGGGAACACAAGCAGGGGGAGTGAGAGAGGGAGAAGCAGGCTTCCCGTGGAGCAGGGAGCCCATTGTGGGGCTTGATCCCAGGACCCTGGGACCATGACCTGAGCTGAAGGCAGACGCTTAACGACTGAGCCACCCAGGCGCCCCAACAGTTATATATATTTTTTAAAGATTTTATTTATTTATTTGACAGAGACATAGCGAGAGAGGGAACACAAGCAGGGGGAGTGGAGAGGGAGGAGCAGGCTCCCCACAGAGCAGGGAACCCGATGCAGGGCTCGATCCCAGGACCCTGGGAACATGACCTGAACTGAAGGCAGTTGCTTAACTGACTGAGCTACCCAGGCGTCCCAGACAGTTATAATTTTTCAAAAGAAATCTTCACTTACAAAATTTTACAATGTAATTTTTTTTTTTTTTAAAGATTTTATGTATTCATTTGAGACACAAAATACAGAGAGAGAGAGAGCATGAGCAGGGGGAGAGGGAGAAGCAGACTCCCTGCTGAGCCAGGAGCCCGATGTGGGGCTGGATCCCAGGACCCTGGGATCGTGACCTGAGCCGAAGGCAGACGCTTAACCATCTGAGCCACCCAGGCGCCCCCACAATGTAATTCTTCTAAAAGGAAATGTGCTCTGAAATATATGTTAATATAAGAAACTGTTTTTACAAAACTCTTCAGGAACATATACACCAGTATTATGAGGCAGACTTGCTAGATATGATACATATATTTAACTTCTTCTCAACCCAAACAAATATGGTAATTGCTTTTAACAAAAGAATCACAACTAGAACCGTTACTAAATGCTTTTTCTACATATGCATTAGTGAATCACAAGCCATTTTAGTTATCTGTGAGATCTTACCGGAAAATAAATTCTCGTGACCCGAATTCCCTCAGCAGGAAGCAGAAGCCAGTTTTCATACATGTTCTTGTATTGAATGAATGGAATCTCTCAACCCTGAGATTCTGTGAAAATCCAGGAGATGGAGCCACTGGTAGGTGAGTCCCCTGCCTGCCAAAAGGGAGCCATCTCGAAAGCGGGGACCATTCTCTTTCCTGGGAGGCTGGTGTCTCCCTCCTGGCTGTACAGCTTACCTGATGTCTGAGAATACTCATAACATTGGTGCAGTTGTGCTTTCGTGTATGTGTGCCTCAGCTGTCTGCATATCCCACAGTATTTAGGTCTCTGCGGTAAGAATCTCTAATATAATATATGGACATAACGAAGGCTCGAAAGTGTGTTCCAGGATGCTTCTTGAAATGTAATGTCCATGTCCCTGAGATTTGTTTAAAAAGACAGAGTCAGGGACTCCTGGTTTAAAATGGCATTGACCAAAAGGAGAAGGCCTTCCGACTTTGAACTACCTCCCCAGGGCGGCAGGGATATGGTGTGTCCCATTTCTGTCTAGCAGTGAATGTGGATGAGGGGAGGGGGGACGGGAGTTGTGCAAAGCAGGCTGGGTTGTAGCTTGAGAAGGATGTTCCAGACACACCCAGGTAGGCAGAGTGAGGCCAGGGGCAATGATGATGCTGTGTCTGCTAGTAAACACCAAGTGTGGATTTATTTCCCTTCTTCGAAGGTGAGGGTGAGGAGGAAGAGGAGAAACATGAACTTTGCCAGGTGAAGTGAGGGGGTTTGTGTTCTGGGGAAAAGAGTACCACGTGAGAAGCCCTTGAGGTGAGAGAATGCCTAGAATTTGGGGGAGTTGAGAGCTCAACATGTCTGAATCAGTGCAAGAAATATGGGGGGTGCCTGGGTGGCTCAGTTGGTTGAGTGACTGCCTTTGGCTCGGGTCATGATCCTGGAGTCCTGGGATCGAGTCCCGCATCGGGCTCCCTGCTCGGCAGGGAGTCTGCTTCTCCCTCTGACCCTCCTCCCTCTCATGCTCTCTGTCTCTCATTCTCTCTCTCAAATAAATAAATAAAAATCTTTAAAAAAAAAAATATATGGGATTAAAGGAAAATTAAAGACACCATAACAGAGTTCAATTCTACACACTCAAGGATGTTGTCAAATATCAAATCAGTCATTTAAAGGACATATTGAGGAAGGTTCTCAGAATCTAGAGGAAAAGATTAAAAATAGTGACCCAGCCTGGGAGGTGATAATTAGGGGATAATAATTCAACCTATGATTGCTAATCCTATGGGAAAATAGAAGTCACAACTAAAGACTTAATTTAACACGAGTTTCCTAAGTACACAGATCAAGAGGGTTCACTGCATTCCAAGAAAAAGAATGGCAACATTTTTTTTTTTTTTAAAGATTTTATTTATTTATTTGACAGAGAGATAGCGAGAGCAGGAACACAAGCAGGGGGAGTGGGAGAGGGAGAAGCAGGCTTCCCGCCGAGCAGGGAGCCCGATGTGGGACTCGATCCCAGGACCCTGGGATCATGACCTGAGCCGAAGGCAGACGCTTAACAACTGAGCCACCCAGGCGCCCAAGAATGGCAACATTTTTATATTACAAGGACAAAGGAAAGAGATATTATGAGCATTTAGGCAAAAAGAAGCAAGTTAGCTATGCAAGAAATAAAAATCCCACTGGCCTTAGGCTTTTCTGCAGTATCCAAGATGAGAAGACAATTAAATGACATCTAATAGTTTCCAGGGGAAAGTGCTGGGAACACCTTATATCAAGCTAAGTCCGTTGTCTTTCAAGGCAATAACGCTTGCTTTCAGATTTGCACGGCATCATGGGCCATCCTGTCCCTTCGTTAACAATGCTTGAAGACTTCTACTACCTAAAAGAGTGGTCAAACTCAGTAATGAACAACTCAGTAATGAGGAAATAATGAGCCACAGGATTTATAAGAATAGCCTTACTCACTTTGGACCAAAATGCAGCTATTCGATCGGCCTGCGCGTGCTCTGGTTGGTTGTGTGTTCAGAGGGTGAGTCTTGGTCTGCAGAGCCTCCCTGATCTGTTCCTCCTGAGGTTCCTCCCATTTCCCAGGAAATGTCTTTCTTGCACCTCATGTTTTACCTTCTGTTTCAGAACTATTATTTGATGACCACTTAAACTGACTTGGTTCTAGTATGTGTTAATATTGGCTTAACTGTTTACCTGGTTGAGATACTAACACTCCCCCTTTCTCAAAACGAGGGCTGAATCCTCTGGCCATGTGGCATGTTGATCGTTTTCGTTTCCAAGAGCCTCACATGTTTTCTGCATCTGTTAAGACTCTGATGTTTGCCTGACTTGTACTTTTAAATGGGTGAGTCTAGTAAATCATGTGTTAGCAGCCACTGAGTTAGAAGGCTTTACTTTGTCTCTTCTTCCACCTGGGACTTGGGAATGTCCCCGTGTTCCCTATGGTTGGAATCGTTATATTCATTTTATACGATGCTAATGTTTAGAAATGTAGCTTATCTGCTTTCCTATTTCTTAAAGAAAATCTCAGAATCAGATAAACAATTTGTCATTTCCTTTTGATCTAAGAAGTCAGTGACTCACTTCAGGGAGATATAGTTTTAAAGGTACATTAAAAAAAACTAAGAACCATAACATTTCTAGGTACTATTTCTGTGTAACTAGTTCCCCCATAAATGAGTGGCTTAAACAATAACTGTTTTCTTGTGGCTTAACTGCTTTCTTGGGAATTGGGACAGGATGCAGTAGGAGTGCTTTGTCTTTACTCAGTAGGTCTGGGACCTCAGGTGGTAAGACTCAAACTGGGAATGACTTGGCAGTTGGGGCTGGAAGCATCTGGAAGCTCCATCACTCCCCGTCTGGTGGTCTAGTGCCTGGGCTCGCATGACTTGAATACTAGCACCCTTGAGCAGAGCTGTTGTCGCCTTGCCCAGACTCAAGGAAAGGGGACTTGGATCCCACTTGAAGTGTCAAAATAATTTGTGGCCGTACTTTTAAAAACTACCCAATAATCAATTGCCAGCACAGGTTTTCTTTCACTGATAGGTTTTGGGATAGTGTGATGGGTTGAATTGTCTCCCCTTCAAATTCGTGTGTCGGCTCCCTAACCCTTGGCCGATGTGACCTTATTTGGAAACAAGATCTTTGCTGATGTAATTAGTTAAATCAGAATGAGGTCATCCTGAAGTAGGATGAGACCCTAATAAAATATGACTGATGTCCTTTTAAGAAAGACATAGACCTGCACACAGGGAGAGCACCGTGCAGACAAAAACAGAGACTGCCAGCGACCCCCCAGAAGCCGGGAGAGAGGAGTGGAATTGATTCCCCCAACAGCCCTCAGAGGGAAGCAGCCTTCCTAACAGCTTGATGGTGGATTTCTAGCCTTCACAGCAACAAGAACATACATTTCTGTTGTTTTAAGCCATGTGATTTTGTGATAGCAGCCCCAGAAGACTCATACAGATGGTTTTCAGTGTCTTTTCAAGATTTTCCCTATTTTTGACAAGGAACATATGTTGCTTTAAAAATGAGGAAAAATAGGTTTATTTAATGTAATAATTTCAATTGCTATGTTCCATAAAACATGAAAATATACCAAAATCTTATTAAGGTTGTGTCTAGGTGATGGGGCTATAGGTAACTTTTTTTTTAATTCCTCCTTCATCTCTATACTTAAATGTTTTCTATTCTGTGGGAAAAAAGGCTGTAGGAAGCAGCCTTTGAACATAGAGTCAGGGCTTCTGGGATTTTGCCCTGGGTTCTGCTCTGCTCCTTCGTGACTCTGAGCCCGTTTCCCAGTCTGAACGTGGGGGTAGTGCTCCTCAGTGTCGCTGTGAGAAATAAATGAACGTGTAGATGCGAAACCACCTAACCTGGTGCCGGATGTCTGTGCTGACAAGACAGCACTCTGTCTCCACTCTTCACAACTGTGATTATGGAGATGAGTTCTTGAAGAGCTCATGCATGTGTTTTTCACTGATTGGTAGTGGCATTCTGAGGGCCGAAAACGCTAGGGAGCCCAGAGGTGGCTTTTACTGGGAAGTAAAGGCAGCTTGAGCTAAGTAAGGGCCTGTCACTTCCCCAGGTCCCTCCTAAGGCTTTGGAAAGGGTCAAGGTCAAAAATGGATTCACATGATGATATGGTTTATAAAATTTGCAAAATATATTTTAACTATAATCAGTTACGACTCCTGTCTCTTTCCACTCGGACCTCTGTGTCCCCCTCACCCACCCCCTTTGGAGTGGCCATGGGGATTTTGGGATTGGGCTCAGGGACAGTTGACTTATGGATACTTTTAATTTGGGTTCTGTGAGATTTATGTATGTGGTTGGCAGTCAGTTCCCTGAATAGGTAAGCTATTGACAACTGTCCTGGGGTACGAAGGGCTTCCAGAGATACTCCCACTGGCTACGGTGCCTACTCACTCAGCTTTCTGTACAAGAACACATACATGAATGCTTTTTACAGAGCCTCATACAGAAAGTATGTGGGTAGTGGAGGAGAAACAAGATTTGAAATATATGGAGCCAGTAGGTAGTCTGTGGGAAAACTTCCCAGACTTTACAGCTTCTATATGAAACTTGAGGGGTGCCTGGGTGGCTCAGTCATTAGGCATCTGCCTTAGGCTCGGGTTGTGATCCCGGGGTCCTGGGATCGAGCCCCACTTCAGGCTCCCTGCTCAGCAGGAAGCCTGCTTCTCCCCACTCCCCCTCCTTGTGTTCCCTCTCTCACTGTCTCTCTCTCTCTGTCAAATAAATAAATAAAATCTCAAAAACAAAAAGAAACTTGATAGGGATTTCTCCAAATTTGACAATCTTAAAACTTTATATTAATAATGAGTTGAGAAGCTGAAATTTATTTTAAGCTATTAATGTTGAAGAGAATCCCAAGTTTTAATCAAGCTAAAAAAACCCACAAAAACTCTCCAGGGTTAACTTTTATTCTCTCTACAGAAAATCATACAAAATATTTACAGGAAGAAGTGATTAAAAAGGGTACATAGCCAAAAATTGTAGAAAAAGAAGCATTACTGAAATGTGTCAGGAGGTTGTTAATAAAAATATTACATAATTTTGAGGGGGTGGATTTTGCTTGTTGTTAGATAAACCACAGCTTCATTAAATTTATAATTTATCTAATGTCACTCCCATTAAATTTATGATTTATGATTTTGTTCCTCATTCTATGTAAATATTTGTGTTCATTCTTAAATTTGTATTTGTGAGTTTGCATTCTTTTTCTTACAGGGGGTCTCCAAAATTGTATGAGTGGCAGGCCCCCTCAAAACCCGGGTCTGACTTGAGAGAGCCTGTTTCCAGATCAGTTCTTACTCCTCTGCAGAGTTGTTCTTTGAACCTGATGCTAACATTTAGGATTGCCCCTTCTCCGTTTTTCCATTTGCTACAGAAGAATCGAAGCGTTTATCGATCATTTCCTTTTCATCTAAAAGGTTTCAGTGGCTCTCTCTAGCAAGGGTTTCAGGATGCATGCTGTTTACCTCATCAGAGCAAAATGGTGACTCAGAGTGTGAGAAATGGCTCTCTGCTTCCTAGGAAGTTTTCAATATAAAAACATGCTGTGCTTTTGAATGAAAAGTAAAATTAAAAGCCAACGAATGGAAATTTCTTGTAAGAGGGTATAAAAAACCCCCTAACTCTTCCTATTCGTAAAAATAAGAGTTGTTTTTGTCAAAGGGTCTGAGACCTGAATGACACTTTTTGAAGTGCCTTTGGCAGATTGTGAAAAGGCCCATGAGTCTCTGGTGCTTCCTTGGGGAAGCCCCTCCATTGCCCTCCTTCTGCACCCACTGTGCTAAAGACCAAGGAAAACTGGTCTTGAGTAATAACAATTACCTTTGCATATATGTGGTTTTAACTCAAAGCTGGGAGCTTCTTTGCTTTTATCTCTTGTCAAAGATAAGCTTTACCCATTTTGATGGGAACTACTCTGTGGCTTTAAAAATATTTCAAGTCTGTGAAACATAATAGATGTATTATAGGAAGGACGGAAAGCCAGTATCCAGCCTAGAATATTTGTCCCTCAGGTCCCATGCTGGGATGGAGAAAAGGAATGTGTCTTCAGAAAATGGTCGATCCATGTTCAAGTGCTGCCTTTTTCTCTCATTACTGATGTGGCCTTGGGAAAGTTACTTCATTTTCTCATCTGTAAAAACATGAATATTAGTATTCACCTCACAAGGTTGTTGTGAGAATTAGATGAGATATCCCCCCATCCCCATTTAGTTATAGTACCTGGTACAAAGAAGGAGCGCAGTAAATGTTTGAAGTAAAAGAAGGATAATGCCTTCAATATCTTCCTCCCCCACCCCCCGCCAAGGGGTTTGGGAATCTAGAATATAGTAGGAAAGAAGGATCAAAGCGAAAGGGTTGAGTCACAGAGCCTTTGAAGTTGAAGAATATCGAATGAAGTGGCAGAAAGATGAGTGGTTGTAGTTTGGGGAAATTCTACTTCAGAGGAAGTTTTGTGTAAAGCTGAGATGTAAGCAGGTGAATTATGTGTAGGGAACCACTGTCCTATTTTCCTGGTTGAATTAAAGAGTACATGTTGATGTATCTGTTCTTTCATGAGCTACATTTAACATTGGTAACAGCATGTAACATGTAACAAACATTTAGCATACGTGAGGATGATTTTTAGGACTGGGGAATACAAAGAGAAATGTGATCCATGTTTGCCCTCAAACAAGTTAGACTCTACTAGGGGAGAGAGAGCCATGAAAAAATAAGGACATTAAATTGTGGGGTACAGAAGAGGAAAGGTCAGTTTTACATTGGAGAGGAGGTGGGCTCCATGAAGGGCTTGGTGGAAGAGATAAGGTGTCTTCACGGCAGGGTAGGCAGGGGAGTGTGGACTGTGCAGATAGTCCAGGTAGAGGAATTGGAATGAACAAAGGCACAGGTGTGGCTTTGCATGCTTTGCATGTATGTGGGAGCTGCACGCAGGACCAGGGCAGGTGGTGCAGGGGGCACCCAGAGCAGTGGGCTGGGAAAATAAGCAGAGTCAGATGATGGAGAGTCTAGCCTGCCATGCTTCCATGGCAAGGCTCTGAGGGGCCCCATCCAGGAGTAATGACAGTGACTATGGAAGGGACGCCATGAGCAAATAGACATCCTCTAGCGAGTCAGGCAAGAGGGTGGGATTTGAAGGTTTTGGTAAACACAGTGAGGTGGGATTTGGAAGATGAGGCTTCCAATCATCGCATGCTGTATAAATTGGATGGGGAAGACAGTTGAGGCAAGGATATTAAGGAAGAAGACATTTTTTTAAGTCTAGGAATTTGATATGAGCTGGGGCCAGTAGATTGGAGTTTAAATTTTGCCTTTCAGTTTTCTAACTCTTTAATCCCTGGCAATGGCTGGAAATGTAGAACAATTACTATCTCTGCTATTGGAATGAATAGTCAGACACCAGTGTTCACAAATTAGACTTGAAATCCCACTCTACTTGTTTAAAAGTTTATGTAACAAGAGGAATCTTACACATGCAAATGAACACCTGTGAAAATTCTTAGGCAAGAAGTGCTAGATTTAGCAACTCCAGTTTAGCAATTTGAGAAGGGATGAATTTTACAGATTGTTTTGCTGCTTGGATCTGCCATAATGTTTGTTGGATAGACAATTCCTGTCTTTAAAGGAGTTATTGAACTTTCTTTATAAATTAAATATCCTGAAAGGAATGAATTTAAATAGCATGCATCTCAGTGTACTCTGAGGCCTGTGGATGTTTGTTGTCTTTTTAAGCGTTAGATTTAGACATCAAAGTCTTGCCATATACAATTTTTCTTAGGAACTAAGTATATACAACTCAAGTGTCATACCACCTACGAATTTGCTAGAAACCAAGCCACACTTTTTCTCATTTCCAACCACAGCGAAAACCTTATCACTTTTTTGCTACAGATTCATGGATAAAAATAATTAAGGTCATGAATGAAATGACCAGATGGCCTCCCCATCACCCTAAAGTGAGCATCTCCCCACACCCGTGTTTCTGGTTCCTTAAAACTTCAATATATTTTTCTTAACATTTGTTTGAGCCATATTTACATCTTTGGAAACTGGTCAATTTCTACATATGTCTAAATGCCTCTTTTTACTTGACAGTACATTTAACGTGCCAAAAGAATTCTCCAAGTTCTGATCACATTTTATCCTTTTAATAAGTCTAGTGGGGACCAGGGACACCAGTCCATGTTATGTTGAGAGCTTTTCACTAGGTAATGCATATTCAGTGTTGAAGAAGAAATGTACCCAGTGTCACAGGGGAGCAGGCTCCTACCAGACCGACCGTTTCAGAAACTGCAACTATAAACTCTAGACAAACTACAAACAACAACTACCCAAGGGCTCTGGGGAGTGAACAAAAGCAGACGGGGGAGTTGAAACTTGGGGGAGGAGAGTTTCCTGGTATTCAGCTTTGGCCAGAGAACAGGTCATGGTTACAAAGATTGTGCGGGTGGCTAAAATTCCAATAGAAAGCTTGTCATGTTTCTGGCCTGACAAATCAGAGGTTGGAGCACAACCAGGAGAGAGTGAGGGATCACCCAGAGAAGGAGTGACCTAGAATCTGTATTTGAAATCTGTCCAAGTCTCTAGCTGACCCACACACTACACATGCACAAGGCAGACTCAAAGCTCCTTGCAGCTAAGGTTTAGAGTAGTGAACTGAGATTTAATTGCTACCTACCACAGGTGAGGCAAACTTTGCAGTTTGAGAATCTAACCAAGTCAATTGCCTGTTGAAAAGAAATTTCAGTGATGGAATCAATCCATCAATACCACAGAAGTCAGTTTTGATGATATAACATTCACAATGTCCAGGATACAATCCCAAACTATTCAAAATATGAAGAAGCAGGAAAATGTGACCTATTTTCAAGAGAGAAGACAAGAATTTTAAAGCAGCTATTATAATTATGTTCAGTGGGGTAAAAAAGAATGCTCCTAATAAATGAGAAGACAGGAAATCTCATAAGAGAAATTGGAAATGTATAAACATTTTAGAACTGAAAAATATAACATATTAAATAAAAAAATATGTAAAGACAGGGGCTCCTGGGTGGCTCAGTCGGTTAAGCATCCAACTCTTGATCTCAGCTCAGGTCTTGATCTCAGGGTCATGAGTTCAAACCCCTCACTGGGTCTTGAAAAACAAAAAACACACATAAAGACACAAAAAAGTTGAAAATAAAATGGATGGAAAAAGACATATCATGCAAAAAAAAATTAAGAAGATTGAAGTGTACAATACAAACAGAGTATTACCAGAAACAAATAGAAACATTACATAATGAAAGAAAACCCCTATTAGGATGGTATAACAATCATAAATGTGTATGCATCTAAAACAGACTCTAAATAAAAGAAACAAAAATTGATGAAATGGTATCATGATCACAGTGGGAAACTTAAACATCTCTTAAAGAGCAACTGATATAATAACTAGACAAAATGTCAATAAAGACATAGGTGATCTGTAGATCAATTATCTTGACCTAACTGATTTTTAAAATTAATTATTTTTATTTAGACATTATTTTTATTTTATTTTTTATTTTTTTAAAGATTTTATTTTATTTGACAGAGAGAAACAGCAAGAGAGGGAACACAAGCAGGGGGAGTGGGAGAGGGAGAAGCAGTCTTCCCGCCGAGCAGGGAGCCCAATGTGGGGCTCAATCCCAGGACCCTGGGATCATGACCTGAGCCGAAGGCAGACACTTAACAACTGAGCCACCCAAGTGCCCCTAGACATTATTTTTTAGAGCAGTTTAAGGTTCACAGCAAAATAGAGGGGGCCAGAGATTTGCACATATCCTCTGCCCCCCAACACACAGCCTCCCCATTATCAGTATCCCCAATCAGAATGGTACATTTGTTACAGTTGATCAACCTACATTGACACATCACCCAAAGTCTATAGTTTACATTATGGTTCACTCTTGCTGTTGTACATTCTATGAATTTGGACAAATGTATAATGACATGTATCCATCATTAAGTATCAAACAGAGTATTTTCACTGCCCTAGAAATTCTCTGTGCTTTGTGTATTCATTTTACCCCAGTTCCAACCCCCAACCCTTGGCAGTCACTGATCCCTTCACTCTCTCCATAGTTTTACGTTTTCCAGAAGGTCATATAGTTGGGAGTCATACAGTGTGTAGTCTTTTCAGATTGGCTTCTTTCACTTAGCAATATACATGTAAAGTTCCTCCATGCCATTTCAGTTTTTCATAGTTCAATTTTTTTTTTTAGTCCTAATAATATTCCACAGTTTATTTATTCACTCAAGGGCATCTTGGTATTTCCAAGTTTTAGCTTCAAGATTCTCTCCCTCTGGGCGCCTGGGTGGCTCAGTTGGTTAAGCGACTGCCTTCAGCTCAGGTCATGATCCTGGAGTCCCGGGATCGAGTCCCGCATCGGGCTCCCTGCTCGGCAGGGAGTCTGCTTCTCCCTCTGACCCTCCTCCCTCTCATGCTCTCTGTCTCTCATTCTCTCTGTCTCAAATAAATAAATAAAGTCTTTAAAAAAAAAAAAAAGATTCTCTCCCTCTGCCCCTCCCTCCTCAAAATAAATAAGTAAATCTTAAAAAAAAAAAAAAAAAGAGGCCCAGGAAAGAAGAGCAAAGCAAATCAAACAAACTGGAAGGAAAAAAAGAAGATCAGAGAAGAAATAAATTAAATGGAACAGATTAACTGGTAGAGGAAATTAACAGAACTGGAAGCTTGTTTGTTGAGAAGTTCAGCCTAACTGATAAACCCTGACTTAGATTGATGAAAAAAGGGATATATAGAGAGAACACAAGTTACCAATATCATGATTGAAAGAAGTGTTATCACTACAAATCCTACATATATTAAAAGGATAATAAAAACAAATTGATTATGAGCAACTTGATTCCAGCGAACAATAATTTTGATGAATTGAATATTTTGAAAAATACAACTTACCAAATTGACCCAAGATGGAACAGAAAATTTGAATAGCTCTATAGCCATTAAACCACAGTAACTCTGTAACTATCAAAAACCTTCCTATAAAGAAAACTTCAGTCCTGATGATGTTACTTTTTTTTTTTTTTAAGAAGATAGAAGACAAGTGAACACTTTGCAACTCTCTTTTGTCTTTCTCCAAGGTGGGCTGCTGGGTCTTGGGGGAATGGTGACAGGAGTAATGTGAAGCTGTCTTTCATACCTACTTCAGTGTATCTTTTCTTATTCCTGTGCTCCATCCAGGTGCTGTAATCCCTTACCTGGAGTCCTTAGCCTTTGTAAAGGTATTTTTGTGCATGGAGTGTTTTTCTAAGTAGTATTTCTGTGAGGGTATGAGTGCTGAAAACTCCTATTCCACCATCTTGCTGATGTCACTCCTCTCTCAAAGTTGTCTTAACCTTAGAAAATCGATGTTTTGCCATATTAATAGAATGAAGGAGAAAACCATATGATAATTTTAATACATAGAGGAAAAAATATGACAAAACTCAACATCCATTCACATGAAAAATTCTCACCAAACAAAGTATATAAGGTACTTATTCAACTTATAAAGAGCATCTATGAAAAACCTCCAGCTAACATCGTATGTTCATGTTGAAATATTAAATTATTTTCTACTGGAATCAAGAACAAGGCAATGTGCTCAATTTTGTCACTTTTACTCAACATTGAATTGGAGGTCCTAGCCATTGCAATAGAGGAAGAAAAAGAAATATAATGATAAAGATTGGAAAGGAGGAAGCAAAATTGTACTCATTTTCAGTGTGAAATAATATGAAAAAATATATATTGGTCTCTGTCCCCAGTTCTTGGCACAGAGCTTCTAAAATCTGTGCAATTTCCTAAGTGGTATTAGAACTAGGAACATCTTTTGTTCTAATATTTGGTCTTTGAACCTGGTTCCTGACACAGGGCTCTTGAAACCCTTGTAATTTCCTGAGGGATAGGAATATTTTTTGTTCTAATGAGTTGACTCTGGCTGGGCTCCTTGATAAGGACTGATCACAGGAAGGACCAAGCTATGATTAGAAGCTTGAAATTTTCAGCCATAGGGGCACCTGGGTGGCTCAGTCATTAAGCGTCTGCCTTCAGTTCAGGTCATGATCCCAGGGCTCTGGGATCGAGCCCCACATCAGGCTCCCTCCTCCATGGGAAGCCTGCTTCTCCCTCTCTCACCCCCCCTGCTTGTGTTCCCTCTCTCGCTGTGTCTCTCTCTATCAAATAAATAAAATCTTTAAAAAAAATCTTTTTTCAGCCATACCCAACCCCATCCCCATTCTCTTGTGAAGGGAGGAGGACTAGAAATAGAGTTAATGATTGATCAAACCTATGTGAGGAAACCTCCATAAAAATTCCCAAAGTATGGGATTCAGAGAGCTTCCAGGTTGGTGAACACATCTATATACGGGGATGGTAACCCAGCCCAACAGTTTCTGTACTTGGCATCCTCACCTTATGTGCCTTTTCATCTTTCTGTTCATCTGTATCCCTTATCATATCCTTCAATAAACCTGTTAACATAAGTAAGTGTTTTCCTGAGTTGTGTGAGCCACTCCAGCAAATCAGTAGAATCCAAAGGGGGAAGAGGTCATGGAAACCATGATTTGTAGCTAAGTCAGGCAGAATTGTGGGCAATCTGGGGACATACTAGTATTTGCAGTTGGTATCTTGAAATAGGGGGCAGTTTGGTGGGACTGAGCCCTTAACCTGCAGGATCTGATGCTATCTCCGGGTAGACAGTGTCAGAATTGAGTTAAAATGTTGGAAACCCTGCTGCTATCACAGAGAATTGCTTGTTTTGGGGAAAGCCCTCATCTGGTGTTGAAAGTATTGTGAGGGTGGTAGTGGTGTAAGACTAAAAGAGACACACAGGAGGAGAACTGGATTTTTCTTAAATAGCAACTAACATGATTGTTTACATAGAAAACCCTGAAGATCTACAAAACAACTAGAAGTAATAAGTGAATATGCAAAGTCATAGTGTATAAAGCTAAAATTTATAAACTCAATTCTATTATTATCTTCTAACAGGAAAAAAAATTGTGAAATGTAATGGAAAAACAGTTCTGTTTATAATAGGTCCCCAAATCAGATTATTTAGAAATAAATGTAAACAGATATACACTGAAAACCACAGGGCATGGCTGAGAGATATTTTAAGACTTAAATGAGTGGAAAGATATATTATCTTCATGGATTGGAAGACTCAATTTTAAGATGTAAATTTTTCCTAAATTGATCTATATATTTAATTTAATCCCGATAAAAATCCCTAGAAGTTTACAAACTGATTTTAAAATTTATATGGATGCAAAGGACTTTGAATTGCCCAAAGAATTTTTAAAAAGAAGAACAAAGTTGCAGGACTTACTATAAAGTTCCAGTATTCAAGACTGTACTATAAACAAAAGGATAGGTATATTGATAAATCAACAAAACATCAGAGTCCAAAAATATCTCTACACATGTCTAATCAATTGATATTTTTATTTTATTTTATTTTTTTAAAGATTTTATTTATTTGACAGAGAGAGACACAGCGAGAGAGGGAACACAAGCAGGGGGAGTGGGAGAGGGAGAAGCAGGCTCCCTGCAGAGTAGGGAGCCCGATGTGGGACTCGATCCCAGGACCCTGGGATCATGACCTGAGCTGAAGGCAGTCGCTTAACCAACTGAGCCACCCAGGCGCCCTCAATTGATATTTTTAAAGATTTTATTTATTTGTCAGGGAGGGAGGGAGAGAGAGAGAACAAGCAGGGGGAGTGGTAGAAGGAGAAGCAGGCTCCCTGCTGAGCAAGGAGCCTGATGTGGGACTTGATCCCAGGACTCTGAGATCATGACCTGAGCCAAAGGCAGCCGCTTAACCGACTGAGCCACCCAGCACCTCTAATCAATTGATTTTTAAATAAAGGCACAAGGCAATTCAATGGGGAAAGGAATGTCTTTATTTGAAAGTTAATAAGAGTATAGATCTTAAAATTTCTCATAACAAAAAAATTTTGTGACTATGGTGATGGATGTTGATAGAATTGTGGAGATCATTTCACAATACATACAAATAATGAATTGTTATGTTATATACCTGAAACTAATATACTGTTACATGCCAATAAAAACATGGTCTTTCAATATGGGGAAAAATGCATTGACTCTTACCTTATATCACACACAGTAATTAACTTGTAATGGGTCATAAACCGAAATGTAAAATCTCAAGCTATAAAACTTCTATCAGAAAACAGGAAAAAGGGGCGCCTGGGTGGCTCAGTCGTTAAGCGTCTGCCTTCAGCCCAGGTCATGATCCCAGGGTCCTGGGATCGAGCCCCGCATTGGGCTCCCTGCTCCGCGGGAAGCCTGCTTCTCCCTCTCCCGCTCCCCCCGCTTGTGTTCCCTCTCTCTCTGTCAAATAAATAAAATCTTAAAAAAAAAAAAAAAAAAAAAAAACAGGAAAAAAAATTTTGTGACACTGGGTGAGGAAAAGATTTGTTAAACAGAAGATGAAAACACAAAGGAAAGACATATTAGAATGCACTTCATTAAAATAAAAAACATTTACTTCCCCAAAAACATAGGTAAGAAAACAAAACCAAAAGACAGGCCATTGATTGGGAGAAAATATTTGCAAAATGTGTCTGTCAAAGGGTTTATATCTGTAGAATACGTAAAGTACTCTTAGAACTCAATTCTTAAAAAAAAAAAAGAACTCAATTCTTTTTTTTTTTTTAAGATTTATTTATTTATTTATTTGACAGAGAGAGACAGCGAGAGGGGGACACAAGGAGGGGGAGTGGGAGAGGGAGAAACAGGCTTCCCGCGGAAAAGGGAGCCCCATGCAGCGCTCGATCCCAGCACCCTGCTTAACGACTGAGCCACCAAGGCGCCCCTCAGAACTCAATTTTTAAAAGAAAGACAACCCATTTTTTAAAAAAATGGGCATAGGATTGGATATTTCACAAATGACTAGTAGACACATGAAAAGATGCTCAACATCACCAGCCAATGGAAGATGCAAATTAAAACACAGTGAGATAATACTACATACCCACTAGGATGAATTAAACCAAAAAAATCTGACAATACCAAGTATTATCAACAATGTGTTCTTTATTTTGACAGTGATGTTTTCATGAGTTTATATACAAGGCAAAATTAAAGTGTACATTTTTAATGGATATATCTTATTGCATGTAAATTGTATCTTAATGAAATTGACTTAAAGATACACCTTTGGAAGAATAACAATTTATTATCCCAATGGGCCAAGATATAAAGATGCTTGGGTACTTACTAAAGTAGTAAGTGTAGCTGGGATCAGACTTTAGTTCTCAACCCAGATTGTTTTCCCTTCCAATTAGATCATGGGGCTGAGCATAGAATGCAGAATTGAAGGAAGGAAGAAGAAAGAAGGGGAACAAGTGTCCTAAGAATGGATCTGCTGTAATCCAGACCCTTAGTCTTGTCCCAACCAGGGATGTCAACACATTTCCCCACGGGACTGAAGACATGCCTTGCTGTTAACTTGAACATTTTTCATCTTTTAAAATAGCTTCCTTACTTTTCTTTCTCTTCCCTAATCATGACAGAATCACTTTGAATGATACAGACATATATGGAAACAAAGTCCGGGTGACTTATACTATGTACCGTTAAGGGATGTGAATAAAGAACTCTGGACACATCTCCACCTGCCACTTGATGAGTGAGTGCTCCTTGGAACCTATTTCATGGATTCCAAAGTACGTAATTAAAAGAACATAAAGAATTAGATGGATTGAAAGTACGTAAAGAATTAGAATCAGAAAATGCAGAGAATGTGTTGAGTTAATGCTTTTTAGAACTAATATGTAAATTTGCCAAATTTCTTTCCAGCTTATTATTTTTAATATTTTAATATCCTATATATTTTACATGTGTTTTCTCTATGCTTCTCTTGGGCTTAATAATAGGTTCATTGAAATTTGATATTTTTTCTCTAAGAGGACATTTTATCATCTTGAAATTACTGAGGTACTAAACTGTTGTCACATTATATTTGATGTTAGTGTGCAGATTCCACTGTAAGAAAAAAAATGAAAGATAATCCAAGGGAGGAGCACTTACTTAAATATGCATTCACCGGCCTTTGTTATTAAACTGAAGTGAAATCAGGTCATCTTTCATGATTTCCAATACGGAACTGTGTCCATGAAGGGCTTGAACTGGATAGGTTACATTTCTGAAAAGCTCCTGTGTTCAAATAGCAAAAAATCACTTTGAGAAATTGAAAAATGTCCTCTGTGAATCTGAATTTTTATAGCATACTTTATTTGAATTTATGTGAAACAAATAATGTAACAAATGAGTTCATGGGAAATAATCTAAATTTGACGTTCCAGAGAAAACTAGCATTTATTGAACACCAGCTGTGCTTTGGGTACTGTAAAGTACTTTATGCGTATGATCTTATTTAGCCCTGTCAGCCTACAGAGTAGGTAGTACCATTATCTCCATTTTGCAGATGGGAAAATGCAGGCACAAAGAGATGATGTAGTTTCAAGATTTTAACCCTGGCCTCCTGTCTGTGGAGCCTGCACCCTCTCACCCCTGGCCAAACACACAGGAGTAGGTCTTCGCTCTTCCCTGCACCTGCCCTGTTCCTCCCCACCTGCATTCATCCTGTTCGTCCTCCTGGAGAGCCCAGCCTGCCCTCTCCACTGGTCACGTCCTGTCTATTCTTCACTGTCTGGGCACTTAGACCTTCTGTATTCCCACGGCAGCTACTCTGCCTGATTTCCTATTGTCCAAACGTAATTGCTCCCTAATGTTTGGGTACTAACCTCAGAACCAGCTGTCCTGCCTCACATTGCCCTTCCTCCAAGCCATCCTATGTAATCCCCTTAAATACATATTCTTAAAAAGCTTTGGGTGGCTCCCACTGTTGTCCTTGGAATCCTAGTTTGGAGAACACTCAAGGCCTTCCAAAATCTTTGACACACTTCCCAGTTCTAGTCAGATGTGGAAACACCAACCCCAGACAGGTATTTCTCAGGTCATTTCAATGTGCTTGGCATATAATAAACATTTAATGTTAGTTTTCATTATTTTGTATTTAATATTTGAAGATAATATTCATAGTTACATAGTTCAAACACTAAAAGTATAGAAATGGATCATTGAAATGTCTTCTACTTATTCTTGGCCCCATCATCCCACTTCCCATTCCCCATCCCGCACACATTAAACTATTAAAATTAATTTCTTTTTTTTTAAGATAAATGACAATATACATTGACCTACATGTTGCCTTTTTCTACTTAATATATCTTGGACATCTTTTTGTATCAATAGCTGAAGAGCTTGCTCATTTCTTTTTTTACAGCTGCATAGAAATTTTTATAGCTGCATGGACATATCATAATTAACCATAATTTAATTATTCCCTGATAATATACATTTATGTCATTTCCAGGTTATAAACAAAGCAAATATCCTCATTTACAGTGTATGCATGAAAACTTATTTGTAAAGTACATTCCTAGAGGGAGAAGTAGGAAAATGATTTATGCATTTGTAATTTTATTTATTTATTTATTTATTTATTTATTTATTTATTATTTATTATGCATTTGTAACTTTATTTTATTATTATTTTTTAAAGATTTTATTTATTTATTTGACAGAGAGACACAGCGAGATAGGGAACACAAGCAGGGGGAGTGGGAGAGGGAGAAGCAGACTTCCCGCCCAGCAGGGAGCCCGATGCGGGGCCCGATCCCAGGACCTGGAATCATGACCCGAGCCGAAGGCAGACGCTTAACGACTGAGCCACCCAGGTGCCCCGCATTTGTAATCTTAATAGATACTGCCAAACTGTCCTACTTAGGGGACATATCGATTTCTACTTCCAACAGAAACAAATGAATCAACAGTTTCCCCACAGCCTTGCCAACACACTGTGATATTAAACTTTTCATTTTTGCCTATAGATGGGAGAAATGGTGTTTTAGTGTAGTTTTAGTTTGCCTTTAAAAAAACGAGTGTGAGCATTTTTCAAATGTGTAAAGGCCATTTGTTTTTCTTTTTCTGTTTTGACTGTTCATACCCTTTGCACATTTTAAAATTGTTCTGCACTTTCCCTTATCAATTTACAGGTAGTGTATATGTTATGGAAATTAGCCCTTTTCCTGTTATACGAGATGCAAACATTTCCCCAAGGTTGTCATTTGTCTCTTGTTTATGGTGTTTTATTTCCTGCAGGTGTTTTTGATTTTGACATTAACTTGTCATTTTCTTTCATGCCATCAGGACTTTAAGTCATGTTATAAATGCCTTTCCCACTGAGATGATATGAATTTTCCCTTATTTCTCCTAGAAGTCTGGTTCTTTGACTTCCCACATTTAAATCTTTGAGCCGTCTAGAATTTATCCTGGCACGTATTATGAGATAATGTTCCCCCTTTTTCCCAGATGGCCACCAATTTATGCCAACATCATTTATTAAATTATCCTTCTATTCCCCACTGCTTTGAAATGCCATCTTTACGTGCTGAAGTCCTGTATGCACCTGCCTCTATCCTTGGGCTTTCTATTCTGTCTGGTTGGTTTGCTGATTGTTCATGTGCCAGGACCCATCTGTGCACATACTAAGCATAGCTGAAAATCAAGCAGGGCTGGCTTTCCCTTGCAGATCCTTCTTTCCAGAGATCTCTTTCCTATCAGCATTTACTGATTCTTTAAATGTGGTTTTCAGTAATTAACAACAGCAACAAAAAATGACAAACAACAAAAATCCTTCCTGTTGGATATTTTTTCGTGATCATATTAAGTTTATAAGTTAACTTAGGAAAACTTGATGATTTTGAATCTTACTCTCTAAAAATATAGTCAGTTCTATTTTTGTTCCATTCTACTCCTTTGTCCTGCAAGAACAGTTAAAGATTTTTGTCAAATTGGTTTTGTTATGTTTCTTACTAGGTATTTTATCCATTTGTTGCCAATGTGCATGGAGCCTTTTCTTTCACTATATTTTCCATTAGTACGTATGGAGACTTTTGGTTTCTGTATATTAATTTCACAGCTTGCTAGCTTAATGTATTTTCTTATTTCTAGGGGTTTTTGTTTTTAATTGATTCTCTTGATTTTCCAAATAATCATATAATCTACAAATAGGAAAGCCTTGCCTCCTCGTTTACAATATTTATTCCTCCGGTTTCTTTTTCATCTGGTTGCTTTATTTTATTTTTAAAGATTTATTTATTTTTGAGAGAGAGAGAGCTAGCACAGGGGTGAGGGGCAGAGGGAGAAGAAGAGAGAATTTTCATTCAGACTCCGTGCTGAGCCCAGGGCTTGACCTGGGGCTCAATCTCAACACCTTGAGATCACGTCCTAAGCCGAAGCCAAGAGTCGGCTGCCCCCACCAACTGTGCCACCCAGGCGCCCCATAGCTTTAGATAGTACCTCCAGAACAGTGATAGTTAATGGAAATAGTACCAAACTGACCTTTTTCTGGCTTCAACAGGAGTTCCTAGTGTTTCCTCAATAAGCCCATGCAGCCTTTTGGTCTAAGACTGACATCTTAAAAAAAAAAAATCATGTTCATCAGTTTCTCTTTCATTAAGAATCTTTTAAAAATTCAGTACTGGAGATTAAATTGTGATAGGTGATTTTTCAGTATCTATGGAACTGGTTATATTTTCCCTGTAACTTACCAAAATGATGAATCATGTTAATAAATTTCACATCGAATTAGACTTGCATTCCCATACTAACTCCAATTAGTCTTCATACATTCCATCTACTATATTTTATTCAGGATTTTTGCATCAATATTCATAAGGTTGATCTATAATTTTCTTTGTTTCTTATATAAATTCATCTTTTTAGATTTTCCCTCTCTTCTGGAGTTAGATTGGTAAATTATGTTTTTCTTTTTTTTTTTAAGATTTATTTATTTTAGAGAGAGAGAGCATGAGTGGGAGGGGCAGAGTGAGAGGGAGAGAGAATCTCGTACAGACTCTGCACTAAACATGGAGCCCCATGCAGAGCTGGATCTCACAACCCTGAAATCATGACCTGAGCCAAAATCAAGAGTCAGCCCTTAACCGACTGTGCTACCCAGGAACCCTGGTAAATTATGTTTTTCTAGACATAGATAATCTCATTCACATTTTCAAATGCAATGGCATGGAGCTCAGCAAAGGAGTCCTTTGGTCCTTTTAATTTTCAGTTTCTGTTGTTATTTCCCATCATCATTTCTCCTGTTGTGTACTTTTGATTTCTCTTTCCCTTGCCTAGATTAGGCAGAAGTGTGTTTTCAGGGAGCCAGCTTTGATTTTACTTATTAGTTCTACTCTTTTTTTTGTTTTTGAAATTACTGATTTCAACTTTAGTTTCTATTTTTATTATTCCTTTTCTACCTTCATGAACAGTATGCTGAATACATTTACTTTTATTTTTGTTTATTAATATAATTGTATAAAGACATGAATTTTCATCTAAACACAGCTTTGGCTTATCTCCAGTTCTGAAAGGTGGTATTCACATGCATTTTTCACATTAGCTATTGTTATTATTTATTGTAGAAGTCACTGGAGATTAAGGAAAGAAGTAAGGTTGGGTCCCAGGATGGAGCTAGGTTAGGTGGGCCTTGAGTGGTAGGTGGTAGGTGGCAGGCTTTAGACTTGATGAAAATGGTATTAAGAAGCCATTGGAGGGACACCTGGGTGGCTTAGTTGGTTAGGCATCTGACTCTTGGTTTCCGCTCAGGTCATGATCTCATGGGTTGTGGGATCAAGCCCCAAGTTGGCCTCCAAGATCAATGGGGATTCTGCTTGAGATTCTCTTCCTCTGCCCCTCCCCCCACTCACACATGCTCTCTCTCTCTCTCTAAAATAAATAAATAAATCTTTTTATAAAAGCCATTGGAGGTCTCTGGTTAGGAAAGTAACAAGATGTAAGTGTTGTTTTGAAAATATGTGCATCCACATATTAGTTATCTTGTGTAGTACTTCATCTTTTCCAAAACCATTTTGGATAGGAAATGCCTTTTTTGACAATAATGGAAAAAAGAAGTCGTCTACTTCCTTCTGAACAGTGATGTGCTCTGATCACGTAAATGAACGCCTTCCTGGAACCTCTCATGATTATTTATTTATTTATTTTAAAAAAGATTTTATTTATTTGAGAGCAAGAGAGTGCATGAGCGGGAGGCAGGGGCAGAGGGAGAAGCAGACTCTCTGCTGAGCACGGAGCTCAATTTGGGGGCTCGATTCTAGGACCCCGAGATCATGGCTTGATCTCAAGTCAGATGCTTAATTGACTGAGCCACCTAGGCACCCCTTATGATTATTTTAAATGTCGTACACTTGGCTGAAATCTTTTGTTACTGACTCTGGAGTTTCACATAGGAAGCATCTTTAAATTTGAAGTATATCCTAAAATTAATTGGACCACAAGCAATTATTCATTTCTACTATAGCACTTGATGTTATTTCTCATTTGGAATGTAGCTTTGCCTTCAACACTGTCTTATTTCTCTACTAGATTGTGAATTCCTTACATAAGTACAGTATGTTTTAAGTTCTAGGAGGTTAATTTGTATTTGTTAGTAATTTATTTTACTTAAAACTACTCATATAATTATAGAATTCTCACAATGTGCATATGCATGATTGAAATACTCCAAAATTATTATCTGCCTTGTCTGTATATTATCCCTAATCATATTCAACATTTCCGGTTGTCTCATTATCCTAAATAATCTGTGCTTTATCCTGCTTTCTATTATTAGAGCAACTAAATTAGTATGTGTTGTACCATATCCATGATCTCTTTTATTTGATTTTTGTGTCAAGGGCTAATAATTCCCACTCCTACTGATTTTGTTGGGGAAGGCAATATGACCATGAGAAACTATTTTCTAGACTCCTCCATGGGTAAGAGTAGCCATGGAAATAATTTCTGGCTGCTAGGATGTAGATAGAAGTTACTGAGCAGAACGTTCCTGCCTGGAATTTGGAGGTCAAGGCTGGAGGAGGAGGTTCTTGCATACAGAAATGATGGAAGGCCACAAAGTGTGAATAAGATGAGCCACCTAATTTGCAGAGGGCAGCACAAAATGAAAGTGAGGGGCCCTTGTTCAACAGTTACTAATAATGAAAAAATGCCAGCAGCAGAGCATTAACCCTAGTGCTGGGCCCTTCTCGGCATGGGGCCCAATGAGACAGCACAGGTCCCATGCCCATGAAGCTGGCCCTGGTGTGAAGGAGCCTGGGGCCCTGGGATGTCCTGGAGCTGCCATGTCAGCCTGGACTGCTGTCTGCTCTTCCTCTAATGGAGAGCACAACCCCCTTCTTCTTTAAGGGGGTTATCTCAGTTTTCTGTTATGTGCCTTCCACAACTGATGTGTTGTGATTACCCTCATTTTACAGATGAAGAAACTGAGGCTCAGACAAGTTTAGTACCTGGTTCTGGTAGGCCATTTGGGGTGTGGACTCGGGCCCTGCGAATTGGGTCATGTACTCTTGGGTCAACACGGTGTCTTTCCTTTCCTACAGAGATGGTATCATTGTACATTTCCTTTTTCCAGCAAGACTTCGCACTCTGCAGGTTTGCTTGTCTCCCAGGGGCCCCTCTTTGTAGTCTATTAATAGGAGGAGGGCAGCACTTCATCCCACTGATTTTTCCTCCTTCACATTTAATTTGTACTCTGGAGTAGACAAGATGCAGAATCTCAGTCCGGATTTAAAATATGGCCCCCCAAAAGTGATTCACTTCCATCTCTAGCAAAATGTTTATAGCTTATTCCTCTCCCTTTGCAGATAAAGAGTTAAGATCTTACATAATTCAATTAAAAAAGAAACTCAAAATATGTGAAATCCCATCTGATGTGGGTTTCTGTCTGCTTGACCCTTCAAGAGGAAAGCATGTACTGGCGGTCCTTCCAGTGAGATCCCAATCAGGAAAATGCAGCTAGAACTTATTCCTTTAATGGTGCATCAGGGTAAATAAGTGTTTACTGCCCTTGGACATTCTCATCTATGATCATGGGAAGCACTGTGGCCGCTATGAATTCTTTGATTAGCACACAAGCTTTGGCTGCCACTTCACCTGCTTGGGGACCCCATGTGACACAGGTGTTGTATTTGCTAGACTCTGAGATGATTGCAGTTTGGCTGAGCTCTAACATAAGCACCCAACCTTGGTTAACATCCACAAGTCAACATTCTGGACCACATCATGGGTGGTGTTGGGGTGGGGGTGGACACAGCATGTCTTCACAGGTAATTACAGTGCATCATGCGGGAGGCTGGCAATGGCATGTGGCAACCCACTTCTCTCCCTCTTTATAGGAGGAGAGAAAATTCTTTATCTTCCCTAAGAGGAAGAAATTCTAGTCTGTTCAGTCAGATTCCAGGGCAGTGAATGCTGGGTATTTCCCAGTAGGCACAATAACTGTACATGCTTCCCCTCTTTCATTTGGTAAGAGGGCCAGGGTCCCTATTAAACTAGGCCCAGGAAGGTAATGCATGGATGCTGGGGAGGCCCAGTGGCTCAGAGGCTAGAGATCAGACCTGGATTTAGGTTGAAGCCCCTACTTAGCCCTTGACTTCCAAACTGATGTTACCATACACCTTGCAATGGGGTGTCAGGCATACTTGTGATTGTCCCATTTGTGATTGTGTGGCCCTCAGGAGGTCCATGGAGGACAGGACTCTGGTGTTCCTGGGTCCTTCACTAGAGCATAATTTTTTTTTAAAATTTAAATTCAATTAGCCAACATATAGTACATTTTTAGTTTTAGATGTAGTGTTCAATGATTCATCAGTTGCGTATAACACCCAGTGCTCATCACATCACGTGCCCTCCTTAGAGCATCATTTTAATATCCAAATCTTACCATAAGCTTGGGCCCTCTGGTTATGGTGAAGTATTAAAAATTGTTGGTATAATGAAGGTCTCATGAAGTACTAGTCTGTGAAACTTAGTGTAAGGATTGAATTGTGTCCTTTCCCACCCTCCATTCATTTGTTGAAGTCCTAACTCATAGTATGTCAGAATGTGACTATAAAGAGGTAAAATGGATCACTAGAACCCTAATCCAGTATGACTGGTGGTGTCCCTCAAGAAAGGGAACTTTGGGGATAGATATACATAGAGGGAAGACAATGTAGATACCCAGAGTGATGGCTGTGTTTGAGCAAGGAGAGAATCCTGGAACAGATCCTTCCCTTGCAGCCCTCATAAGGAACCAACCTGCTGATACCTTGATTTCAGTTCTAGCCTGTTCTAACCATACATTTCTATACTTTAAGTTACTTGTTTGTGATATTTTGTTATGGTAGCCCTAGCCAACTGATGGGCTTGGCCAGCAGGCTGGGCAACCCTAAAAACCATGGATAGATGTGGGAAGACCACTCTGCAATATTTGAAGTTGTCACCACACCTATTCCTCCGCTGTTCAAAGACAGGAGCATTAATGACATTTGCTTGACTGCAAGAAGCTCATAAATGTTTGCCAGCAATCATACTACTTACCTGGAATAGGTAGATGACTTCAGTCTCACATCTGCTTTTTTAAAATAAGGAAATTTAGGACAGGTTTTTTGTGATCTGCAGTTTGGTCACACAGAGGTCAGGTCAGTGTGGTAAAGTGGAATAGATTGGAGGCTTCCAAGTCTTATTTATTGATGAGAATTCTGATTCTCAATAGGAAGTTGCTATACTTGTTTTAGTCCTGAAATACTTAAAACAGTAGTGGACTGCATATATCTTTTGAATTCCCTCCATGGTGAAAAGGTAGGAGAGGTGGTAGTTGAGTGTCCCGGCGGAGCATTCTAGCCCTCATGCTGCCAACTGTTTGGCCCCCGTGGGCCGAGAGGTCCAATGCCTGGCACCGAATGGCCTCTTCATAAGATGGCGGACTCCCAGGGCTTCTCTGATCCACTTGCTGGACCACATCCTCGACTGAGAGGGCATAGGATCTGGAGCTAAAGTCTAGAGCTGTTTGGCCCTGGATTTCAGACAAGTTTTACATCTACCACACGGTAGATGGTAAAAATTATAACTATTACGATTCGTGTCCAACTCTGGAAAAGGATTGCTTTTTTGAAGTTAGCAGTCAGAGGGGAGTGTCTGCCCCTTGAAATCTGTACACTTTTGGTGTGCTTAATAAAATACTTCTAATGACCTTTTGAGGTCTGAGCATGTTGCCTTGAGCAATCTGGGTTACATTTTTAACTTTTTACCACATTATAAATAAATCTCCTTTGAAAAGAATAACAGACCTTCACCATCTGGTGGTTGGCCGATGCAAAAATATTTCTTGAACAAATCAAAAACACACAGTGTTTTATGAAAGAGGTTGATAAAATAAGGAAAATAGAAATCTAGTATCTCCAAGGTACTAGATAAATATCTTAACCATTGAGCATTAAAGTTCCAATATATGACAGAGATTTTACCATTATGTTTGTGAATAAGCAACCTGAGCATCATAAAAATATGGTTTGTAAAGGTACTGAAGAGTTTAATTCACTAAACAGGAAATATTATATCACCCTGTATTTGCATACTAAATTTTTTTACCATCTTTTTTTTTTTTAAAGATTTTATTTATTTATTTATTTATTTATTTATTTATTTGAGAGAGAGAGTGAGAGAGCGAGAGAAACAGCATGAGAGGGGATAGGGTCAGAGGGAGAAGCAGACTCCCCACCGAGCCGGGAGCCCGATGTGGGACTCGATCCCAGGACCCTGGGATCATGACCTGAGCCGAAGGCAGTCGCTTAACCAACTGAGCCACCCAGGCGCCCTACCATCTTTTTTTTTTTTTTAAGATTTCATTTATTTATTTGAGAGACACAGAGAGAGAGCACGAGAGGTGGGGGGAGGGGCAGAGGAAGAGGGAGAAGCAGACTCCCCGCTGAGCAGGGAGCCTGATGCGGGGCTCCATCTCCGGACCCTGGGATCATGACCTGAGCTGAAGGCAGATGCTTACCTGACTGAGCCACCCAGGCACCCCCTGCATTCTAAATTTTCTGGCTTCTGAGTTACTATTGAAAAAATGGCTTCAAGTAGGTACTTTTTGTGGATTTGCAAACCACTGGAGAACTGGATTTGTCCTTTCTTTCTAAAGACAAGATCCCAGACTGCCTATTAATCTAGAGTAATGAATATATATTCAATAAATGTTGTTGAATGAACCAACGTGTGAGTGCTTTTCTTGGGTTTCTATAGAATCAAGAGAGAGAAGGCAACATATCAGTAAAGAATAAACATTTTTACTTTGAAACAAAGAAGGCAATTTATTGTAGTGAGATTACATTAAAATTCTATATATGATCCCCAGTGCATATAAAGTAATTTCCTGCACACTGTTGGAGAAGACATTACTGAGTCACAAAGAAACTCAAAGTGTTATAAATCAGTTAATATTGATGTATTGCATTTTTATTCATCTATCCAAATTGAAAATGAGATGATTTAAAGGACACATTTAAGTATTTTTCATAAATTTTAACGATGGCTTTTGCATTTCCTGGAGTTTGTAATGCCTTTGATAACTCAAAACACAGAAGTCTATTCCTTGCAGTCTGTTCCTTTTTCTTACCATGGTGAGTAGTTATCACAAAGCTGCTTAGGGAGTAAACTTCTAATAGATTTAAATGTTTTCCCCTAAATGGAGTTTGTGGAAAATATGAAAAATGGCATGATATTGGAGGTAACAAAAAAATAGAAGAAAAATTGTTTTTGAACACTAACCAATAGAAAAGTGCCCCAGGAGGCAGAGAACAGCAGTGCCGTTGACCACAAGTTCACAGACAAATATACACATACCCATGTAGACATCTTTGCACTTAACACCTTATCTTCAGTACATCTTATACACTTGCTACATGTTGCACAAGTTCAGGCACACAGACACCACCTGAGTGCGCTTGCATAGCTAGCCCCACTGAGGAGGGCTCTACACAGCTTCTCTAAAGGAGCTTATTCTCGACTTTTTTGAAAACAGAGTCTAAAGCAGTTCTTCGTACAGTCATGTATTTACAGAGATACCACAAGCCATGTCATGGTGTCTGGTCTGCCTTCCTAAATGTAGGATTCTTTAGCATACTGGAATTGGTCAGCCTCAAAGACCGGCTGACTACATCGCCGCACTAAGTGGTCCAGCTTAGTCTTCTGATTTGACTCAGATATAGTTCTTAGCCGGTACAGCTCTGGTCTCCCTGTGACAGTCACTTGTCCTATCGTTTCAACAGAAGCATGGACAGTCCTGCTCTGTTTCCAACTCTCAGTCCTGGGAGATAGTCTGTGCCTGTCAAGTGGCTCTTGACTGCATATATCTTTTGAATTCCCTCCATGGTGAAAAGGTAGGAGAGGTGGTAGTTGAGTGTCCCGGCGGAGCATTCTAGCCCTCATGCTGCCAACTGTTTGGCCCCCGTGGGCCGAGAGGTCCAATGCCTGGCACCGAATGGCCTCTTCATAAGATGGCGGACTCCCAGGGCTTCTCTGATCCACTTGCTGGACCACATCCTCGACTGAGAGGGCATAGGATCTGGAGCTAAAGTCTAGAGCTGTTTGGCCCTGGATTTCAGACAAGTTCTCTTGGATGATTCGCCCAGCAAGCTGGCTTTCTTTTTTAAAGCCTTTCTTTACTTGGTCTCTTGTAAAGCCTTTGGATTTCACAGACACAGAGCTGGGGGTTTTGGTCAACACTCTTTTGTGAGAGGCAAAAGAGAATGACATGGAATGTTTTTTAATCTCTCTGTTGGGTTTACTTTTCTCTGCCTTTGTGAAAGACTGATGTCTGGTGAAGAAATTTCTTTTGGGACTGGAAGGAGAAGCCACGGGGGAGCTGTCAGAGGAAGCATCCAGAGAGCCACTGGAGGAGGCTTTGGGCGCCAGTCCCCACAGTAACCCCAAACCCTGAGTCGAGTTCCTCACCTTCAGGTCCTGTGGCCTCTGAGTTTTGCCTTCAACTGCAGGAAACACCTCCTCTGGAAATGGGTCTTCAGCTTCCTCACCTTCCAAACAAGCCCCTGCCTGGGCCATGGTGAAGTCATCCTCACTTCGTTTTAGTTTTTGGTGAGTTTTCTGGCTCTCAAGGCTCTCCTGTGAGGATGACATGCTGGGCTCTGAGTAGCTCCTGTCTGGTTCCCTGAGGGAGTTTTTCAGCCTGGCTACAGTGCTGACAATGGGCTCTGGGCTCAACTCCCAAGCGAGCTGCAGGCCTCTGGGCTCCCAGCTGGCAGCTGTCTCCAAGGGCACCTGGGGCCGCCTGTTTGGGGATCTGATGGCACCGCTGGATTCCATGTCAGGATCATTGCTGTCATAGGCTGAGTCATTCTGCAGCGTTGACATGTCTGGAGGAAGTTAAGGGACAGTTGAGTTTCTGGGTCAGTTTCTTGGAGAAATAAACTTTAGTACCATTCACCCTACTTGTATCAAGTATGGCACTAGGTAATCTGGTGAAGCTACTGGGGCCTTGATACGAGAGAAATCTGTCACATTAAAATTTTGTTTCTTTCCTAGTTTGAGGTGCAGAAGAGAAGTAGGAAAAGGAAATACAAGTGAGAGAATGAGAATGAGAAAAGAGACAAAACAACATTTCATTGAACATTTGTTGATCTTAAATTTAAAAATTAATCCTTTGGATGGCTCTTTGATTGGATCCATTCCATTTTAATGGACCCATATCCTATTATGTGGAAACAACCCTCCAGCTAAAGGTAATTTAATAAAATTAGCAATTCTTTATGATTCAGAAAGAAGCTGAAGGAGAGTCAGCTGAATGAGAAGGCTGCAGGAAAATTTGAGAGCAAGTTTCCATGTTAATGGCACCCTATGAATTTGATTTGGTGACTTGTGCAGGTGACTTGCGCTTCAAATGCCAGAGATACTTTACGTTACTGGCATGGACTGGCAGACTGGAATGGACGTCCCCCCACAATCATAATCAATCAAGAACACATTCAGTACCTGAACTGTCAGTGTGTTCCAGGGAGTCATCAGAAGCAGTACTGGAATGTGCCGGAATGTTCTCCCCAAATATTTCCAAGCAGTTATCGATCAGGAATTCCACCAATGTTTTAACCTGTGAGGAAAAAGAAGCAAGTTGTCAGCCTAAAGACATCTGTCATTCTTTTAAGGGAAGAGGGGAAGGAATGGGGATATAATGAGGGCCCACTGTTAGGGAGGTGCCAAAATGAGCATATGAGATCTTTATGTTTTTGAAAAGAACATATAGAAAATTGGTAAAAGTCATATATATTGAAGTTATTTTTGGGACATGCATTTTTTGAGAATTATAAAAAAAACCCTCTGACTAAAATTTTCACTTAAGTAAGGAGTTTCCCAAACTGATAGTTGGACTGACAGAGTGCAATGCACAAATGAAAAAAAACCCAACCAAACAAAGGGGCTTTTCTATCCTAGGAGACAATGAGACTTAGTCTTAACAAAGGACACCTTTGAAATCCTACGAGACAGGATTGTTCCATTTCATTAAATGAATAAATCTAAGAGAGCAGAACTATGACAAAAGCATTTTGCATCTCATATTTCACTGTGAGCTTGAGTCAGCCAGAGAGACTCAGAGGCATTTTATCACTTGGCTTTTTCAAACAAACGGTGAGATCATACATTGGGAGTTTCTCAGACAGAGACTGGAACAAACCTTGTTGTTCAAGTCTTTCTGGGCTTCGAAAGACAGGTGTTGGTCATTCTCTTGGGTCAGCATGTTGGGTCCGACGCAGATAGCTAGATTGCTGGCATCCATCTTATTGATCTCGGAGTTCTTGCTGATAAGGTAGAGCACGGAGATCAGGTGCTTGAGCAGCAGGAGGTTGGGCCGGGGGAGCTTATCTGCAACCCTGGAATGAGGTTCAGGAAAGCTGGTTTTAGAGGACTAATGTTCTATCTCAGTTTTAGTGTAGCAAGTTGAAAATTTCTGCTTAACCCAGACTTCCTTCAAAATGAGGAAGGTGCATTTTCATCAGTAAGATTGTGAAATGTTCATTCAGACACTTCCAGTGGCAACTGATGTGGAATGAAACTGGTTAACCATGAGATCTTAAAGACCTAAGACACTGGTTCTTTATAATTAGGACACCGATAACACAGCCCTTTATTATTTGTATAGATCTTACATTGGGAAGCCTTAACTTCTGCAACAAACTCCATAGTCGAATACATTTTGAAAACTGCTTTGTAGAACAATCGTGTAGCCAGGCAGAATGTCTTTTTTTTTTAATTTTTTAAAGATTTTATTTATTTATTTGAGAGAGACAATGAGAGAGAGAGAGAGCATGAGAGGGGGAGGGTCAGAGGGAGAAGCAGACTCCCCGCCGAGCAGGGAGCCCGATGCGGGACTTGATCCCGGGACTCCAGGATCATGACCTGAGCCGAAGGCAGTCGCTTAACCAACTGAGCCACCCAGGCACCCTAGAATGTCTTTCTAACACTGCAAGACTGGTATTTTGGGAGCACGATCATTTGCCTTTCTTGATCTGTGACCATCACACAAAGATGACCCATTTTTATGCCATTCTGAGAAATCTTTATGGAGAAGAAATCAGTTTCTAAGGGCATGTTCATAAATGTGGTCAGGTCAGCACTTAAACGGGAACATTGGTACAAAGGATAATAAATGAGATGTGTAAAGCCTCACTTTTTCAAAATCTGCAGTGGTGACTCTAATGTAGGGAACGTTTTCACTTCTCGTTAAGTTACTATTATGGAAGAGCTTAGTGCCTTTAAGGAGAAACTTGCGGTTATCTTAGGATTTTCAATTTGGGACAGATACTCTAATGCCTTTAATTCAGTAACTATTCCACTAGAAATATTTAGCTGCGTGGGACAATCATAACAAAGAGACAGACTTTCATAACATTTGGCAAAAGTGCTGATATTTTGAAATTAGGGGTTTGAGATTGTCTAGTTGCTAACAGGTTACAGTTTCATTTACAAATGTAATCGTTTTTGTTGTCTTTGGAATTTGTTTATATAGAGTTTTCATTTTGGTTAATTAGAGGAATATGAACTATGCTGTGGAATTTTATGATCAAAACAATCCTTTCCCGATTGTTCTCCTGTGCTTTAAGGGATGTTTTATGGGGGAATTTTTGCCTTGCCTGACACAAACCTTTTAGGTTAAGGATAACCCCACGTTCCTATACTTGGCCACCTAGCCTGTTTTGAGGCTTCCATCTATGGTTTTGTCTCATACCTTCTTGAACTACTTATGTTTTAGACTCTTCCATCTCTTGAGGTTTGTGAATATTGAAGTTCACTTTCTACTCTTTGAAAAAGCGCTTCCTTTCCTTTGGTTAAAACTACTTTAAAAGGAATGTCCAGGGTACCTCGTGATTTTTATTCTGGGAGTAGATAAATAATTCCACTCTGATTCCCTAAACACATCAATGTTCCTGAAACACTCAGAGAACTGTGTGAAGAATCAGAAGATGGAGACCATGTGGGCCTGGCCTCTGGCAATGACTCTGGCCACTTACTGTTTCAGGGCCTCAATTCTGTCCTCTTCATTCTGCCTCTCCAGCGCGTCCATCCACTCCTCAAACAGGTCACATGAAAGTAGCTTCTGTGGGATACTTCTGAGGAAGTCCTGCAGGGTGAAAGGGGGATGGTTGGGCCTGGTTGGGTTACATCATGCGCTGGCGTCTTCATCTTCCCCTTGTCTGGTCCAGCTCAGGGACCCTCTGATCATCCTACCACAGGCTGTGCCCCCTTCCTTCCTGCATTTGAACACTCTAGGGAAATCTCTCGTAGCAACTTCCTGACAATGGACAGAGTGAGGCCATCCTCTGAGGGGCTCCCAGCTTCAGGAGCATGGACTTGGCCTTTTCTCATAAGAATTTGGGGAGGACGTACTGTATCATTTTCTGTTGGAATCTGAGATCGTAGACACAGAGATGTTTATATAAGAAAATAAAAGGCTTCACTAAAAAACTTAAACTCCAAGATCAGTTTACTTTGATTTGTAGGGCGAAGGGCCTGTTTCTTATTCCCAGAGACGTAACGTGTCTGAGCCCATTGGCAGATTTTTGGCAGCAATGCTGTGACCTCACCTTAAAGACCACAGCCAGAAGGTGCACAGGGAGACTTTTCAGATCTACCATGCCTCCCGAGTTGAGCTCCTCCTTGATCTCTTTGCGGGCTTTCTCATTGGCTGCTTTCCTGAAGATCCCTTCCGTGGATGGTCCTTTAAGGCACAGAATAGTGAGAATATCCTGTAGGAAAGAGATGTAGGAATAGGAAAAGGTTACCCTTACTTTGAATACATGAACCCATGTGAGGCTACTACTACATGAAAAGTCGATGTTTAGGTATTAAAACAGTACATATGAACAGTAGCAAACTTCACCTGTCATAGATAATCCTCTCCATAAAAGATAGGTCTCTGTGATACCAACATGGTCTTTACAAGAGACCATGACTGCCAGGTTTTCACAGCCCCATTGCTATCAACCTCCTCCCTCCACTCTGCTATTTTTCTAAGAGGAGGTAAGTTGTGAATGCTCTAATTTTGTACATTCTAGAATCATTTCCGGTCTCTCTTCTTTCAAGTCATTCTATATAAACACTGGATTTCTGATCATATACTTTATACCCCATCTCTATCCATTGACTTCTCAGAAGCTACACATCTTTTAGCATTCTTAACTCTACGAAGTCAGGAGGATGGACGGTTGGATTTCTAGAATGTAAGCAGTTAGATAGTCTCCTGACTGCACTCATATGTGGAAACACCATTTCCAAAAGTGGAAAAACCTACAGATTGGCCCCAGCAAGGATTTTTCACATCTGACAAAAACCTGAAGTAGGTTTGAGAGTACATGCACCTACCTGAATGGGTCTGGGGAGTGTGTCATCCTCACCACAGATGATTGACAAGGGCTGATCAAATAGTGATGTTTTTAATTCAGGTTCTGAAGCCCCAGAAAAATCTGACACAGCAGAATGTCTTCTCATGAGAAAGGGCCAGGACAGCACCTTCTTTCTTTTCTTAATTTCTATAGCCAGGAAAACAAGGCCAAGAGAAAATTAGATTCATAATTGTTGAATTATTAAATAATTATTAAAGATCCATATAAGACCATGGATATTGTCAGCCACATAATGTCATCTATGGTATGCCACGGGGGTGGGGGTGGGGAACAATTTTGAAAAACTGAGAAAGCAAGGGCATGAATTTTAATCTAGAAAAATGAACCCGAAAAGCAAACACATCGTTACCAGAGCAACCAGCCCCTAAATATCAACACCCAGGTTCCTCAAAGTCTCCACCTTTCCTGTTTTTACTCTTCACGGCTGTTTGCTACAGAAAATCAGCAAAACTAGCCGAGCAGATCACAAACAACCATCTTCATATATTGACCTTAATAACTATAGTGGGTTTTTCTGATGCGAAATAGATTATTTTAATTTTCTCCTTTGAGTGGCAGAGGAAACAAAACTTAAAAGGAGAGGAAGTGACTTGCTCAAGATCTTTTTTTAAACTGAAGTTTAGTTGACATAGAATGTTACATTAGTTTCAGTCACGATGGGAGACAATATGGAGTTTCCTCAAAAAACTAAAACAGAAATACCATATGATCCAGTCATTAAACTAGGTTTTACCCAAAGAAAAAGAAAACATTGATTCAACAAGATTATGCACACCACTATGTTTATTGCAGCATTATTTACAATAGCCAAGAAATGGAAGCAACCAAAATGTCCATTGATAGATGACTCAATAAAGAAGACGTGGTCTATAAATACAGCGGAATATTACTGAGCCATAAAAAAGATTGGAATCTTGCTCAAGATCATTTTGACTGCCCTTAGCGGGGCGGGCCAGTACACCTCCGCAGCCACACTAGCATCAACCAGCCACTAGAGGGGGCTACAGCAGTCTGCAGTTCCCCTCAGGATTCCCCCAGCGCCCCCCCCGCCCAGGGTGGGGGTTGCTTGAGGACAAGGGCTGGCACAAATTGCCTCAGAAAGGCGTGAACCTAGACTAGGAAGTTGGGAATTATCACGAAAACGTTAGTGAGATGTTCTGTCTTTGCAAAATCCTGAAGACGTGTGTGCAATGGATATCGCATCTCACGCATTTCTTTCTTTCTATTCTCCTTCATTTTCCTTCTCTTGTTTCCCCCTACATATGAAAGCTCTGTTTTCTAATGCACTGCACTAGGTTTCCACACTGGCAAGTGGAAGAGGATGGCTGGAGAAGTGGCTTGTCCCTTACAGTTGAGGAGAACTGGGTCGCGGTTATGTAATACAAAACACATCATGAAAACATTGAAGAGTGAATGGTGGGTTCCTGGGAATTGGAGATCAGCACCAATTGCTTCATGGGTTCTTACATTCATTCCTTCATTAGAGAAGGAAGAAAGGGGAAAAGGAATCATCTGTTTTTCATATGTATGCCTGCTTTAGTTGTCAAAACAGAAGTGGCTAGGAGATCTGACCCCACTAAAATTACTCCTCGGAGAGCTGGGGCCTTGGCTGTAGGAAGATCTTTCCTGTCAGAGTGCTCTGATGCTCTAGTGAGCTGGAGTCTGCTGGCCATTTAAGTGTTAATGTTCTGCGGTCTTTAGAAGAACACTTAAAAAAAGAAATTCCTAGTAGGGTAAAGTACTGTGGTTTTGCAAACCAAGAACATTTGTTGTTAGCACTTACATAAAAGACCAGTATGTTTTCAAAACTCACCAATTAGCTGGCAAATATTATCTTCACTCTCACATGATGCCAACAGAGGATGTTCCTTGATATCGTCCTAAAAATATATTTATTTTTGTTAAAAATGACTGAAGAGATCTACCCAGTCTTTCCCCACAAAATACGTGGACAACATTTTATTCATATTAAAAATTAGTAAAGTCCAATGATCTTTTTCTAGCTTCTAGAATCAGTAATAAAGTCTTGATTGTCATCATATAAGGTCCCAATTAATGTATTTAATTAGCTACATTTAGGATGTTAGTTTTCTACTCTGATAATTATACAATCCAAACAACACTCCATAAAAACAGAAAGTTTTCCATGTTCTCACAGTGCAGATGAAAAGTTTTAAAAATTGCTCTCTTACCTCTGACTGACATTCGATCAATGTCTCCATATTATTGGCATTTAGTGTTTTTGACTGAAAGAGAAAAAATTAAATTAGGTAAAGATCGTTTGGCTATTACCTCTGGCAAATATGAATCAAGAAATATAAGAGGGGTACTTACAGCATTGCAGCTGCTTATCAACTTCATTAGATTTTGGGCTGACTGTCCAGGGATGAATTTTGCTCCCGTGTGGACTTAGCTCTGCCTGTGAGAAATCATATGGGAGAGAGTGAGGAGGGAGACACATGATAAGTTGGCCAATTTCGGTGCCAAAACACAAAATCTGAAACTATTAGATAGAAAAGTTTTCATTTGAAGTCTGTGATATGTTTCCAGATGTCTCCGGCTATTAAGGATGCACCTGAACACACTTATTTCTAAATTTTTTAAACCTGATATCTTTACCATGCCAAACTTTGTTATTCATTTATTCCATTCCCACCAAGAGATAATCTAACAATCATATGATAACTAACGTTTTTCTGGGGGGAGGAGCTCATGTTGTCAGGTACTGTATTATGTGCTCTGCATGGATTAGCTCCTTTAACCCCCAGAGGAAAAAACTTATTCCAAGAATGCTACTTGCAGTAAACATAAAACAAAGTTAACGTTGACAGAATTCTTATACCGAAAGAGTGCAGGCTTCACACTGAAGGAAAGCTTTCAGTGCTCAGCGTCTTTAACATTATTTGCTGCATGTTTTGGGGTACAGCTGTTTTCTGTTGGAGGTGCTCTCAAAGACCAGTGATTTGCCAGCTAGCTAATTTTCCAGTTATGTTAATTTATGGTACTCACCCTCGGAGGGCCTCCAGCCAGAGTTCTCTTATCTCCGGGGGAACAGTGCAGAATGGGAGAAACAGCATAACACTCTGCTCCTACTAATCCACCGATAGAGAGAGGAAGACTGAACTGCTCTAACTTCACGTGTTCTGCATTATAAACGAGAGGGGGCGGGCAGGTGGAAATTCAGAATATTACTGAGACCGGAAAGAACATCATGGGTTGTCACCCAGACATAGCTAGACAGACACTGTGGGGAGCTCTCACTTCCTCATTCCTTTTAGGGCAGCTCTGGTTCTTTTTCTTCTTCTAACACTTCAAAGTAAAAAAAAAAAAATCTATAAACTAGTAAGGGTGGAAAAGATGACATATGGCCCATAGGTGAAGGCTCTGATTAATGTCACAGGTGGGATGTGTGAATAAGAAATTGTGTTATTCTGTGATAAACATAATTTTATTTTGTAAAGTGGTGATTTCAGGTGCCCTTATTTTGTATCCTGTTTGGGCGCTCTCTCCCCTCCCACCCACCATCCACTCCGTTCATCAGTCACCATACATTGCCTGGCAACCCTCTGGGTGCAGGATGCTCTTCCTCTAAGGAGTCCCAGACACACTGCCTTGTTTGAGAAATGGTCACCATCAGTTTCCTTTGGAATTAGGAAGAGTCCTCTAAAGTCAGCTGCCAAGATATAACCCCCTTCTCCTTTCTCTAACTCCTAGTTAAAATTGTTAATACTTAATTTGTAGTTTGACCATCTCTAGTCCTGACATGGAAGGAAAACCAAAAATTCCTTTAAAAAAAAAGATTTTATTTATTTGAGAGAGAGTGAGAGAGAGAGAGCACAAGCAGGGGGAGGAGGTGCAGAGGGGCAGAGGGAGAGGGAGAAGCAGACTCCCTGCTGAGCAGGGAGCCCGACGTGGGGCTCGATCCCAAAGTCCTGGGATCTGACCTGAGCTGAAGGCAGACACTTAACCCACTGAGACTCCCGGGCACCCACCAAAATTCCTTTGATCAGACCAATTTCAAGTAGAAAAGAGATGGTGAATTTCATCTGTGGATCTTTCCTTCTGGATAAGAGAAAATCTCTGGTCTTTTCTGTGGCTAAAAGGCTATATATAAGATGACTCGAGTACCTGAGAAGCAGAATGTGGCATCCATTGTGACATCTTCACACAGTGGAGTGTTATATAGCACTGAGACTGTGTGGTCTATAACTACATCCAACAGTGTGGCTGGGTCTCACCATACAACGTTGAGCTAAAGAAGCCAGACACAAAAGAGTATACCTTGCATGCAAAGCAAAGTCATCCATGCTGTTAGGAGCCAATCTGTGCCATTATACCAGTATCCTTGGGGTGGGTAGTGACCACCAGAGGCCAGAGAGGGCTTCGTGATGCTCCATCTCTTGATCTGGGCGCTGATCATCTCAAGTTCACATTTCTGCATATGTGTTATTCTTCGACAAAAAATTAAAACTACCTTGTCTTAATTCATCATCAGAAGGCTTTAATTCCAAGATTTTCTCAGCTTGATAGCTCTCTTGTCTCTATACCAAAAGGAATACTGATTAGGTGTTCTTCAGGAACCTGGAGCACAGAGCAGTTCAAATTTGCCCCCTAACTCAGTGTTTCGGTGGGCGGCGTTCAGGTCTCCGGCTGGAGGCTCCCTCTCTGAAAACTGCCACACAGCCGGAGTTTCTAGCTGTGTCCCCACAGAGTCTGTGCACGTTACTGCCTTTCGTCCTCTCTCTTGCCTTTACGAACCTTCAGAATGACTCACTGACTTTTTTTTTATTACCAAAAAGGTCATATATGCTGTTCCTAGCCTAGAGACAAGCAGGTAGTAGGTACTCGGGAAATAATTTCTGAACAAATACATTTACATATAAAATAGTCCTTCTTTACACTAATATGTATTTCATGAACTTTTTTTCATTTGGCATACTTTTTGGGGTTTTCTAAGAAATTTCATGTTGGCATTGCTTTAACTAATGCATCAGTCCTCAATCTAAATATTTCAAATGAAGACCATATTTTTTTCTTCTTTCTATTATGCACTATACCCCACAATACACATTCTATAGTGGTTTAAAAACTGTTTTTGTTTTTGTTTGGCCATGCAATTCTATATTCAAAGGAAGATGAACCCAGAATCCTGATGCATAAAATGTGAAAGAACAATTTTTAAGGGGCGTCTGGGTGGCTCAGTTGGTTAAGCATCCGATTCTTGATTTTGGTTCAGGTCATGATCTGAGGGTCGTGGGAATAAACCCCACTTGGGCTCTGCACCCGTGGGGAGTCTGCTGGAGTCCCTCTAATGACACAAATGCCATCAAAATATGGCAACGGAGAAAAATGAGGAAGTTTGTTGGACAGAAGAAAAGTGCTAATTCCCTTTGGATATGTAATCCCAAAGCTTTTTGAATTAAAAAAAAAAAATCCTTATTTAACTTTTAACCATCACCAATGGGCCCTGGAAAACATTTTTTTTAAACTAATCTATACCCAACATGGGGCTCAAACTCATGACCCCAAGATCAAGAGTCGCACGCTCCACCAACTGAGCCAGCCAGGCGCCCCCCTAGAACTTTGTGAATTTTTAAGTGAGATTTAGTTTTTGCTGGGGTATTATTTTTTTTATTATGTAGAGAATCATGTTTATAAATTTATTATGAAATATACTAAGAATTAGACCTAACTAAACATGTATATTTCAGTAACAACTCTTGAAAGAGGAATAACGGTTTATATGTCTGTTAATGCTATTGTGGTGACTTTGGACATTTATAAAGAAGAAGTGATTAAAATGCAAATGCTATAAATTACATTGGGTATAAAATTTCCTGTAACCTAGTTTAATGTTCTTCTTCCTCTCTCCTCCTCCCCTTCTTCTTCCTCTTCTTATTCTGGGACTGAATTATGGGACTAGATGTGGACATTTGTTGACATTGAATTTCAGGGCTGAATAGGGTTTAAGTGAGCAACTAATTTAATGTCCTGTCCCTCTTTTGATGTTTTTACCCCTGCGGCACCCCACCAAATTGTCTCTTTATGGTTGTTCTCGAAGTTTTCCCGTGCTAAGGGAATAAGCTCTTCTCTATTCTGGCAGAAGGCTTCTGCATATGTCAGAGGGGAGGCCACCTTCCAAAAACTCTCCTGTCTTAAATCCCATCCCATTCTGAGAGAGAGTTTTCAGCTTCCTTTGCTCAGCCCCTGCCACCCCCACCTACCGCCTCAAGCATACAAGCCTCTCTTTTTGAAATGAAATGACCCCCAAGCCTTCATTGTCCCAGTAGGAAATGTTCTTTTTAAACATCGCCTTGGTTTTGGGCATCCATCCTTAGCTCTGCACTCTGGGGTGTGAGACCTACTTATTTAACACCTATTATGTGCTGTATACTCTGCAGTATTTTCAAGTATCTTATCTTACGTAATGACTGAAACAATGCTCTGAGTATGTCATTCTCTGAGGCTTACAGATGAAATAGCTGGGGCTCCACAGGTCAGTTAGCTCCCCCAAGGTCATGCCGCTGGGTTTGAACCTGCTCTTTCCAGTTTCTCTCAAGGATAATCCTTGAAGGGATTCATTTATAAATGGAAATAAGATGTCTAGACCTATTCTCTCCATTTATGCCAGATGAGTCCTGGTGAATCCTTCTAGGGAACTCTTTTTACCTAGCACGAAGAGTCAGATTTGGGCCTTGTCCTGAAACTTCAACTCTCCTTCCATTAGTTTCTTTCTTTCTTTCTTTTAAAAAAAAAATATATATATATATATATTTTTAAAAAGATTTTATTTATTTATTTGAGGGAGAGAATGAGATAGAGAGAGCATGAGAGGGGGGAGGGTCAGAGGGAGAAGCAGACTTCCCGCTGAGCAGGGAGCCCGATGCGGGACTTGATCCCGGGACTCCAGGATCATGACCTGAGCCAAAGGCAGTTGCTTAACCAACTGAGCCACCCAGGCGCCCATATATATATATATATATTTTTATTCATTAGAGAGAGAGAGAGAGCATGATCGGGGGGAGGAGCAGAGGCAGAGGGAGAAGCAGACTCCATGCTGAGCTGGGAGCCCAGTGCGGGACTCCATCCCAGGATCCTGGGATCATGACCTGAGCCGAAGGCAGACGCTTAACCAACTGAGCCACCCAGGCACCCCTCCTTCTATTAGTTTCTTTAATAATCATAAAAAGAATGCAATTCACATCATCTTAAAAAATATATAGCACTGAAGGTTCAGTGACATGCAGAAACTCTTATATCGACAGATTAGAATTTTCCACTTGTCTATAATTCTTCCATCAACCTACCATGCCCCACTTCAGTGAAGAAGGAGGTACTGAGCTATCTGGGATGGAAGTTAGTCATAAACAAGGCAATAGAAATGTGTGTCAGGGCCCCCAGTGTTTTCTAAGGCAGGAATATCTTTTTCTTATAGGCTAGATCGTTGATAGGGGACCCCAAAGCGAGGTGTTCTTGGTGCCTCTCGGAGATGTTGACAGTCACCATCTAATTAACAGATGTGTTTGTGACTGATGGAAAGTCACCATGAGCAGTTGGTCCAGGTGGCGGGTGGAGGAGATGTTCTCCTATCGTTAATGCCGGCCTGTCCCGCACATGGTTCCCGCGGTGGAGATAGAGTGGGAGGGGCAGTTCCTGCCGTGCTGAGTCCAAAAATCTCAGAGTAAGTTTGATGGCAGTTTTCCCAGCCATAGGAGAAACATTTGTAAATACAGTGTGAAATGTGGGGGCAGGCATATATATATATATATATATATACACAAAAAGTTGGAAAGATTTAGCTTCACTCTCTCCATAGTCTTGCCCCGTACAGTTTCCTTAGAAAAGCAAGCTCTTACCCTGTGTGACAAGAGTTTTCAGAACAGGGAAAGGGACTTAAGTGGCTTTTGCTAGCAAGCAGAAATCGACAAGACTGCTTCTTACCCAGGACTTTTATTAGCTCCTGATCGCAACCGATTTTTCTCCAAGAACTGGCTTTGTTTTTACTGTGGTGACTGTCTAGACATAAACCCTGCATCGGGGACTGTGATTCCTGTGCTGAGTGAGCTCAGTTACCACTTCAGTCCTGACCGCTGTGTGTGCGGTGTTACCCACCTTACCTGTCAGACGCCAACTCCAGAACCAGTCTCTTCATTCCCAGCTCTCTTTCCCCTCTAACCCCTTGACCGTCCAGTGGCCTGGAGCCCCACATTCCTTAATTACAGCGATAACAACTATCTCCTGCAAAGAGGATGGTTTTCCCGAAGAGGTCACAGTTTCCTAGAGGACTTCTACATCAGCCACTGCCTGGCTGCCTAATGATTAATACATTGATCTTCCAGAAAGTTCTCCAAGTTACCAAAAAAAAATTTTTTTAAAGCTATCCAGCCTTTTCGCTGATCATGCCTCCTCCTCTCTCCCCGACTTGTGTTTTGGTCATTCCCTAAAAGTGCACTCTTGCTTCTCCAGGCCTGTGAGGAAGCCGTTCCCCGCCTGGAATGCTGTTCACCACACATTTGTCTTTCAGAGTAGCCACCTTTTCCTCCTGCTGAACCCTTTTCAAGTCCCCTCTTCTCTGAGAGCACCGCACAGACTCTTCCAGAAGGAATTAGGCTCCCTTTCCCAGTTCTCCAACAGCAGCTCACTGGGTGGCTACAGAAAGCAGGGGCCGATTTTTCGCTCTTGTCCTTACGAGCGCCTTCACAGTACTCTGCTCGGAGCTGGTATTTATTCCTTCCTATACTTTGATTCTTTGCCACATGGAAATTGTGTTGTTAAATGAAGCACTTGATCTCACTGTGTGTACTGGTATCGCAGTGTTACTTAGCCTCTCTGACTCCTTGCCTCCTGGAGAAAGACCTTCTCTTTGTCGGGATGGAACAGTGACCGTGCACATGAGCTGTGATTAAAGTGAAGAGGACGTGTCCCTGCAGGCCTTGTCCTGGGGACCAGCAGGCTTACGTGATGCCAGTACTTTGGACTTAGGCCCCTGGGCCTCTGGGATGGCGACTTCTGTCGATGAGCTTGGAGGGCAGTCATGACTGACTGTCTCTCGGTCCCTCCACAGACCAAAGCTTCCCCTTCTCGGAGGAGGAACTCCCCGGATGGGCCCATCCTGGATCCTCTAGCTCCCTCTGCCCCGGGTGCCTTGGACGGAGGGCAGGTGGGGACTCGGTCCGGCCTAGAGTAAATCTAGTCCATGTCCTTAAAGGTTATTTCTTTTCCTGGAAAAGAGCTGTCCTCCAGTCAAATTTTAACTCATGCTGTTGCATGAGGGTTATCTGGATGTCTCTGAGGTTTGCTGGGACCAGAGTGTCCCTGAAATATTACAGAATGTCTTTGTGTCTTGCAGAATTACTTGCTGTACCTGCAAATGCCTGCATTTCTGTGGAGGATGCACATGTTTTAAATTTGCCTCTGAGATCTTTATGATAATAATTGGAAGACAAATACAGCCTCAGCGTAAAATCATGTTCGAAGAACACTCTGTGTTTTCAGAAAGCTGGCTCGAAAAATAAGAAAGGCTAGAACAAAATGTTCTTTTTAAACTGCCTTCCTCACTTATTGAGATCAAGATGAAGAATTAGAAATAAAATATTCTGAGATTAGGAGATTGTAATCTGAATTGCTGGTGATACAAAATACCATAGTGTCACGGGTAATGGTAATGCTCCAACTTGCTTGCATGTATCACTTGAAGAACTGATGAGTCCTTCCCTTCTGATGATATTTTGGCTCGAAAAATTACACAAAGAAAACGCAGTGTCAAAAAGGGTATGTCAGGGGGCGCCTGGGTGGCTCAGTCGTTAAGCGTCTGCCTTCGGCTCAGGTCATGATCCCAGGGTCCTGGGATCGAGTCCCGCATCGGGCTCCCTGCTTGGCGGGAAGCCTGCTTCTCCCGCTCCCACTCCCCCTGCTTGTGTTCCCTCTCTCGCTGTGTCTCTCTGTCAAATAAATAAATAAAATCTTTAAAAAAAAAAAAAAAAGGGTATGTCAGCAACCCTGAACATCACTAAACTAAGATATAACCCAACCGATTTGCTGTTGAAGAGAAACTTACGAAAAATGAGGTTTCTTTTTTAGCAGCCCACAAAATTCATGCGCAGCCTTTGTCAAAAATCTGGACAAGAAAAGTAGAAATGATGGGAAATGTTTAGTTAGCCTCATCCTCTCAAAATGTTTTTTAAAGAGATATTTAGTTTACTTTCTTTATTTTTAAATTTAGCTCTTTTTCCATTTGTCATATGAAAAAAAAATTACCCAGAGCTTTTACCTCCCTGTTTAAATTTTAAAAACAGAAGACTATTTGTCATTTTGAATGCGTGTGGTCCCTTTCTCTGATACTGTGCCTTATTTGGTGTCTCCCGAGAAAATGTCCCAGTAATGGCCTCTGAAGGCAGCTCTGGCTCAGGGGCTGGGGTTCAGGGCGGGGTGGCCGGAGACAGATGGGGTGTGTGGCCAGCATCCATGCAGCTCCCACCTGGGGAGATGGGGGAAGGGGTCTCCATCGAAACCACAACCTGGCCTGAATGCAATTGTGCAGACTGGTTCCGACTTCTAGTCTGGGACCGGTCCCAGGGTGTTGAAGAAAACATCGTGTGATCCAGGTGAGAAGACTTTGCACGGAGGGGGCAAGGTTAAGCCTGATGATTCTGGTGATCCTGATACAGCTTCCCTAGAGAAAGGAGGGGAGTGAAAATGAACAGAGTGAAGCCACATTTACGCTAGGCCACGGAAAGATGTCTTGTCATCTGTGTACCCAGTTGATATTCACAACTGCTCGGCCCTCTTCTTCGGGGGCTGGAGAGAAAGGACCAGGCCCCTGTGGTGCTCTATTTTCAAACATTCTTGCATCTTTCCTCAATGTTATCCACGTGGACTGCAAAACTGAGCCCGCTGATGCCCTTTCTCTGAGATGTAGCCTTCGTGAGATCTTCAGGAAATCTTCAAGGACGATCCTTTTTCAGATGTGCAGTACGGTGGCGCGCAACCTTGAACACCCTTTAGCATCCCCTGGGGACTCAGGGAAACACAGACTGTGAGCCTCACCCCTGGAGCGTCGCATTCAGCAGGTCTGGGAGAGGCCTGAAGGGTGTTTTCCTAACGAGGTCCTGGCGATGCTGCGGCAGCCTCGGGACAGAATAAACAGTGAGCACATTGGCCTCCTGCTTGCCGGGAGCACCGGACTGCCTGACTGCGTGGCATTTTTATAATCACTGGGTTATTCCACAATTCTAGTACTCTGCTGGCTTTCACTCCTATGTCTTGGCCCTGAAATTAGCCCGCAGGCCCTTCCAATGGAGAAATTCACACCGACACCGAGGCAGGCCCCTGGGGCCCACCCAGCAGGAAGGGCACGAATGTTCATTTTTAAGAATAAGTAAAATGGCGGGTTCCCCAGCAGAAGTTAGACTTCTGCTTTTATCAGATATTTCGACACATTTCTCCTCCGATTGCTCTGCTCAATGCTGGTTTGTTTGTGTTTTTTAAAGATATTTTTTTAAGTAATCTCTACGCCCAACATGGGGCTCAAACTCACAATACCAAGACCAAGAGTCACACGCTCCGGGGACTGAGCCAGCCAGGTACCCCTCAATGCTGTTTTCTGTCAGAAAAAAGTTGGGGACCGTTCCAAAGGAATGGTGCAAACTTTCATATTCAGGATCATTCCAAGCACCTTTACTAGGTAGACAAAGACAGCGAAGGCATCTACAGCTGGACTCAGAGTCCAAGATCTAACTATACAGAAGCTTTGCTAGCTTTATTTTTTTTCAAATAAATGTGGTATTCCCCTGTTGGTGACTCACTTCCAGTGGCCCTGGGTTAAGGAAACCAAATGGACCACAAGACACTCTAGCTTGTTCTGAAACTTAGAGTCGGCTGTTTGCCCACAGGGTGTCTTATTCCTCAATAAGAGAGCTCAGTTCTCCACAAAATATACTCTTCTGCAAATCCCTAAACACTTGAAAGCAAGCTTCCTTTATCACCATCTACCAGAACATGCCTTGTGTGTGTGTGTGTGTGTGTGTGTGTGTGACATTATCCTTCTACTTACACATCACAAATGACCAGGTAAATAGAATCAATAAGCATTGGCTGAATCTTTCTTGCCAACTGAGACGGGGCAGTTTCGAGTTTAAACGCCAGTCCTTGGCACACTTGGCTACACATTAGAATCCCCTAGGGAGCTTTTAAAAATCCCCAATCCCCAGGCCACACTCTACACCAGTGAAATTGTAATTTCGGGAGACGGGGCCCAGACAGACATCAGTATTTTTAAAAACTCTCCAGAGAATTCCAACATGTAGCCAAATGTGAGAAGCAGTGATGTCAGCAACAGCTTTCTGGGTGAACCCATCTGTTGATTCTCTAACTGGATCCTTTCCTGCAGCTGTGGGCATCGGGCCATCTCGGACGCAGCAGGTTCATTCCTGACCAGGAAGGAAGACTGGGCCTCAGTTTCCCTCCACAGAAGAGCACCAGCTCAGGACAGCCGTTTCCCTGACTCACCCCTTTATGCTCACCAAGTGAGAAAGTGAGGTGACTTTGAATCTGCTGCGATCTTGTGGTTGATGCAGTGTGGCTATAAATTCTCTGCAGCTGCTCCCATGAAGAGATGGAGTCTACTTCCCCACTCCATGAAACTGGGCTGGTTTCATGACTTGCTTTGACCAGTAGATTGTAGCAAAAGAGATGTCACATGAGTTCTGGAGCCTGGGCCTCCACCTTGCCCTCCTGAATGTGGCCCTGAGAAGCCTGCATGGGAAACTAGCGTATCCTCCTTGAGGAGGAGAGGACAGGCTCCCCCGGCCTCAGCCAACACCACCCCCAGACCTCAGTGACTCTCCAGCAGAACGTTGTCATTGGAGCGAGCCCTGTGAAGCCAGCAGAGGAGTGCGGCCCAGCCATCCACAGGATCAGGGGACATTGGAAATTGCCGTGGTTTTGAGAGACAGAGTTTTGGGGTGGTGGTTACTCAGGAATAGAAGCCTGAAACAAATAGTGACTTCGTACGTCCTTCTCATGACTTTGTATCTGTGCCACGAGGACAGCTGTGCGTTGCCCTGCAAGTACTGATTTTAAAATGCACTGATTTAGGGGCACCTGGGTGGCTCAGTCGTTAAGCGTCTGCCTTCGCCTCAGGTCACGGTCCCAGGGTCCTGGGATCAAGCCCCGCATCAGGCTCCCTGCTCCGCGGGAAGCCTGCTTCTCCCTCTCCCACTCCCCCTGCTTGTGTTCCCTCTCTCGCTGTGTCTCTCTCTGTCAAATAAATAAAAATAAAATCTTTAAAAAAATAAAATTGACTGTAGAGATGTAAAATAAACATCGATCAGTGGTAGATGTTAAAAAAAAAAACAACAGTACCTAGGGATACAAATTATATATAAGGGAATTTCCAGGATGCAAAGTTGAAGGGTAGAGTATCTACAACTTTGAGTAGGACATTTACAAATTCCAGAAAAGCATGACTTTCTCTGAGGATGGGAGGTGTGGAGCTGAGATACTTTTGTAAATTTAGTCCTGATATTATTTGTATTCACTCAGTATATATATATATATATATATATATATATATATAGTATATAAAATATGTATATATTGTCCCTGCAATGGGCAAGGTACTTTCTTTATTGGATGTTGAGGAGGTTCAAAAAAGGATGCTGTTATCAAACTCAGGAAGTGTGTATCATGTTCCTCTCCCATCATTTCAGTTTTCCAAGTTATTAGCTGCTGACAATGTGCATATCTCAGTTCTAACAGTTGGAATTCAAATCTAGCTCTTCTGGAAACTGTCTCTGGTTCTTCAGTGCTAAGGAGGGGAGCTAACTTTTCTGTCAGGGCTCCATGGATTGACGAATGGATCAGGAAAGATGGGACTTTTCACTCACCATCCTTGGCAAGGGGCTTCTCCTGGGCAACATAATCATGTGACTCAGCAATTTAGAATTAACTCAGTGAGAAGGTTTTGCCTTGCAACTCACCACTCAAATTTTTATCACCTCCTCGCATTGTGTGCATGTGCACACACACACACACACACTTTATGTTGCTGGGGATACCACAGCAAAATCCCACAGACTGGGGGGCTTAAACAACACAAAGGTATTTTTCACAGCTCTGGAGGCTGAAAGTTCATGATCAAGGTGTCTGCAGGGTTGGTTTGTCCTGAGGACTCTCCCCTGGGCTTGCAGACAGCTGCCTTCTCCCTGTGTCCTCACATGGCATTTCCTCTGTTGTGAGCATCCCTGGTGTCTCTTTGTGTGACCTAATCTCTTCTTATTAGGACATCAGTCATTTTGAATTAGAGTCCATCCTAATGGTTGCATTTTAACTTAATCACCTTATAAAAGGCCTCTCAAAATATGGTTACATTCTTTTTTTTAAAGATTTTATTTATTTATTTGAAAGTGAGAGAAAGGGA